>NC_090649.1:363381590-363697340 GCF_040937935.1 Hyperolius riggenbachi | reverse complement strand
TCGGGATAGCGGCGGTTTAGCAGGGGTTATAGTTGTTAACACCGAGTTAGAGACTCTGAAGCAAGTCTAAATTAACTTTTTTTTAACATGCAGTCATGTTAAGTTCACATACAGTAGATACAGTGAAGCATACAGGCAATGAAAACTATGCTTCCCTGTATCTGTTACCTTAATAGTTTACAGATAACGCGCTGCAGCAGCGCGTTATCATAATGCAACTTTTAGATCACAATGCTAATGTCGCACTGTGATCGTTGCATAGCCTTAACATTGCAGTGCCGTGAACTGCGTTATATGAGTTTATAACACAGGACAACAACATCCCAATTTGAACCTAGCCTTTAACATTGTTTTCAAACCATATTTTTTAGAAAAATATAAAAATGTTTCATTTGATTACACATTCATGTGTATGCTGTGTCAGTTTCTCCTAATTGAAGTCGGTGATTTTTTTTTAAATCTTATATATAATCATTGTATGTATGGAAACTTTGAAAAGCATGTAATCTGGGATTATAAATAATTCTTTTTCGATTGTATATAACCCTGACATTAGAACATTCCTGTCTTCTCCGCTGTGTATAATATGTTGCTGTAAGTGGCGATGTGGGAATGATTAAATTACCAAATTTTGAAGTGTCTTAAGGGTGTGTAAAATGATTTATCTGTTAAGGAGAACCTTGGGGCACTGGTAGTTTTATGCTTCAACAATTGGCTGACTGCCAATAATCAAGTCCTGTAAATGTACTAATTTTTATTTGCTTGTTTAGGCAACTGTAACCATCTTTCATATAACAGTTTCTTGAAAATAGGGTAATTATGACTGTATTGGCCAGATGTGTCATATTAAAGATTATGCTTTCTGGCCTCCTTGTGCTTTCTTACTGAACAAGAGCTTGATGTGAATATTTTCATAACCTAAGTAAATTAAATTTTTTTATTCATCTTTCTTATTGTTCTTGCAGTACTTTGTAAATAGTGCATTTTTATATTTGTTTTGTAAAAAGATAGAAGAAACATGATATTCCTTCTTAACCTATTCAGGTTCCGTCGTTTTCACGTGAGAAATGTTCACCTCCCATTCAGCCTATAACTTTATCACTACTTATCACAATGCACTGATCTATATCTTGTTTTTTCCGCCACCAATTAGGCTTTCTTTGGGGGGTACATTTTGCTAAGCGCCACTTTACTGTAAATGCATTTAAACAGGAAGAATACGAAAAAAATGGAAAAATTCATTATTTCTCAGTTTTCAGCCATTATAGTTTTAAAATAATACATGCCTCCATAATTAAAACTCACGTATTGTATTTGCCCATATGTCCCGGTTATTACACCGTTAAAATTATGTCCCTATCACAATGTATGGCGACAATATTTTATTTGGAAATAAAGGTGCATTTTTCCATTTTGCATCTATCACTATTTACAAGTTTAAAATAAAAAAAAATATAGAAATATTTCATCTTTACATTGATATTTAAAAAGTTTAGACCCTTAGGTAAATATTTACATTTTTTTTTTTATTGTAATGGATTTTTTTTTTATAGTAAACATTTTATTTGGGTACTTTTGGGAGGGTGGGAGGTAAACAATAGATTTATAATGTAAATGTGTGTTAATTCTTTTTTTTTTTCCAGGTGTAGTATTACTTTTTGGCCACAAGATGGCGGCCATGAGTTTGTTTACATGACGTCACTCTAAGCGTAGCACGCGCTTAGAGTGACACATCGGGAAGGGAACGGCCAGAAAAGGCGCAGCTTCCGAGAGAAGCTGTCGCTTTTTCAGCGGGGGAGAGGAATCAGTGATCGGGCTCCATAGCCCGATACATTGATTCCTTGGCTACCGAATCTGCGGCCGGGAGTGCGCGTGCACGCGCACGATCGGCCGCGGGGGCGCGCGGTAGCGCGCATGGTTTCTGGACGTAGAAACTACGTCCAGGAACCAAAATAGGTTAAAGAGGGACTGTCGCAAAAAATCGTAAAATTTAAAACACATACAAATAAGAAGTCCATTTCTTCCAGAGTAAAATGAGCCATAAATTACTTTTCTCCTATGTTGTTGTCACTTACAGTAAGTAGTAGAAATCTGACATTATCGACAGGTTTTGGACTAGCCCATCTTGTCATAGGGGGGTTCTCAGGCTTTTCTTTATTTTTAAAAGCACTTAGTGAATGGCAGTTGCTCCGTCCAACTGCCAAACTAGTGTGTGGCGAACAGGGAGGCTGGCCAGCATCTTTATGTAAATCTTTTTTCAGGGAATGTCTTTATAAAGAATGAAGGCCATGCTGAGAATCCCCTATGGAGAGGAGGACTAGCCCAAAACCTGTCGGTAATGTCAGATTTCTACTACCTACTGTAAGTGACAGCAACATAGGAGAAAAGTAATTTATGGCTCATTTTACTCTGGGAGAAATGCACTTCTTATTAGTATGTGTTTTAAATTTTAAGATTTTTGTGACACTTACTCTTTAAAGTGTCCCAAGTCTGCCAGCAAAGGCTCCTGGCTTCAAAATTGTAACATGACAAAACCTCAGTCTCTGGTTACATAACTGCATTGGTAGGCTTAACCTCCCCAGCGGTATTGACAGATATATCCATCCATAAAAACATGCTGTGAACAGTATAAACGTGCATACACAGCAATACTCTCCTGCACTGTATACTAGACCCTTGCTTGACACATTTTGGCAAGTTGCAGGAAAAAAATACATTTTATCACTTTTTGCACAGACATCCTGGGGAAATTGAACGCTGGGGAGGTTAAGCAGTCTTCTCCCCAGAATTGTTTTCCAGCCAGGTAGTATGAAAAAGTGCCCGGGTGTGGCGAGACAGGGAAATATAGGGCCGATGCTTCCATGGGGGCAAACTGGGTAATTACTCAGGGCTCGATAGATGGCTAATGCTGTGAAGCCTTGTACTTCTAGGAGAACACTGTAGGGTTTATAATGTGATTGGACCACTTTTATTCTGAGCAATCAGGTAAGCATCCTACTCCATTGGACACATCTGCCCGTTGTGTAAAACTTGAGGCCCCTTTCACACTGGCCCGGTGCAATATTTTTACCGCACCCTACCTACAGGGCAATGAAAGTCTCTGGGGAGTTTCATACTGCGACGGTATAGTGCGGTGCGACCAAAGTGACGATTTCGCCACATCCCCGATGCTAGGACAAAACTACGTTACCGCACGTATCTGCATTGCCCTGCGTCGGACTGGTAGTCATGTTACTCTATGGCGATGCAGGGATTTTAAAAATGTTGGCATTGTGGCACGCATGCACGGAAGCGTATTTTAACAATGCGCTTCCGCATACCCGCATTAGTAAACAGTGTTCCCTGTCTGGCAAACAGCCAAGCAGGAAGTGGTGCTCGCTTGCCATCACTTCCTGCTTGGCTGGTGGCCAGACAGGGAACACCGTGTACAGTCCTGGCAAAAAGTTTTGAGACTGTCACAAATATTGGAAATTAGAAAAATTGGTGCTTAAGTTTTTATAATAGCAATTTGCATATACTCTTGAATGTTATGATGAATGTTCAGATGAAATTCATAGTCCTTCTTTGCCATGAAAATTAACTGAATCCCAAAAAAACATTTTCACTGCATTTCATTGCTGTCATTAACCTGCTGGGCGGTCTGGACGAGCTCAGCTCGTCCAGTAGCGCCGGAGCCTGCCGCTCAGGCCCTGCTGGGCCGATTTGGCTCAAATAAAAAGCAGCACACGCAGCCGGCACTTTGCCAACTTTCAGTTGGCTGCATGAAATAGTTTTTTTTTTTATTAAAAAAAAACCCTCCCGCAGCCTCCCTGGCGATCTTAATAGAACGCCAGGCAGGTTAAAGGACCTGCTGAGATCAGTTCAGTAATCATCTTGTTAACTCAGGTGAGAATTTTGACGAGCACAAGGCTGGAGATCATTATATCAGGCTGATTGGATTAGAATGGCAGACTTGACATGTTAAAAGGAGGGTGATGCTTGAAGTCATTGATCTTCCATTGTTAACCAGCAAAGAAACGCATGCAGCCATCATTGCGTTGCATAAAAATGGCTTCACAGGCAAGGATATTGTGGCTACTAAGATTTCACCTAAATCAACAATTT
The DNA here is from genome assembly GCF_040937935.1 of Hyperolius riggenbachi. NCBI lineage: Eukaryota > Metazoa > Chordata > Amphibia > Anura > Hyperoliidae > Hyperolius > Hyperolius riggenbachi. Next base: position 363,693,236 of record NC_090649.1, on the reverse strand, counting down.
ATAGGATCATCAAAAACTTCAAGGAAAGAGGTTCAATTCTTGTTAAGAAGGCTTCAGGGCGTCCAAGAAAGTCCAGTAAGCGCCAGGATCGTCTCCTAAAGAGGATTCAGCTGCGGTATCGGAGTGCAACCAGTGCAGAGGTGGCTCAGGAATGGCAGCAGGCGGGTGTGAGTGCATCTGCACGCACAGTGAGGCGAAGACTTGGAAGATGCTGAGAAGGGCAGCAAAGAAGCCACTTCTCTCCCAAAAAAAACATCAGGGACAGATTGATCTTCTGCAGAAAGTATGGTGAATGGACTGCTGAGGACTGGGGCAAAGTCATATTCTCAGATGAAGCCCCTTTCCAATTGTTTGTGGCATCTGGAAAACCATTTATGTGTGGGGTTGCTTCTCATCTAAGGGAGTGGGCTCGCTCACAGTTTTGCCAAAAAACACAGCCATGACTAAAGAATGGTACAAAAACACCCTCCAACAGCAACTTCTTCCAACAATCCAACAACAGTTTTGTGAAGAATAATGTATTTTCCAGCACAATGAAGCACTGTGTCATAAGGTAAAAGTGATAACTAAGTGGCTCGTGGACCAAAACATTGAAATTGTGCGTCCATGGTCTGGAAACGCCCTAGATCTTAATCCCATTGAGAACTTGTGGTCATTCCACAAGATGCGGTGGACAAACAAAAACCAACTAATTCTGAGAAACTGAAATTATGAAAGAATGGGTTGCGATCAGTCAGGATTTGGCCCAGAAGTTGTTTGAGAGCATGCCCAGTCAAATTGCAGAGGTCCTGAAAAAGAAGGGCCAACACTGCAAATACTGACTCTGCATAAATCTCATGTAATTATCAATAAACGCCTTTGAAACATATGAAGTGCTTATAATTATATTTCAGTACATCACAAACAACTGAAACAAAGATCTAAAAGCAGTTTAGCAGCAAACTTTGTGAAAACTAACATTTTTGTGTTTTGTGTTTGATATTTTTATGTTTTTAACGGTGCAGTGTGTCGGGCGTGACACACCTCATCACTAACGCAGGTTTGTAGTCTGAAACCAGCCTAAGAGTCAATAAAAAACATGCATTTGTAATATTTAATTTTGGTGTTTTCACGATTTTTCTCTGGCACCCCGTCTTCATAATCTTTCTTGATTGAACTATGGAAATTGAAGGGTCGGTAATTCCTTGGAAAATGGAGGTGATAAAGCAGCCAGTAGTGCAGTAAGTGTATACAACTGGTTTTACTAAATATATTCAATAATTAGGCTATTCACAAACCCAGGTTGTTGCTAAGACAACTGCTGTATAGGTGGGTGAGGAGAATGACCCAGACTCTACTGAAGTTTCCGTGCTGTTCGTTAGATGTCAGTCGCTCTCTGGTAAAAAAAAATAAAAGGTATTTGGAATATACACTCAGATAAAACCAATATAACCACCACAATGAATTTTTTTTTAAATCCTTGTGGCCAGGGCTCTGTCTTTTAACCAATGTCAGCATTTACACAGCTTACAGTGTTCTGTGTATGGTGCATATGGATGTATATTGTAGCGCACTTGTGAGGTTTGTTTGAAGCATTATCTGTCCCATGAAGGATCTTAGGGTATGTACGTCTAATATTTTCATAGTAATGCACTGTATGCTTTAATGTTGCATTATCCATGACTTAGGAACAACGCTTGCGCTATTTAGGTAACACGAGTCATACTATTTGCACAGCAAAATCAATTCATTCTTTACATGCTCTCATGCAAGAACTCAGACCAGTCATCAAGGAACCACTACTATTCCTAAAGCGATGTTAAAAGCAGGGGTCTTAGTTTGCAAAAAATTGCAGTATTTCACGTAGTCACATAGTTTATTGTGACTCGCATGCACTACCCTGTCTGCATAAGAAACCGGTTACTGTTACTTAAATAATGTGCATGGCAAAATTAATGAACTTTGGTGCATATGCCCCATCGCTCTTCCTGCGAATAGTCTTCTCCTTTTGTGCTTATCCATTAGCAGAGACAATGTAACACCTTGGTCAAACTTCAAAGAAATTGATGAAGAAGTCACATCAAGCATCCTCCTTCACGTCCGCCTAACTACCTGTGACCTAGATCCTGGCCCAACACAGTTCATGTTGAACTGCCCCGACCTGTTCGTACCGGTATTCCTAAAAATTGTTAACTGTTCCTTAAAATCAGGGATATTTCCTGCTTTACTGAAGGAAGCAATCATCAGGCCTCTCCTCAAAAAACCCTCCCTGGACCCAGATGCAATGACCAGCTACAGACCTGTCTCTAACCTTCCCTTTCTGGGCAAGCTAATTGAAAAAGCTGTTTACCTCCAGCTAGAAGCCAAAATCCTACAAAACAACAGTTATGACCCATTCCAGTCTGGCTTCAGGAAACACCACAGCACTGAAACGGCCCTCATCCAAATATGCAACCACCTGCTCATGGCAAGAGACAGAGGAGAGTGCTCCATCCTCATACTGCTAGACCTTTCTGCAGCCTTTGATACAGTTGACCATGACATCTTGATAAACAGGCTACAGGAATACTGCGGCATTGATGGCATAGTTCTTCAGTGGTTCTAATCCTTCTTGAGTGGCAGAACCCACAAAGTGTCTATGGGGCCCTTCCTGTCCACCCCTGTATCACTTAGGTATGGGGTGCCCCAGGGCTCAATCCTCTCTCCCCTGCTTTTCACGATTTACATGTTACCGCTGGGAAAACTAATCCAAAAACATGGCCTGACATACCACTGCTATGCAGACGACACTCAACTATATCTTTCCTTCAAGCCTGGTGTGACAGACCCAACTCTAACTATAAACGCCTGCTTACGTGAACTACAGCAATGGATGAATGACAACTGGCTGAAACTAAATGCAGACAAAACTGAAGTCCTTCTGATAGGAGGGCAGAGCATGATAACAAAACAACTTAACTTGCAGTCTTCACCACTGGGAATAGGAGGCACGGATCTGCGCAGCTCTGATCATGTGCGTAGCCTGGGAGTTCTAATTGATTGGGATTTAAACTTCAGAACTCAAATCTCTGCTGTGGTGAAATCATCCTATTTTCACCTGAAGAACATTGCAAAAATCAAGCACCTCATACCCCTAGAAGATCTGCCAACCTTAGTCCACGCCTTCATCACATCCCGACTGGACTACTGCAATGCTCTCTACACTGGCCTTCCAAAAAAGGTCTTGTACCGACTACAGCTGATACAGAATACTGCTGCCAGACTGCTAACCAACCAACCCCGTCACTGCCACATAATGCCAGTCCTGCACTCCCTTCACTGGCTACCTATAGAATGGAGGGTCCTATTCAAGATCGGCCTACTGACATTTAAATCCCTGAATAATTTAGGCCCTGGATACATGAAAGATATGTTGCAGCTGCGTAGCAATCCCCGCATTCTCAGATCAACAGGTTCTAATAATCTAGTCATACCCAGAGTCCACTTGGAAACTTTTGGTCCCAGAGCCTTCTGTCATGCTGCCCCTACGCTTTGGAACTCCTTACCTCAACAGATCAGGACAGCTCCATCCCTGGACGTGTTTAAATCCAGACTGAAAACCCACCTGTTCAGTTTGGCATTTGCAGAAATATAACTTTTGTTGTGTGAATACTTCATCCTACTAATTACTGAATCTGAGAGAGCCTAAGCGCTTTGAGTCCTATGGGAGAAAAGCGCTATAGAAATGTTATTGTATTGTATTGTATTATTGTATCCACAGTCTTTATCAAACTTTAGCTGTGCAGCAATATTCTTTTTTGACAGTAGCGGGTTTCTCTTTACTACCTCACCATGCAAACTGTTATGGTTTGTTCTCCAGATAATGGACTCATGGACACTGATATACCAATAACAACTCTGGCTCCTTAGACATTAGCTAGTGCTTAAAGAGGAACTCCAGTGAAAATAATGTAGTAAAAAAAGTGCTTCATTTTTTACCATAATTATGTATAAATGATTTAGTCAGTGTTTGCTCATTGTAAAATCTTTCCTTTCCCCGATTTACATTCTGACATTTATTACATGGTGACATTTTTACTGTGGGCAGGTTATGTAGCTGCTCCTAGCTGTTTTGGCTGTTAGAGACAGCTGTAAACAGCTAATTCCTGTCTGTGAACATTGTTACATTGTGGCAGTTTGCCCAGAGTACCGCGGTACTCAGAGCTTCTTGTGGGAGGGGTTTCAGCACAAAATCAGTCATACAGCGCCCCCTGATGGTCTGTATGTGAAAATCATTATATTTCTCATGTGAAAGGGAGTATCAGCTACTGATTGGGATAAAGTTCAATTCTAGGTTGGAGTTTCTCTTTAAACATGGTCAATGCAGGGTACATCATTTTGACTTACATGCACATTTAATGCAAACTGCATGCATCTTGGAATTGGACTGATCCAAATAGGTTGGAAGTGCATGGGACATGTCCATTTCCAAGTTTAATCTTATTGACCATCTGTACAAGGATTTCTTTAATGGGTTTTGGACCAAAGCAGTACAAATCTACATCCTGCAGGTGGAGCTGCTGCTCAGACAGGACGTAGATTTTACTGCTCCGGTTACAAGTGGCCCGCAGTGATCGCACGCACACCCAAGGCCAGAGATTAAACTGTCAATTGACGGCTTAAACTCTCGTGCCATTGCCTTTATAGTTACACATTTGATTCACTGCATACAGCGCAGGGGTAAACACGGAGAGGGATTCCCTATTGAAAACGCCCGCCAGGAGCATTCTTGCAGGGTTTCCACAGCTGCCAATGGGCTACTCCCCCTGGATGCGCCCACTGCCGCTTCCCCACCACCCTGCATGCTGCGAGAGACGCACAGTCTCTCCTTGCAGCGTTGTGACCTATAGGGCAGAAAAGTAAAAGTGGGCCAGTGCGGATCAGGTAGCCTACACTTTTTTCATTTTTTGAGCCCACCTCGGGCTCTCTTTAAGAAATAGTTTTGTAACCTTTTCTAACTTGGCAAGCATTTCTAAGTAGTAGGTATACTTCTGACTACAGTGTGCGGCTGTTTTTCATAAGAGAACAAGAATTCTCCCAAAGAGTATAGCAGAATTAAATGGCTCTTTGGTGTTTTACTCTTCAAGGTTTAATTGGGATATCTCCAGGTTAGAAAACAATGAAAAAATGTATGAGTTATTTGTATTAGACCTTGACAAAATTTCTTGTGGCAAAGAAAAACGTTTGTCTTATGGCGTGTCCGTAACCTGATATCTTGAAAAGGCACGGTTTGTTTTTCATCCCTTTATTGTTCAGTGCTTCTTATTTCATCAGACAGGATTACATGGCTCAGAAAGGGGAAGTGGATTGAATATAAGCAGCACTTGGAACAGGTGCTGCAGATCAGTGTCGTAACTTCACCTTCTCAGGAGTCATACATTTGAAAATTGTTTATTTGTATCTGGAGGGTATGACTGCTTGAAGCTTAGGTTCCTGAATTTGGACAAAAAAAGCAGTTAACCTGATCTATAATTATTGGTTCTGCATGTGAAACATCAAAGAACATCTTTCCTTGATTAGAACTGCAAAGACTGCATATTTAGCAAAACATTCTTTGAAATCTGAGTTAATATGAGTTTTCGGTCTCTGGTTCACAAGTCTTATGTATTAGACACTTATTTAAAGAGCTGCTATCGAGAAAATGTGTAAAATGTAACGTGTACATATTCTTAGAAGTAAATTTTTCCCAGAGTAAACACATTCTTGTCCTCCCATGCTGTAGTCGCTTACAGTAGGGAGTAAAAATCTGACAGATCTAACAGGTTTTGGACTATTTCATCTCCTCATGGGGAATTCTCAGTATTTCCTTTACTGTTTACGAAAGCAATCCCTGCAAAAAATGTATAGAAAGATGCCTGCTCTGCTTGCTTTCACACTATTTTTGCAGTTGGACTGTGAGTCAGCCATAATGACATGGATTAATCCAAAACCTACCTGATCTGTCAGATTATTATTGCCTACTGTAAGTGACAGGAACATAGGAGAGAAATAATTTATAATGCATTTTACTCTGGGAGTAATGTACTACTTATATGTATGTGTACACATGTATTTTATGGTGTATTTTAAAAAGAAACTTAAGTGAAAATAACGTAATTAATACAATTGCTTATTTTTTTTACAATAATTTATAAAAAGCTTTAGTCAGTGTTTGCCAATTGTAAAATCTTTCCTCTCCCTGATTCACATTCTGAAAGTTTTCACTGGAGGTGACATCTAGTTCTGTCAGGTGATCTGTACTGAGAGTTCTATGCTCAGAGGGAGATACTGTTGCTTGGCAGTTGGCCTTATTTCCCACAATGCAACAAGGTTCATGGACAGCAAACTCTCAGGAACATGGTCATTATGTATAAAATAGTTGGGAGAGGAGTCTAAAACAACTCGATAAACAAATATGTGTATCTTCATACGAGTAGTCCACCACACTCGATTAATCCTCGTTTGCAGCTTGTCATTTTATTTCTGGCCCTCAGGATGGTGCAGATGTGCATTTGGTTCATCCAAGTGCTTTAAACTTTATTGAAGGCCCAGTGTGGCATTTTGCCCCTGTGCCTTCCTCTCCTTTTTATTGTTTTTCCTGGACACTTTCTTTGATTTGCAAAGGCCTGATGAGGGGTTGATATTGACCTAAAATGGACTAGTGTATTTGCCTGAACTTCTATGCAAACAAAGTGTACAGGATATTTCATGTTCAAAATTGTCAACATTGAATGATTTCTCTTGGAAGCACTAACCCTGTATTTTGGAAATTGGTTTCACACAATCCTTATCATCCTATTAAAGGGAACCTTAACTGTCATCAAAAAAGCCGTCCTGTGCCCTCCCTGGTCCTCGACTATCCCCTGCTGCACGTTAGCTTTGTTTCCGGGCCAACTTGGAGTCGGCCCCTGTCCACGTGGCTCCTTGCACGTGTTCCCGTCATCTAGCGCATCCTGTGCGGGTGCAGTACAAGGTTTCTCTTAACCGAGGAGGACCGGCACGGGCACAGGACAGATGCAGGAGGCTTGGGGAATCCCCAGGTAAGTGAAGCTTTTTTTTTTCGATGGCATTTAACCACGTCACCCCAAAGGCATTTTTACCCTAACGGACAAGAGCGATTTTCACCTTTCAGTGCTCATCCCTTTCATTTTCCAATAGCTTAATCACTACTAATCACAATTAAATGATCTATATCTTGTTTTTTCACCACTGATTGGGCTTTTTGGGGTTGATATTTGTTTTCAGTAATTACTTTATTTTTTATGCATTTTAAAGGGGAAAAAACAAGGAAAAAATGAAAAAGTTGCACTATTTCTCCAATTTTATCCGCTATAGTTTTAATATAAACACTGCTACTGTGCATAAAACCCAAATATTTTATCTGCCTATTTGTTCTGGTTATCACAAGATTTTATTTATGTCCCTAGTGCAAAGTATGGTGACAATATAGTATTTGGAATTAAAGCTGTATTTTTTCTTTGGTGTTTTTTTTTTTTTTCACTATTTTCATGTGCGCACGCGCGGGAGCACGCGCGCACATGCACAGAGGCAGCAGCACTGTCTGACTTATAAAACCGTCCTGGAGCCATTAAGAGGCTCTAGCAGGACATTTTTATAAGTCAGCTTGTCATTAAGTGGTTATGGTTCCATTTCAGTCAGACAGGACCGTGGTTATAGCATCACAGTGTGGGATTCACCACAATACCAGCCACACAGACCCACCTGATGTTTTATTTGAGAAAAGGAAAATAAGAGTTATTTGAAATCGATACGTATGATACAGCTCAAGTCAAGTGCAGAAAGTTGAGAAAACCAAGGATAGTTGCATGACCGCTACCTGTGGGGTACCTGTCTGGTAGCAATTATGTGTGGAAATGGAATACTGTATAATTATTAAAATGATTATAAATAATTTTGTAGACTCAATGTAGCAAAATGCTACACATTTACTTTAAAGCTATATTTAGATAGTACCTAATGTGACAACAATAAAAATAGATTCATTTAGTGTTCACTTCTTTCTTTGAAAAGGATGATATAATATTAGTTGTAGAAATCAAAATAAATGAAGTTCCAGAGCTGTATTGCAGAATGTATCAGCTTGCTGCAACAATTTACATATAACTGCAACCTCAGGCCTCATGCCTTGCTGAGCCATAGGATTAAGCTTAGAAGCTCAGTTGCCCTCTTACTGCTAAACCTCTGAGATTTCTTTAATGCTTTAGTTCATACATTCTAATTACTGTGTGTAACTGAGGCACCAGATAAACTACATACATTGTAGGGTCTTCTGCTACATTTGTATGTTATTCTGTTCTAATCATAGCAAATGGGGGCATGTCCTTTTTGTTCAGTGATGGCATTATAAATTTAAAATCAGTGGCAAAACATTGATTGGTGTCATTGCTGACTTTACCGCTTTATCCCTGGCTGTTTATTACATAGAAGGCACTGCTCTGAGGTGAGAACACATCCAAATCCCTATATCTGTGATGCGATTTATTTATTTTTTTATGCTGACTCTCACAGTTTTCTCTCACATGTGAATTTGGTGAGTAGTAGCTGGATAGTGTACTGGTTAAGGGCTCTGCCTTTGACATGGGAGATTCTGGCTAGGGTCAATACCTATTCTATAAGGAGTTCAAAGCAAGACTCCCTAACACTGCAGGGTGGCCTCTTGAGCGCGTCCCAGTGGATGAGGCTCCTGAGCGCTTTGAGTCCGCCAGGGGAAAAGCGCTATATAAAAGTTTGGATTATTATTCGGTGGAAGCCTGTTGATTTTGATAGGCAGTGTTTCCCTAGTTTTTACACGTTTAACCCTCCCCCATGTTCCGTTCGCATAAACGCAGACCTTTAGATTATACTTTTAATACAGGCGAACTCTTATTAAATGCTAAAAACTGCATTTTTATTATTGGATAAAATATTAACAGAAGTACTTTGCCCTAAGCAAGCACTATCCTTCAAAAGATTTGGCAAGGTGTTACAAAAATCCCAGAATATTTAGACCTAATGGGGGTATTTTGCATTCCATAGCAAAAAGTGTGTGTAGCCATAATAGATTAGGGATGTGGCCAAATTCTAGGCATATAAAGTACATTAACCTAGATTGTGTGATGTATGCTTTGCATTAATGTACCCCATTACCCTTCCTGGTACGTTACTGGACCATAAGAAAGAATTACTGCTCCTCATTCTAGTGTCAAACATCAAGACTTAGGGCCCTTTAACACTATAACACCATATCTGTGCATTGCATTATGTTGTATGTAAAGCAATGCTCAATCATTACAGTGTGGCACAGCTGCCATTCCTAGTCTTTATACTATGTTGCAGAGGGTGCTAAGCAGGACCAGGTGCCAAAGGTACTAAGCAGTGCTGGCCATCCCGAGTGCTAAGTATTGTATGGTAAGTTGGAGTCTGTGCTAAGGAGCATTTGGTGTCAGGCTACAGGCAGGTGAATGCTGAATATGGGCCATGGGTGGGTACTGGGAGCTTTGTGTATTTAGGCCTATGGAGGGTACTGGTAGGGTTGCCGCAGTATACCGGTATGATGATATACTGCGGTTTGATTGTGCATGGTAATCATACCATGCACAATCTCGTTTTACCATTTTTTGTGGGGCTACCACTGGCAGAGCAACGTAGCGGCGGGCGTGCTAACAGCGGCGCCGATAAGCAAATACTCACTTGCTGGCAGCCGGGTCGTCCTGCACGCTGTACTAGCTTCATTCTACTTCCTGTTCTTGTTCTATATCCCTGAAACAGCTCCCCCTGGGCGCTATTACAAGGAGATGATGCAAGAAAAGGAAGTAGAATGAAGCTAGTACAGCGTGCAGGACAACCCGGCTGCCGGCAAGTGAGTATTCGTTTTGTACCCCCTGCTCCTGGCTACACCTATCCCTGGCTACCTATGCTGCAGGCACCCAATCCTGGCTACACCTATCCCTGGCTCTCTATACTGCAGGTAACAATCCTGGCAACACCTATCCCTGGCTACCTTTGCTGCATGCACCTATCCTGGCTACACCTATCCCTGGCTCTCTATACTGCGGGCACCAATCCTGGCTACACCTATCCCTGGCTACCTATACTGCGGCCACCTACTACTGGCTACACCTATCCTGACTACCTATGCTGCGGCCACCTACTACTGGGGTGAGGGCACATTATTTAATGTAAGCCCCCTGGTCCAAATAATTGTTTAATACTGTCATACCGTGGTATTTTTTTTTGACGATTATCATATCAATCATGTTGGTGGTGGATGCAGGCCCTGGGTGGTTACTGGATGCCATATCGGTGCAGGCCATGGGTGACACGTGGGTGTGGATAATGTGGCTGCTGGGAGTGGTTATGTGGGTACTGTGTGTGAACTATGGGGGATATTGGGTGTCATGTGGTTGCTGGGAACAGGTTATGTGGATAGTGGGTGGCAGCTGGAAGTGGGCGATGGGAGGTACTAGGTTTCCATGTGGCTGCTGGGAGCAGGTTATGTGGGTACTGTGTGTCAGATGGGTGCTGGGAGAGATTGACAATTGGAAGGAGGCGCAGGAAAGGGACGACTGACTCCCATTTTTTGTGACTTAAAGGGGACACTCAGCATGAGACAGGGCTTAGCATTTGGAGCGTGCCCGTTACTTACGATGGTATTGCAAGCACAGTCCTGAAATGTCTGTTGACCAAAACACTGTGGACACTTGTTCAGATTCTTCTATCTCTACTTCCCTCCCCTGCTAAATAAGTGTAAATAGATATTTCAGATCTTAAAAATCCAATTAACATTCTTGTGACTTAAATTTGCCATTGCTTAGCTTCAGCAAAGATCAGCTTAGATCAGTCTTGGATTGTCTTGAATAATTGTCACTGATCTTAGATCCCGCCATCTACCCATTTCCTTCTTTGTCTGCATGCAATCCGTATTCATGAGAGAATTATTTATAACAAACACCAAGGATTCATTGCTCACAGATAATAAATAGAATTGTTTAGTCAAGGAAACTTGTGAATCCAACTCCATTGGTGAACTGGGGGGATAGGAGTCAGACAGGAGAGAGTTCCTATGCAGAAATGTGTACATTTGTATTTCAGCATGCAGTGAAAGTTGTTCCTAATCACAACAGAAGTTGAAGAGAAATCGAGAGCCCAATATGGTGTAGTATGTCAAAATTGATTGGATAAATGAAACAGTGAGATGGTAATACTCACAAACACGGGTTACCACCTAGGTAACCACTCATTAGGCAGGTGAGGAGATTAGACCTGTCCTCACTCAGGATTAAGAAGTCGCTCTCTATAGATAGGAAGAAAGGGGGTAGATCACCCCTCCACCTGGGGTGGACTCAAATATATTGGTAGGTGAACAGAGGCGCCAGAAGGATAAAAGTACATAAAATTTTAACAAAATTGCTGGGAGGAAGTGGTGGACTCGCCTCTATTAAAGCAAACACCAAGGATTGTAAATATATAGATATACACATTTATTGAAAATACCCCAAAGATGCAACACGTTTAGCGGGCACAGCCCACTTCTTCAGGCAATAAGCAGGGGATAAACCACAGCAATTCAGTTATAGCAAGCAGAGCGCCTCTGTTCACCTACTAATCACAACAGTGTTGGATTCTGTGTTGGATAAACACACCTCCAGAACCACTGGAATACAATGATCTTGGAAATTGTACAGAGCCATACTAATCCAACATGCATGCAGTTTCAGATGTTGGATTATTATGGCTCTGCACAGTTCACAAGCTGACACATGATTGCATTCCAGCAGTTATGGAGGTGTATTTAGCTTTCAGGGACAACAAAGGTGTCTTGCAGCATTTCGTAAACGCATGTAATGCTTTCCAATCTAAAAGCTTCTTCAGTTGTTTACAGCTCTAAAAAAACAAAAACAAACCTGCACTACTTTTCCACACAATGCATGCAATTCCTCATTGAATGCGTACAAGAGATATCGGCGTGGGAGACTTGGGCGCTGGATACAGCTGCTGCATAAGTTCCCGGCCGTATTAAATACTATTCCCCATCCAGGCCGCCATGGATGGTGAGGAATGAAATAATTCGGAAGCCGAATTATAGTGTTATAAAAGTAACTTCAGCTCCGTCTTCTGACGGCCCCGAAGTTACTCCCTGTGCAATGCTATAGCCGTAATTCCTATTTTGGCCTATGGTGGCGCCAGCTGCGCCCAAGTCTCCAGCGCTGGATTCACCGTGTTTGCATTGAATGACATATGCAGAAAGCCACAGACTCAAATGTGATCCCTCAAGCTAGCTTTTTACTGTTCAGATGTTTGACTTTTTTTGTGTGTGCTGAAATATGAAGGCACTATGAATCTGGCACCAAAAGTGACAATTCCCATCACAGCAGCATCCCTGTCTAGCTTGTCTGATCTGTAGCAGTGCTTCAGTATGGAAAATACAAATGGAGATTGAAGCCTATTGCTTCGTTATATCTTCTGCACAATACAGGAATGAGCACTCCTGATAAGACGTGAGACAAGCTGTGAGAGCTTTCTGAGAGCTTTGTTGACCATCAGCGCTGTCTGCGCGTTTAAAGAAAAAGAAAAAACATGCTCCAATTGACTTGCATTAATAAAAACACAGTAAAATCATCACTTTTTTTTTGTTTGTTTGTTTGTTTTTTTTGAAAATCAAAAAAGTGATGAACCTCCCTGACCTTCAATGACAAAGGAACATTCCATGTTGAGTAGAACTTTTAACTTAAATATTATTATACAAATTGTGCATGCATGCCCTAATGAGGGGTCATTTGTGGTATCTGTGGCAATTGCGTCATCATGACTTTGAGTCCTCCAGTTTTGTACGCAAGAACAGAAAAGCCTCTCATCTACCATGTCTTGACAGCACAGAACGAATGCTTATTTGCATTGAAAATTGATTTCAGATGCTTTCTGGTCATAAGATGCACCTTAGCGACTTCTCAAGATAAAAATGGTTGTATGAAATTTGCAGAATGTTTTCACTTAATCTGAGGAATTCAGGAGTGGCTGTTTACTTAAATTTCTAATCAATTATTTTTTTTTCCTTTCTGTGGATCTTCAGGTCTGCTTTTTGCCTTTTCTGATTTATGAGAAGTTTGTACAGAGTGAGTTTACTTTAGAGCTCACTGGCTGACATTACATGTTATCAGTACCATTTAAAAATGTATAGTGTGGTTTGCCTTCTTAATACAGAAGGAATTTACAATAATTCAGCTTTAAGTGAACATCTGTGGTTACCCACAATCCACCGCTACTGAATATGGAATTCTCTCTTTATGCCCCTGAAGCCAGGCTAGCATCCAGAACCTCTGGTGTCTAGCATGCCTATAGTTTTCAATTTTACAGAGCCATGCCAACCCCACATACAGACAGCCTGTTTCAGACTTTTGGTTCTGCTCAGTGCATGGTAGGGATTGATATGGCTCTATGGGATAGAGCTTGGACCAGTACAACACAGTATCCAAGCAGCTCGGGGTGACCCAAAACCACAAGGAAAGTATAGGGGACTAAAAGAGACCAAATAGCCATCCTACTAACGAGCAATGCTTAGTGTGTGTTGCCTTCTTAAAACAGAAGAAATTTACAATAATTCAATACCGGTAATTAAAAAATGTACACATTACCACCAATCAAATGGGATAAGTGTGCTGGCACCTATGTACAGTACATTTCATGATCCCCATGGAAAAAATGATGTATTAAATGGCACTACATGCTGAATCTATGCTGCACCTCATAATCACCTCAATTGTGCCTCAGTAAGAGACGATCAATAAAATGCCTATTTGTTAGGAGTTCATGCAAATGTAGTTGCATTCATTACGAAGATTGGGATCGGACCTCTTAAGTGTATCTGAAGTGGCAAATGACTTAAGATATATTATGAACAAGATATAGCAGGATAAGGGCCACCTCTGAATGATATACCCATAAATCAAGTCACAAAAACAAACCTATCTTTAGGTTTTCATAGACCAGTAATACTTCATAAAGTATAAATAAAATGTAACTTTTATTACAAAAGTGCTAGACAGGTATGTTAAAGGGACACTTAAGCCAGAAAAAAAAATGAGTTTTACTCACCTGGGGCTTCTACCAGCCCCCTGCAGCAGTCCTGTGCCCTCGCAGCCACTCGCTAATCCTCTGGTCCCCCGCTGTCAGCTAGTTTCGTTTTTGCTGACAGGCCCGACAGGACTGGCCACGCGTAGCTTTCTCCGCATTCCCGACTGTAACGCTATTGTGGGCCGCAACGCGTACAAAAATACGCCTTGCCGCGTATCTATGCGTAGGTAATGCGGCAATGCGTATCTTTGTACGCGTTGCGGCGCCGCTAATTACAGTCATGCTGTAATTAGCGCTATTGCGGGCCGCAATTACAGGAATGATGACAAAGCTACGCGTGGCCAGTCCTGTTGGCAAAAATGAAACTAGCTGGCAGCGGGGGACCAGAGGATTAGTGAGTGGCTGCGAGGGCACAGGAATGCTGCAGGGGGCTGGTAGAAGCCCCAGGTGAGTAAAACTCATTTTTTTCTGGCTTAAGTGTCCCTTTAAAGCAACAGGGTCAGCCATACTATGCCAGGACAAAAATCCCACATATATAAGTAGATAAATACTTGATCTACTTACATAACAGATGTATTGTACTGTCCACATTTTGATTTCAGTGAATCTTATATAGTAAATGAACAGAATTGTGTTCCTGGCAGTCTCCATCTCTTTTTCCCTAAGGCTGAAGCCAAATCCTGATGCAATTTTCTCCCTTACTTTTGTCTTCCAAACTGCAGTGTCATCTTTGGCTTGCTTTCTAAACACGTGTGAGCACAGGGTCAGGTTTCAGCTCATCAGCTTTACACTGAACTGTGCTTAGCCCAATCACTGAGGAGCAGTTGGAGGGAAGATGACAAGCTTCCCTTTCTCACTGTCTTCTGTGTTGTTGAGAGAACAGAGCATGGCTGACTGAGATAAGATAATTACAGCAGAGACATTTCTGAATAGATTGGAGTGCTTGCAACGCAGGATGAGATTCCGGACAGCATTATAAACACAGTGCAGTGTTTAGATGGAATTTGATTTTGTAGCTGACTATCCCCCTTTAACATAAGTAAAAAGGTTTCTATCTGTCATGTCATGTATGAAGTGCAGCCTAATGCACGTTTCATAGCTCTTGGGGGGCATGTCTTCAGAGGCATAAAATTGCAATTCCACATTATGACAAGACCTAGAACATTAATATTGTGCTTTTCTTCTGGAATATTCAGAGCTGCAGCTTCAACGGTGCGCTTAGTAGCAGGGAGTTATGGAGTCTTGCCCAAGGTCTCCTTACTGGTCTCCTGTGTCAGAGGCTTAACCAGTACACTATCCAGCCACTGTGACAATGGAGATAAAATCTTAGAATGGATCTAGACACATGTCTAGGTTTATGCATGTTATAAAATGTTTCTTTTAAGGTCCCACTTAACTTTGACATTTTGAACATATAAATAGAAGTTAAGTTTTATGTTTAGTAGGGCCTTTTCCATTAGTGCTTCAGTTAACCAGAACTCTTGAGCAAAAAAGAAAAAAAAAAGCCCCCAGTCTTGCAGGAGTCACAAAGCTATTTTTATAGCACAGCACGCAGGAAAAAACTGTTACATTTTGTTAAGTTTGTCTTTGTCTTAATTTGTATTTCATTACTTTAGTTTAATATTAATACAGTGTTTATGGTGTAGGTTTAGTAAGAGGTATAATACAAATTGTAATAGATTTTTTCAGGCAACCATAAACTACATTTAAATGGCATACAAAAATACATTTAGCTGACCATTAACTGGGATTCTACTGTATCTCTAAAGAGTTCAGAAGTTCCATACAAGCCTAAATTGTTCAGTCACAATAATACTCTCATGCAGAAGCAGTTATCAGTCAGTATTCTACACACTCATAGTGTTTTCCTGTGCACACAAGATTATAGAGTGAGTTTAGATTACATAAGGCTTAGTACTTGCCAGGAATTAGGTATTTCTAGAGACAGCAATATTTTTCATTGTTATTTTTATAAGGCCTCTAAGCAGTACTGCTTGGCACACCATCTGACTCCAATCAAGTTACACTTTTTTTAAGTAAATCTAAGGCCCCATTCACACTTACAAAATGCCGTCGATTTTTGAAGGCGTTTTGCAGGAGTGATTTTTCAGTGATTTCACGCGGAAAAATCAATGAACACTGCAGAGATTTTGCCGTGATCGCATTTAGCGCTTCTATAGCACTGAAACGCAATTGCCGGGAAATCGCCTGAAAATGGTGCAGGCGACGCGTTTGTGTTTTTGCGGTTTTGCCCGTTTTTGGGTGATTTGCGATTACCGCAAATCGCCCAAGTAAGAACGAACCCATAGGGTTTCATTACGCTAGCGCTTTTTAAAAAAACTAGCGTTTGAGCTTTTTGCTGAAATGCTCTAGTGTGAATGGGGCCTAAAGTCTTCTACATTGTTACAATACAAAGCAAACTGTGCCTTGATTTATCTGTCATCTTTAGCTGCATCTGGTATTATGCGGCAGATTACCGAAGAGACATTGCAAATATTTGGATGGAAATCACTGAAGCTTGTCAGGTTACCTCTATGCATTCTCATCCTAGAGTACAGTAATCCTTTGGCTCCTAAGCTCTCCAGCATCTGGTTTGTGTGTACTGTGTAGAGACTCTGTGTAGAGAGTGAAAACTATTAATTTGTTGTATGTTTATACAACAAATTATTAGAGAGCAAACTATAAACAAGCACCATGTGCTTTTTAGTGACTGGTTTTAGTCTAACATTCTGCCAAAGAGCAGTAGTGATTGGAGGATTTGGAAACAATCAGAGCTAACCTATTAGAGGATGGAATGAAAGTGTTAAGGTGCCCATACACGTTTTGATTGCCACTCCCTCCTCACACGTGTTCCTGAGTTCTTATCTGCTAGATCTTCTTTCATGACCTCTCACTTCTTAAAGGGTATATCCGAGCTCATAAAAAATATCTACTTACCCAGGGCTTCCTCCAGCCGCTTGCAGCCGACCTGTCCCACGCCGCAACTCCATTCTCCACCACCGGCCCGGGGTCCCCGCCGGTGCAGAGACCCACCGCGCAAGTTCATCCTCTATTGCGCCTGCGTGAGCCCTGATGTCAATCAAGTCCATGTCTGGAGTATACTGCGCAGTACACCTTTAAAACTTAATGAGCAAAACAGAACTAATCATATTTCCATAGTCTCTGTCCCCCTCTCTGTCTGATATAACAATGAATGTTAATAAGACCCCTATAACGTCTGTTCCCAAAGCACGGAGCTTAGGGGTAATATTTGACTTTTCTCTCTCATTTTGTTTCTCACATTCACTCCTTAACCAGCTCCTGTCATCTCCAACTCAAAAACATTTCTCACATCTGACCTTTTCTCACTCAGGACACAACTAAAATTTTAGTACACGCTCTTATAATTGCTACTGCTTTGTGGACTATCAACTAACGACTGGTACCGCTCCAAACTGTACTGTATTTGGGTGCTTGTCTCATTCATATCTATTCTCACTCTTCCTCTTCTGCACCTCACTGTCAAGTTCTTCATTGACTGCCAATTAGTGAGAGAATCCATTTCAAACTCTTAATCCTTACCTACAAAGCTCTCCACAATCTCCACAATCTCTCTCATTCACGTATACAAGATTTTCCACATGCTTTACACCTCTTCTGGCTGCCCTTCCATAACACATCTGTCGCTCTCCCGCCCCAAACCCGCCCCCTCAAAACTTTTTCTGACAAGCATACGCTCTAACTTCTGCCATTTGCTCTTCAACTGCTGGCCAAGTTGTACTCCTTAGGGTCCGTTCACAGTTGAGCGAGAATTACACGATTCCCACTCAAGGCAAACCGCCAGCGGTTTTTAAAAACCGCCAGCACATGTAACACTATGGCAGTGTTCTCACTGCCGCGTTTGCAGTTAGAGTTAACCGCAAATGTGTTACATGCAGCAGTTTGCCGGCGATTCCGGTGTGATCGCAATTAACATGTATAGAACCGCTAATCGCGATCGCTCCCGAACCGCTACAGTGTCCAGTGATTTTTTTCCGCGTTAATCACGGAAAAATCACTCCCGCAAAACACTAGCGGTAATCGCCGGCATTTTGCAGTTTTAGGTGTGAACAGAGCTTTACTAGATAACTTCAAAACAGACTGCCTCTATGTATGAATATTGCATACTGCCCTACCTCTTGTACCCCTACCTCCATTCCTTTAGACTGCAAGCTTGCAAGGGCAGGGAGCTTTCACCCCTTAGTATCTTGGAATTTGTTATTCATTTTATATATTGCAATTTGTTATACATTTTATTCATCATATTACATTTGTAACTGTAATTACCAGTTGTGTACCAGTGTCTACGTTTGGTGTACACCATTGTCTATATTTTTTGTACATTGCCACAGAATATGTTGGCAGTTTATAAATCCATAATAATATTCTGCCAGTCAAAATTGATGTGTGTATCTTTAGTTATCTTTTAAATATTTATATCATAGTCTATAGACCACACAAAAAAACACAATATTTTGCATTTTTAGATGCGTTTTTAAAACTACTGTATGCAGAATGCATGCTGTGCTTTCCTATGGGGACAAAAAGCGTTTTTGCCCAAATAAGGTAAAAACTTGGAAAATGATGTATTTTTACTTTTAAATATGAATATTAATTAAAAAAACGCAAACAGAAACGCATGAAAAATGCACACGGAATGAAAAAATTCCCATAGCAAAAAACTGATGGTTTTCTGCATGGATGGACAAGTGTGACCTTCACACATGTACAGTTCTCTTCTAGCCTTGTTGGTTTTCATTGGTTTGTATCAGTTTTCTATGGCCTGGTTCTGTTTCACTCTTGTCAGTTTTGTATAAGTGTTGTATGGCTGTGTTCACAAAACTATGATCACATGCTTTACAAATGGGAGAGGGAACTAATATATTGAAGTCCAAATATTTTTATTTTTTTTTAATTCATTTATAAAGTATTATCATTTTTTGTGGCGCTGTACAGGGTAAGATAACAAACATATACAAATACAAACATTGGCATGAAATACAGAAGTAGTAGACAATTAAAGATTCAGTGACAACTGTATATTGATTAATAAAATGTACAATAACTTATTACAAGACACAAAAAGGAAAGAA
Source organism: Hyperolius riggenbachi (assembly GCF_040937935.1). NCBI lineage: Eukaryota > Metazoa > Chordata > Amphibia > Anura > Hyperoliidae > Hyperolius > Hyperolius riggenbachi. The sequence continues at coordinate 363,674,058 of NC_090649.1, read as the reverse complement.
CTCTGCTCCTGTATGCGTACAATGTAAAGGCAATTGGTTACATTATTACAATATAATGAAATTTAACTGTCCATTAATGTTTACAAATACAATATTTTAACACACGGTTTAAAGGATAACTAAAGAGAGAGGGATATGGAGGCTACCATGTTTCTTTCCTTTTAAGCAATACCAGTTGCCTAGCTGTCCTGCTTTTAGCCATAGACATTGAACAACATGCAGCATATCAGGTGTTTCTGACATTATTATTAGCTGCATGCTTGTTTCTGGTGTGATTCAGCCACCACTGCAGCCAAATAGACCAGCAGGGCTGCCAGGTAACTGGTATTGTTTAAAAGGAAATAAATATGGCAGCCTCCGTATCCCTCTCAATTTAGTTGCCCTTTAATGTAGTGGTTTACAACTCTTTACTTTTAAAGAGACACTGAAGCGAAAAAAAATATATGATATAATGAATTGGTTGTGTACTATGAATAATTACTAGAAGATTAGCAGCAAAGAAAATATTCTCATATTTTTATTTTCAGGTATATAGTGTTTTTTCTAACATTGCATTATTCTATAATATGTGCAGATTACACAACACTCAGCATTCAAAATGAGTCTTTCAGAGCAGTCTGTGAAGTAATGACCTCTCCTCTAGCAGAGGAAAAGTAAATAGTCCAGGAACAGTTGAGATAATAAAAGTCAGATAACAGCCCTCTCCACGACTAATGCTGGGAATACACGGTTCGTTTTTGCCTTCGTTTAAACCTTCGTTTCGATTGTGCCTTTTGTCCTTTTCGATCCCGAAATAATCGGTCATACGGTTAATATCACCACCCACGGTTTCGGGTTTTTTTTCGATTCTGATGGTTTCGTTTTTCCAATGATCGAAGGCTGCAAAGAAACGAAACGAAAATCCCTTTTTACAGGGACGGACTAGCATAAACGAATATATAATCGATCTGAACAGCCATCAAGCCTGCCAATGGCTCGATTAGATGGATAAAGAGAGATAATATCAAACATGTTCGATCACTAGTCGTTCGTTTTTGGGGTCTATTAATCGAAACTATAATGAGATTATGACTATTTTCACATACGTTTTCAACACTCGATTCGTTTACCGAACGAATCGAAGGTTTAAACGAAGGCAAAAACGAACCGTGTATTCCCAGCATAAGTTAGTCGGAGAGCTTAATGGCTTGTTTGCATAGAGATAACAACTGGAGTTTCTCAACTCTTCCTGTACTGGAAACAATTAGACTGATGTATCTGATCTTAATGTTTTTTTTCTTAGCTGTACTACACATACAAATCATAATATCATCATTTTTTTTCCGCTTCAGTGTCTCTTTAACAAAGGGGGCAATATGCAAAATAATGTATTAAAGGAAAGTACCACTAGCATGAAAAACAGTTACATTCTAAATACATGTAAACACATACATTTCTCCAAGTGTATGATGTGCTATACATTACTGTACTTTTCCCTATGTTGCTATCGATTACAGTAAGTAGTTACAGGCCCGGATTTACATCACAGAAGCCTATAGGCACAGAAGTCCGGGCACCCTAGACTTCACCCTCCATGAGCCTACAAACCCCCGCAGAACTGAACTGCAAGTGTGCTGGCTGGCCCAGCTGTCACTTCTCCCCTACTTCCCCTGACCGTAGGTAGCTACAGTTGTCCCTTAGTATTAGGTAGCCAGAGGTACTGAGGTACCCTCAGTATTAGGTTGCATATGGAAGGAGGGAGAGAGGCACTAAGGCAGGGGAGTGAGCTGCTTTTCCATCATCAGGCGCCTGTAGGCATGTGCCTCTACAGTGCCTTATGGTAAATGCGGCCCTGGGTAGTAAAAATCTGGAAGGTTTGGACTAGTCAATCTCCTTATGCAGGATTCTCAGTATCTCTTATGCTTTGCGAACGCATTACCTAAAAATAATCTGTACAAAGATCTCCATTACATCCTATTTTGGCAGTTGGACTGAGCAAGTACCTGTCAGGCTTGTCTGGTCAATGACTATAGGTCGGGCTGTATGCCCATATGACTGACCTATAGCCCAGCCCGTAACACCTGCACGAACTCCTACCTAACTTACAACAACCCTGCAGGTAGATGTAGCATACAGACTGACAGATAGTATTCACCAAACAAAGCAATATGAGTAATACGAGGCACAGTGTTCACAAATGATAGTCACCTGAGGCCTGAAGGCTGAGGCAGTCCAGATGATAGCTAGGTGACTGCAGGCGGGAGAGGGTAGGTAGGCAGTTCAAACACTTTACAGGTAGTGTGGTCAGACCAAGTGTCATTCCAGGCTGAGTTCATGGGAGTCTTTTAACAAGCAGGGGTCGATCCAGGTGGCAATCAGGCAAATCCAGTTACAAGCAGAGTCGGCAACAGGTAATCCAATCAGAAGACATGGTCAGGAAGAAGCGGTGGTCGGCAACGGGGAACAATCTAGAGTAAAGCTTGGTCAGGATACAGGCAAAGTCAGCAACAAAATCAATCGGGAGTATGAGCGCAATCTCAGCAACAAGCCACAGCATAAGCTATCACGGTCAATGACAGAGGGCGCTCACTTAAGCTTTATACAATGACTAACCAATCAGAAAACAAAGGAATCCAAAGTAACCAATCAAAAGGCAGCGTGTCAGCAGGAAGGCTGACACACAATGTGCACATGTGGTCACTGTTTACAGCGGCGGAGCACGTACTGAGAACGCGTCCGCCACTTATCCAATGGGAGTTGAGCTCCATGCGCTCCAGTGACGTCAGATGTTTGCCAAGACCCAGAGGCTTGCACCTAAGCATGGGTCTCAGCGTTCCGCCGCCATGAGCGGCCACCGGACCTTACAGTACCCCTCTCCCTAGGAGTGGACTCCGAACACTCCAATCCAACTTCATTTACTTGTTCGCCATCCATTTTAAAGGGTGGAGGAGGAGTATCTGAAGAATAGCGATTGGCAGCAAATTCCAGCAGAGAAACATGAAATGAGCCAACACTTCTCATAGAACTAGACCTTTGAGCAATACATGGAAATCTCTTACAGGCACAGACAGAACAAGATCTGACAAATGCAATGACATCCTTGCTCAAGGAAGGCCGCCAGACATGTCTCTTCAACAATTTAATGGTTTTCTTTTCTCCTGGGATGACCCACCTCATGAAATTGTTTTAATACTTGGCATTTCAGATGAATAGGAACAAAGAGTTTTTCTGGTGGCTTTTCTTGAGGTGCATGACCCTGAACTTCAGACAACTGAGCACACAGATCCGATGATAATTTGCACCCAGCGAGAGAACATTTCTTAAGCCCAAAACTGGTCCGAGCAATAGTGATTTTCTTCACGCAGACATCTTCACAGTGTGAAGATCACTTCAATAACTGACCTGAGCACCAATCAAACACAGGATTATGACCAATGTGGTATGTGCGCTCGTCCTGACACCTTTGTCACAGACCCTAAAGCATATACTTGACTGACTGGTGGTTCACCGCACAAATGGGTGGGTATGTACACCCTAAAAAATAAATAGAACTTTATAGTGCGGCGCTCTACACCTGTCAGTACACAATGATCAGCACAGGACCCAAAATAAATATATAAATAAAGTCCCAATATGCACAAAAGTCCATGCACCACTGTTCCAAACAGTGAATGAGCTTGAACCTGCTGAAATCCTATATTCCATTTCAATATTGGCATACGATCATTATATTGGCAGGTATCACTCTCACCAGATTTGTAGGCTGATAAATCACAGTCAGCATATGCAGCGTTTATACAACAGTTGTAGTCCTCCGTACTTTAGCCTTTTCCTCCTAATTGCAGCTCAGAAACAGGAAGACAATACATAGCGTAATACTGTATAGGGACCACATAAAAATATATCCTCCACCAAGAGTGATACACCAGCCCTGCCTAAGATCACAAAAAGAGGCACCACCACTCTGTGTATCCCTAAGCAGTAAAATTTAACGCTCACCAAATATATTGGCCGACCATTACAGTTCAGCAGACAAGTATTCCACCAGCCTTTCTATTCGTAGTCAGCAGCCTTCTCCCTTCATAAACTCAAATGAGAAGTCTCATAGCATAACTCCGTTTATTTAAAAAGGTAGTATTGCACTCACATTTAAAAATAGTATCATGCGCATGTAAGTAAAATAACATCAGGACGTCCTCACCACCGCCGCACACGCGTCTCTCCGCTTGCCACGAGGCCACGCCCTACCGGTTTCGTCATATGACTCATCAGGGGCTCCTGATGAGTCATATGACGAAACCAGTAGGGCGTGGCCTCGTGGCAAGCGGAGAGACGCGTGTGCGGCGGTGGCGAGGACGTCCTGATGTTATTTTACTTACATGCGCATGATACTATTTTTAAATGTGAGTGCAATACTACCTTTTTAAATAAACGGAGTTATGCTATGAGACTTCTTATTTGAGTTTATGAAGTGAGAAGGCTGCTGACTACGAATAGAAAGGCTGGTGGAATACTTGTCTGCTGAACTGTAATGGTCGGCCAATATATTTGGTGAGCGTTAAATTTTACTGCTTAGGGATACACAGAGTGGTGGTGCCTCTTTTTGTGATCTTAGGCACGGGCTGGTGTAGCACTCTTGGTGGAGGATATATTTTTATGTGGTCCCTATACAGTATTACGCTATGTATTGTCTTCCTGTTTCTGAGCTGCAATTAGGAGGAAGAAGCTAAAGTACGGAGGACTACAACTGTTGTATAAACGCTGCATATGCTGACTGTGATTTATCAGCCTACAAATCTGGTGAGAGTGATACCTGCCAATATAATGATCGTATGCCAATATTGAAACGGAATATAGGATTTCAGCAGGTTCAAGCTCATTCACTGTTTGGAACAGTGGTGCATGGACTTTTGTGCATATTGGGACTTTATTTATATATTTATTTTGGGTCCTGTGCTGATCATTGTGTACTGACAGGTGTAGAGTGCCGCACTATAAAGTTCTATTTAAACACAGGATTATGCTGTTTGAGCCAAGGCATTCCCAACACTACTGCATGGGAAGACATGTCGAAGGCCTGAATAAGCAGGGGTTGATCCAGGCAGCAATCGGGCAAATCCAGGTACAAGCAGAGTCGGCAACAGGTAATCCAATTAGAAGACGTGGTCAGGAACAAGTGGTGGTCAGCAACAGGGATAAATCTAGAGTAAAGCTTGGTCACGATACAGGCAAAGTCTGTAACACAAGATCAATCAGGAGTGTGAGTGCAATCTCAGCAACAAGCCACAGCATGTAACGGTTGGGTGTCGCAACTCGGATGTCTGATTATTTGGTGATCTGCAGAATCACCAATAATGCAGACGCTATACCTGATTATGTGTGATCTGCAGAATCGCCAATAATACGAGTATAGCAACACAAAGGGCTGGGCTCATTAATACATCCTCAGATTGCTTCGCCGTTGCGATCACCCTTTGAGCATGAACACCTCAAAAAGAAAACAAAACACACATGGCAAATGATAGTGCAGACTGCTTGTATCCACTGACACCCCTCTGGTGTAAACACATAAGCTCAAGCTTACTGACGTTGTGAGGTTAGGGAGTTTAGAGACCACCACCAATTACACTCAAACACTCCCCTCCAGAGACTTATGTCCTCCCTGCTCACCGTCGTGTAGCTAGGAAAGCACTTGTCCAATCAGCAATCTTCAGTCTGCTTAATCACCACTCGATGCCTTATTCAGTATGTGGTCCATGCACAGTACCTCAAACAGTAACAATAGTCGCCAATGTGTAAAACCAGTTACTTTAATATCTATTAAAATAGTAATGCGCGTACATCATAAAATCTTTCCATAAGCATATCACATAAGTGTTACCGATCCCTCCATCCAGGATTACGGCACAGCTCGCCTCTCGTCGTATGCAGCCAGCGTCCTCCTCGCCGCTTTCAAGCCACGCCCTACCGGTTTCGTCACGCTAGGTGACTCCTCAGGAGCTAACTGAGCATGCGCTAGAGGACATGTAAATATACACAGAGAGCGCCTGACGGCAGCGTCCTGCCGTTGCCCTTCTCTGCTAACTTCCGCCCAAATAGGAAGAACTATTTCCGAGGTTGGCAGGGGTCACATGATGTAAGATCACCATGCCAACCAATACGCCACCCAAATATTACTGCTCCCGCCCCCCAAACAGTACACCGTCTGCTTGCCCACTCCCCTGGCAACGCTGCGAACAGCAATCCATTTCGCATGTCACAGCGCAGCCTTCCCGTTTACCGTAACCGTTCTAGCCGCAATCTGTATCCAGAGTCGCGATCGGTTTACAGTGCGTTGTTACCGGAAGGGACATTGCCACTCCACTTACAGTCTTACTAACCTTACACTAACATATTTCACTGTTTTATTCTTTTTAAATAATGTTACACCATATTAGTACTCATATTAGATCTATCATCCATCTTAACGTATTGTTTCATTCACTAGTTGGAATTCTTATGTATAGTTTTTATATCAACCCCATTTCTCCCAGGTAGGTATTTTAGGGGTGGGCATACTACTGTGCCCCGTGCGGATCTAGATCTCACAGTTTTACTACACCGCGTATAGGTCTCACAATTCAATATCCCAGGGGTCAAGGGTTACCCTCTCATTCTCCATATTTACACCTTAACATATCATTTTACTCATAATTATATGTATCTTATGTGAAGTATTTTATATGTTTTTATCTCAACCCAGTTACTCACAGATGGAGACTACAGGGGGGGGGGGGGGGGGGGGTATTGCTATGTCACATACAGGCCTAGATCGCATACTTAAATAACCCAAACTCAAGGGTTACCTTCTTATTTTCCATGCTAGAGATACCACTGTTAATATATCAGTAGTTTTTTAGTATCATAGACGGGGATTTTCAGGTCTTTCCCCTGCGATTCATATATTACCCTACCGTCCTTACTAAGGTCTACTAATCATTAGTTAAAAAGCAGTTGATGTCCAATTCAATATTAAGCCCTTCTGGATGCATAGATCTAAGGATATATATCCACTTTGTTTCTGTTTGACATAGTTTGCGCAATTTGTGGCATCCCCTCCAGTTTGATTGTATCTTTTCTATTGCGCATGCTCTCAGGTGTTTAGGGTTACATCCATGTTTCTCCTTAAAATGCCTAGACACGCTATGATTCTCGTGTCCCTTTGTAATTGTATCATTATGTTCACCTACTCTCTCTTGTAATGTACGTGTGGTGCGAGCCACGTATCTGTATCCACATACGCACCACAATAAGTACACTACATGGTTACTACTACATGTTATACATTGCTCAATTTGATATTCCTTAGGGTCACTCTTTGCCATGAATTTATTCGTTTTCACTGTAACACCCATTTTGCATGGAAAGAATCCCTTATATCTCATATTGGTTCCTTCCCTGTCGACCGGGGGGTCCACACAGCTAGGAACCAGCCGATCTTTCAGATTCGGCGCCCTCCGGTAAATGAACCTTGGGCTTTCTGGAAGTACTCGCCTGAGTTGCGCATCACTCATGAGTATAGGCCAATTTTTTCTAAAGATTTTTTCCACCGTCCTGTATTGTGTAGAGAAATCACTTATAACTGCCAGTTGGAAATCTCCCTCTTCCTGGGCCACAGTTCCATTTTCCGGTAGTCTCTTTCTGTCCATGCGGCCCTCTCAAAATGTCCAGTAAAAACTGGATTTGTCTTATAGGTAACACTCCATCCCGCATTAAGGCGTTTTCAACCGCCTCTATTCCCTCCTCATGCGGTATATTAGTATAGAGTGATGACACGTCCTCTGTTGCCAGCAACGTGCCATCTTCCACTTCAAAATTTTCCAAAGTTTGTATTGCATGCTTAGTATCCTTTAGTATTCTTGGTAGACTGTCAACCACTGGTTGCAAAAAGAAGTCCAGGTATTGTCCAACCCTATGATTAATGGACCCTATTCCACTGATGATTGGCCGGCCCAGCGGGTTCTGCAAATCCTTGTGCACTTTTGGGGTTTGGTAAATCACTGGAATTCTAGGAGCCGTAGGTATAAGGTGTATAAATTCATTATCTGTCAATATACCTTCATCTAGGCCTTGTCTCAATATCTGTGTGAGATCGCCTTTATATTTACTGGTTGGATCCCTTGGTAACTTCTCATAAGTGGTTTCATCCTGGACCAATCTGTCCAGTTCACCAAAATACTGCGTTTTGTTCAACACCACGACCCCCCCCCCCCCCCCCCCCCCCTTGCTTTGAAGACAGGATTGGTAACTGTGTTTAGCGTGCACCACCTCTAGTGTTAAATTTTAATGTGATTTTAGCGCTGTTTTACTGTGTTTAACACAAAGGGCTGAGTGTGTAGTGTTTGGTGCAACCGTAACCTTAATAGTTTATGAAGCCTCACCAGAGGGGCTGGTGAGGTACTATCAGTACCCTGACTGTGTACTAGAGATCAAGCTCCAGTGAGCTGGAAATACAATACTGAAGAGACCGAAACTCCCGAAGAGCGGGTGATTTAGAGTGTACTGCAGCTTAGGAGCAGGAGACACAAACAGTACTGCACTAATGATCGCTTGGGAAGCAGGTGATTCAGACTGTACTGCAGCCTAGGAGCAGGAAACGCAAAGAGTACTGTACTAAAGAATAACTTCACCAGAGGAGCTGGTGAAGCTAGCACCTGACCAGTGGCGAGGGCCCACTGGTGAGTAGAATGGTCTGACAGGCAAGGTTCGGCAACAGAGAGGTAAGTATCGGTACAGAATCGTGAGACGGGAGAGTCATCGGTAATCAAGCAGTGGTTCAGCAACAGATAAGGCAGATAGGCAGAGGTACAGAATCAGAAAGCGAGATCGGAGTCAGAGTACTAGCCTAGAGTCATACACAAATAATCAATACAATATCAATAATCCTAGTCTAGGTGTGAAATCCTTGGCATCAACACCTGGGATCTAATCTAAGGTCTGAGCGCTAACACACGAGGCATTCACTACAACAGACAACCTCTGACTGAAGCCCGGAGGCTTAAGAAGCAGAGGAGACCCCACTGGCACACCCCCAGGAATCAGCCAATCCTGGGCGCCGTGGGACCCCTCTGACGTCAGCCGACCAACAGGTCAGCTGAAGGGCTTCCTCCCCACATAAAGGTCCCGTCTGTGCGCGCGCCCGCGTGAGACAGCCACCTCACGAACAAACGAACGCCCTGTCCTGGACGCCGGGAGGACGGATGGCGGCGTGGAGGCAGCTGCGGCGGCAGTGCTGTTCGCCGCAGCTGCCTCGTCTGTTACACAGCATAAGCTATCACGGGCGATGACAGAGGGCGCTCACTTAAGCTTTATAAAATGACTAACCAATCAGAAAAAGAAGGAATCCAAAGTAACCAATCAAAAGGCAGCGTGTCAGCAGGAAGGCTGACACGCAATGTGCACACGTGGTCACTGTTTACAGTGGCGGAGCGCGTACTGGGAACACGTCTGCCGCTTATCCAACAGCCCTCCCTAGTGTTTCCACCCCTCCCTTTAGATTGTAAGCCTCTGGCAGGGTCCTCCACTCCCTAGTGTAATCTACGGGATCATGTGCTCCTGTCCTATGACAGCCTGTACTTGTATTACTGGGCCTACCTAACCAGCCCATATTGCATGATCATGTATTTTGTACAATTTGTATGTATAACTTTGTTCTATGTGTATAACCCTATGTATGTCATCCTTGTATCATTGTATATATTTATTGTCCTGCGCTGCGTAATATGTTGGCGCTTTATAAATACAATAAATAATAATAATATCCAATGGGAGTCGAGTGCCATGTGCTCCAGTGACGTCAGATGTTTGCCGAAACCCAGAGGCTTGCGTGTGGGTCTCGCCATTCCGCCACCATGAGCGGCCACCGGACCTTACAGTACCATTCCGTAATTTCTTTTGAGTATAATGAAAATCCTAAGAATATCTCATGAGGAGATGGACTAGTACAAAACCTCTCAGATTTTTAATACCTACTGTGACAGCCACATAGGAAACAAAATTAATAGTGCCTCTGGGGCAAATGTGCATCTTATATGTATCTTCTTTTAAACTTTTTTTTACTTGTAACAGTAATCCTTTAAGACCAGGGGTGATTTGGCTGATCTGTGCAGCGTGGGCTCTACAGCCCACAGCACAGATCAACAATGAGGCTGGGCGATCAGACTTACCCCCTTTTTTCCCCACTAGGAGGATGTCCTGCTGGGGGGGTCTGATCGCCGCCGGCTCTGTTCGTTCGGCGGGGGGGGCTGTTCAAAGCCCCCCTCCGCAGCCATTTTTCACCTCCGTCCCCTTCCGTGCCTCCCCTTCCTGCTATGGGCAGCGCAGGACGGAGATCCGTCCTGCGCCGCCTAGAACAGATGCCGGCGAATCAGAATGCGGTGATCGCCGGCCAATCAGAGGCCGGGGATCGCCGATCTGCCTTACGGCGCTGCTGCACAGCAGCGCCGTATGATGTAAACAGCGGGAGACAGCTTTCTGTGTCCTACCCCTAAACCATGATGGTGAACAATCTTTGTCTTCAGGTCATTTGACAGTTATTTTGAGACCCCCATGTTGCTATTCTTCAGAGAAAATGAAGAGGGAAACTTACAATTGCCCCCCCCCCCTTAAATACAGGATTGTCCCTGACTTACAAACGACCCGCCGATATGAATGGCATGGATTCAGTGTTTCCATAGGAACAAGCCAAAAAAAAAATTTCAAATTGGACATGTAGTTTTTGAGAAAATCGATTTTAAAAAATTCAAAAAAATGGCTTTTAAACTTGTATAAGCAGGCACAGTGGACAGAGGTGACACAGAGGAAGACACTGGAGGCACAGTGGGCCACAGAGGAGGTACAGGGGACAGAGATAGCACATTGTTCCGACTTAAGAACAGATTCAGGTTAAGATCGAACCTACGGTGCCTGTCTCGTTCGTTAACCGGGGACTACCTGTACTCTTTCTCATAATTGGATTCACCCGGGTATGTAGGTCAGGGGTCACTGAGCTTACCTAGCCAATTTGAGTTCCAATAATTAGTTCTAAAGGTTTTGGAATCAATAAAATGACATTTATGCTCAAATTTATGCACCTGCCTAATTTTATTTAAACAATTATTGCACACTTTTTGTAAATCCAATCAACTTAATTTAACTTCTCAAATATCACTGTGTGTGTCTCCTATATGATATATTTAACTGACATTTTTTATCGTAACAACAAATGATTTATACAGGAAAATCATGACAATTAACATCCGGGCAGCGCTTCCGTGTGAGCCAGGGCTATGAGCCGCAGCTCTGCCTCTCAGCGTGTCTGTTAGCCCGGAGCTCTGCCTCTTCCCCCGCCCCTCTGTCTTCCTTCACTGAGAGGGGCGGGGGAGAGGCAGAGATCCGCCGCTGACAGACGCGTGTGAGGAAGGGCTGCAGCTCATAGCTCTGCTTCACACGGAAGAGCTTAGGGCAGAAAAATCCACGACCAAGAAAGTCGTGGGTTTTGCAGGGGAGATGGAGGGCAAGTTAGAGGGGATTTAGATTAGATTTAGAGTTTATAGCGGCGGGAATGCGGCGGTTTAGTTAGGGCTAAAGTATTAAACCTATTTGTTATATAAGAAGCCTTTTTTTTTTTAGACTTCAGTGTCTCTTTAAAGGATACCACAACTGAAATGTGACATAATGAGATAGACATGTGTATGTACAGTGCCTAGCACACAGATAACTATGCTGTGTTCCTTTTTTTCTTTCTCTGCCTGAAAGAGTTAAATATCAGGTATGTAAGTGGCTGACTCAGTCCTGACTCAGACAGGATGTGACTACAGTGTGACCCTTGCTGATAAGAATTTCCCCCTTTTTACCTCTTTCTTGCTCTCAGAAGCCATTTTCTGCTAGGAAAGTGTTTTATAGTTGGAATTTCTTATCAGTGAGAGTCAGGACTGAGTCAGCCACTTACATACGTGATATTTAACTCTTTCAGGCAGAGAAAGAAAAAAAGGAACACAGCATAGTTATGTGTGCTAGGCACTGTACATACACATGTCTATCTCATTATGTCACATTTCAGTTGTGGTATCCTTTAAGGGACAACTGTAAGAAGAGAGATATGTAGGCTGCCATGTTATTTTCCTTCTAAATAATACTAGTTGCCTGGCTAAACTGATGATCCTCTGCCTCTCATTCTTTTAGCCATAGACCCTGAACATGCAAATGCACATCAGGTGTTTCTGACATTTTTGTCAGATCTAACAAGAATAGCCACATTCCTTTTTTTGTGTAAATATAATTTCATAACATCTGTAAGATTCGCCCTTTCCTGACCTCTGCCACCACCAAACTCCTCATCCATGCCCTCATAATTTCCCGCCTTGACTACTGCAATGCCCTGCTGTCTGGTCTCCATATGACCCAGAACAGCCCCACTGCAGTCCATCATGAATGCAGCAGCCAGAATTATCCACTGCTCCCATCGCTCCACCACGGCGGATCCCCTCCTTGAATCCCTTCACTGGCTTCCTATCTAGTCCAGATTCAAGATACTGACTTACAAATCTGTCCACAAAATCTGTCCAAGCTACAATTCCGATCTTACTCAGAGGTACACACCTAGCCGCTCACTCCGCTCTTCCAATGAACTTCGCCTAACCGCCCCCCGCATTACCCAGTCCCATGCACGCCTCCAGGACTTCTCAAGAGCTGCTCCAACACTATGGAACTCCCTACCTCCACCCATTAGGGCAGCCCCCTCCTTCAACATCTTCAAGAAGGCCCTCAAAACTCACCTTTTCACTCTGGCCTACCACCCCTCACAAGTGCTCTAAACCCACAGATGAACTCTGGTCCCCTACCTTTCGTGTCCTTACCTCTCCCTCTAGATTGTAAGCCTTTGGGCAGGGTCCTCCTCCTTTTGTGTCCTACCTGATCATGCACCTCCATTACTGTGAACCCATGCTATGCATCTGAGTGAACCTAACTTGCCTTATCTCCATGCTCCCATCCAGTGACTAAACATTACCTTGTACTCATACTGTGCTGCATGATCTGGTCTTTCTTGTATTCATGTATTGTCATTTTGCTGTATGTCACCCCTAAATATTGTCTGTAACCTAAACTAATGTCCAGCGCTGCGTAATATGTTGGTGCTTTATAAGTACAAAAAATAAATATAGCAGTCTCCATATTCTTCTCACTACAGTTGTCCTCTAAGCTCACAGCCAGATTACCCAGCTGGAAATTCTGTGTTTCACTGGTCATCAATGTAGTGCCCATTTTCATTGAGAGCTGCATATGTGTGTAAAAACGTAATTTGTGTTTGCTATGGGTTACTGCACCTTTTTTTTCAGCACCATATCACAGGAACTGCAATAACATCAGCAGGCACTGAGGGAAATCACAGATGTCTTCAAACTTTAAAGAGTTTTTTTGACAATATAGGTATACAGCAGAAATGCAGCCAGTCATATGTCTTCAACAGTGCCTCAGCAAAGCAGGATTTTGAAGTTCATGTTGCGTTTCATGGCGTCTTGAACCAATCCTAGTGAATGTCAAAGGTTCATCTTAAGAACAGTCTCTGTTGTATATGTTACGGCTAGAACCCGAAGTCTGGCCACTTTGGGTTCTGGCCGGTCAAATCGAGAAGTGGCCGGCTGATGCGGCCAATGTGAGAAATATTCTGTAATTGCAGATTTTGGCCGGCCAGAACGCATTGTGGCTATATGTGGCCAGCCAAGTTTCTCCCCCGCTGCCTGCATTACTCAAACCTCAGATCAAGGTAACTGGACTGGAGAGGCGGAGAAAGGCAGAGCAGCGCACAAAGCCACCCGCAGGACGCGTACACTTCAATGTGGATGTGCCATTCATTTGGCACTTCCGCATGTGAAGTGTACGGGTCCGGGCGGGTAGCGTGCACGCTGTTCTGCCTCTCTCCGGTTTCCCTGATCTGAGGTCTGTAAGTAGGGCAGGCAACCCCCCCCCCCCCCCCAGCCATGCACAGCAGCCAGAAAAGCCCACCCCCCAAGTCATGCAAAGCTCCCCCCCCCCGGCATCAATTCAAACAACATTTAAAAAAGCCCCCCCCCCCCATCCAATCAAAACACCCCCAGCCAGGCAAAGCCCCACCCCCCCAGCCATGCAAAGTGCCCAGCAAAGTACCCCCCCAGCCATGCAAAGCACCCAGAATAGCCCCCCAGTCATGCAAAGTTCCCCCCCACCCCCGCCGGCCTAGCAAGGCGCCCAGCAAAGCACTCCTAGCCATGCAGGGCACCCCCAGCCATTTACAGCGCCCAGCAACCCAACATAGATCGGCTATTTTCGCCTATCTCCATGCGGAAAGCCGCAACAGCACCCCCGCTAGAGCCAGGAAAGGTAAATAAATCAGCGCTTGTCAGGCATGTCGAGGGAGGATTCCGGGACACTTCGGGGGAGCCAGCACTGGGCTGCCTGCAGCTACAGGGGAGGGGGAAGCCTCATTGGTACCCCCAGGGGAACTTTTGTTTTTATACAGGTTTTCTTTAAGCCTACCAAAAAAATCAGTTTTACTCACCCCGGCTTTTATCAGCTCGCTGCAGCCGTCCCGTGCCCTTGCAGTCTCCTGCAGATCCTCCTTTCCCACGCCGCCAGCTTGTGTCGTTTTCGGCCGACAGGCTCACTGCGCCTGTGCAGGCCTGGTCACGTGTCTCTTTCTTTGCGTTCCCATCTGCAATAGACAAAGAAGACTGCCCGTAGCCAGGCCTGTTGGCGAAATGAGATTAGCTGGTGGCGTGGACAGTAGGATCCGCGAGTGACTGCGAGGGCACAGGACAGCTGCAGGGGGCCGGTAGAAGCCCCAGGTGAGTAAAACTGATTTTTTTTTTTTTTAGTTTTAAGTATCCCTTTATGCATCCTATACAAATACAGACAAAATCTAGAACAATCTCCTAAAATAAAAATTCTAAGATTACTTCAGGATAAGCTGTGCAATATCATCTTAATTTGTATGTGGTTAAAAAACAGTTGCTAAGATTTCTCCTTAACCTGGTTAATTTACTTCTGACTGCTATGCTATTTTCTTAAGATAAATGTTTTGGCAGTGTGCTGCTTTTATACTTAAGAGGAGGCCTGGAGCACAGTTTTCATCTTCCCACAAAATCTTCATAATTCCTCTTTTTATTTAGAAATTTTATTAATTTTAAGTTCTTGTGGGACAATTTTAATTTGTGCAGTTCAGGTTCAGGCTAAGATCACAAACGGTTATTTAACTTGCTACATATTTTGTCAATATCCGCATGACTAGGTTTAATAGCATAGTACATGTTCAAAGCACATTAAAGTTTATGCGTTTCTGAACACTGATACTTGTTTTCATATCATGCATACAAACATATTGTAACTGTAATTATCACAGAAAACCCTTCTTGCCAACTTACACTCATATGTTGAGTATACCCTTAGGAAAGAGCTCATACACAGTTGTTTGTATTATGCATGTTTTGCCTCATTACGGGGAAAGTGCACCGTCACTCATGTAATTAAAGTCAATGGGCCACTAAAGAATCAGTTTTTTTCTCTTGTGTTGTATTTTGCTTCAAAATGAAAATAAAAAATTGTGCATGGAAAACATGATCGCAGACAAAATGAAAAACTATCCACTAAATCGCAGGTGTTAGTCTGCTGTTGGTTAATTTACGTTTTTGTTAAATGCCCACCTCCAGGAGAAAAAATATTTTGTATTTGAACATTGTGTAAAGGAACCTCACATGAGGATGTACTTGTTTCTAAATGCCTGCTGTAGGGATATCAAGTCTCCATTGAGTGCTTTATCCACTTCGCATTCCTGGGTTTTCACTCCTTAAGAACCCTGGAAATGTTGGTGTTTTGCCTGTGTCAAAATTGATACAGCAGTAACTTTTTATTACTTATGCCACCAGATTAAAACATACATGGAGTGGGCAAAAAATTAGAGACACACCTTATTTGAAAGTAAACCAGTCAGTTATGTAGAGTGACGTAACAATGCGGAGAGTTGCTTATATATGGAACACTCAGCTTTGGACAATGTAGTTATCCATGGAAGTTATAGGACAACTGTAGTAAGAGGGATATGGAAGCTGTCATATTTATTTCATTTTATGCAAGTTAAAGGCAAGTTACCTGGCTGTCCTGCTGATCCTCTGCTCCTAATACTTTTTGCCATAGACCCTGAACAAGCATGCAGCAGATCGTGTGTTTCTGACATTGTCAGATCTGACAAGATTAGCTGCATGCTTCTTTCTGGTGTTATTCAGACCCTACTGTAGCCAAATAGATCAGCAGGACTGCCAGGCAACTGGTATTGGTTAAAAGAAGATAAATATGGCAGCCTCCACATCCCTCTCACTAACAGTTGTCCTTTAATGTCAAAACGGGTAAGACAAAAGATTTAAGTGACTTTGAATGAGGGATGATCACCGGTAAGAAGAGCTGCTGCTAGCCTCTCTAAGGCCGCGTTCACATTACAAACGCGGACGGGCACGCACGCGGAACGCAACGCATACGAACGCACGCGCCATCTGCGTTTGTATGCGTTGCGTGGCTGATCCCATCACTGAAAAGTGAATGGGACAGCCACGCGTTTTGGCAAAAAATGCGTGCAGCATGCGTTCCCGGGCCGCACAGGTCCGGAACGCATGCAGTGTGAACATCAGACAGTGCACTCTATGCACTGTCTGATGTCGTTCGTGTCGGCCACCTGCACACGTTTCCAAAACGCGTCTGGAAACGCGTGCAGTGTGAACGGGGCCGAGTAGCAGTTGAGGAAAAAAACCTTCAAGCAACAGGATGAAAATGGCTGGTAAACGAGAGAGGTGAAAGGCGAGTAGCACACACAGTCCGTAGCAACAGAAGGGCAACACTACAACAAATTGCAGCTGAATTCAATGCAGGTGCATCACAAAGCATATCCCAACGCACGTGCATCACAAAGCATATCTCAACGCACGTGCATCACTAAGCATATCTCAACACACGTGCATCACAAAGCATATCCCAACGCACGTGCATCACAAAGCATATCCCAACGCACGTGTATCACAAAGCATATCCCAACGCACGTGCATCACAAAGCATATCCCAACGCACGTGCATCACAAAGCATATCCTAACGCACGTGCATCACAAAGCATATCCTAACGCACGTGCATCACAAAGCATATCCCAACGCACGTGCATCACAAAGCATATCCCAACGCACGTGCATCACAAAGCATATCCCAACGCACGTGCATCACAAAGCATATCCCAACGCACGTGCATCACAAAGCATATCCCAACGCACGTGCATCACAAAGCATATCCCAACGCACGTGCATCACAAAGCATATCCCAACGCACGTGCATCACAAAGCATATCCCAACGCACGTGCATCACAAAGCATATCCCAACGCACGTGCATCACAAAGCATATCCCAACGCACGTGCATCACAAAGCATATCCCAACGCAAGTGCATCACAAAGCATATCCCAACGCACGTGCATCACAAAGCATATCCCAACGCACGTGCATCACAAAGCATATCCCAACGCACGTGCATCACAAAGCATATCCCAACGCACGTGCATCACAAAGCATATCCCAACGCACAACAAGACAGACTTTGCAAAGGATAAGGTTTAGCAGCAGGAGACCATCAAGAGTGCCTTTGGTATCACAGAAAAATAGGAAAAGAGGTCTCAAATTGGAAAAATTTAAATAGGAAAAAAGGTCTCAAATTGGTTTGAAGAACATCAATCAGAGTTTGGCCTGCTTCCATGGCCAGCTCATTCCCCTGACCTCAGTCCTCTTGAGCATTTGTGGGAGGAAGTCGCAATATCACTTCAAAGCTTGGAAACCCCACTATCCAATCTGACCCAACTTAGAGCTGCCTGTGACGATTGTGGGATATCTCCGTGGTCAGCGCACAAGATGTGCGCTGACACTGCGGAAGTCCTCCACAAGCGTATTAAACGATAGAAACCAGATTTGGTACAATGCACCTGTAGAGAGAAAAGTAGGCACAGAGACAGAATGTATGTGTGTCCACCAATCTAGTCGCCACCCAGCGACGGTGAACACACAACAGCGGAAACCAAGTGGAAACGCAATCGCAAGAGTGGCGATTGCCAACAGCGACACAAGACTGAACGAGCACAGAGATAGAATGTATGTGTGTCCACCAATCTACTATCACTTCAAAGCTTGGAAACCCCACCATCCAATCTGACCCAACTTAGAGCTGCCTGTGACTATTGTGGGATATCTCCGTGGTCAGCGCACAAGATGTGCGCTGACACTGCGGAAGTCCTCCACAAGCGTATTAAACGATAGAAACCAGATTTGGTACAATGCACCTGTAGAGAGAAAAGTAGGCACAGAGACAGAATGTATGTGTGTCCACCAATCTAATCGCCACCCAGCGACTGTGAACACACAACAGCGGAAGCAAAGTGGGAACGCAATCGCAAGGATGGCGATTGCCAATAGTGACACAAGACTGAGCAGGACAGAGCACAAGAGTAGCAAAGACACAGCAAATAACCAAGATCAGAACATCAAGGAAAACAAACGCTAGCTAAACGCGAACACCACACTCATTCGCAACAGCGAACGCATTTAAGCACGATCACCGCGCATTAGGTGCCCAGTGATAAGCGTGCCACCCTAACTAACCAATGACACACACACACGAAATAGAGAACGCGAACGCTTGCTAAACGGTTGCCTCACCGAGCCTACAGCAAGCGTTCGTACCAGACAAGACGGACAGATGGGGCTACCAGTAGCAACCGCTGCTCTGGCTAGCACCCCTAAGGCAGAATACAGAAGGAACCACCGCTGCTACCGCTAGAGCGGATGCGATCCAGAAGACAAACAGATAGGGCTACCAGTAGCAACCGCTGCTCTGGTTAGCACCCCTAAGACAGAATATAGAAGGAAGCATTGCCACTACCGCTAGGGTGAGTGCAATCCCAACAGACATTTCCTGTCGACCTCCGCTGGCGACAAGACAATCGCAAGACAGAAGGAGTAACCAGTAGCAACTGCAGCTCTGGCCTACACTCCCAGACAGAGTACAGAAGGAACCACCGCCCCTACCGCTAGGGCGAGTGCGATCCCAACAGACAGAACGATTTCCTGTCGACCGCCGCTGGCGACAAGACAATCGCAAGACAGACAAGACAGAATAGGCAGTACAAATTATACACAAATCGACTGCACTAAATAGGAATGCAAGGAGCACTCCCCAGAATTAGCTATACTAAGATAGCAATGGCTGACACTTCAGGTGAGTTCAGCAGGAACAAACCTCTATGACCAGCAAGGGATTCTGGGAGCAAAAGGTATTTATACTGCATGCCATCAAAGGAGGTGGGTAGGCAATTTGCATGACAAGTATATGCAAATTCCTCAGCAGCAGAGCAACTCTGAAACTTGCAAAGGGAAGACAAGTCTCTTTTCCAGAGACCTGCAACACTCAGACCTAAAGAATGGTCAAACAGCTGTCTGCCTGTGCAGACAGCTGAGCGGATCATTACACTGCCATTATGTCAGCATGGGCCAATATTCCTCAGCAACGATAACAGTATCTTGTTGAGTCCGTGCCAAGAAGAATATTGGCTGTGATCAGAGCTAAAGGTGGACCAACTCGTTATTAGAGGGTGTCTCTAATTTTTTTTGCCACTGTGTATATTTTTTTTTTTTCAGGACAAACACGTTTTTGGGGGGTAATATTTTTTTTCCCAAGAATTGTTTCATTTTACTTGCATTTTATCAGGGAAATGTAGGCATAAATGCAAAAATTACACATTGCCACAGTTATAAAACACCTTAAAATACATTATTTGGCTCGTCCTAATTAAAATGATTCTATACATGCCATATTTCATCTTTCGTTGGGCATGTAGAGTACTACATATAGTCGCACTGTAGTCACTTCCCGTCTGAGTCAGGACTGAGTCAGCCACTTACATACTTGATATTTAACCCTTTCAGACAGAA
The DNA here is from genome assembly GCF_040937935.1 of Hyperolius riggenbachi. Taxonomy (NCBI): domain Eukaryota; kingdom Metazoa; phylum Chordata; class Amphibia; order Anura; family Hyperoliidae; genus Hyperolius; species Hyperolius riggenbachi. The sequence goes on along the minus strand of NC_090649.1, from coordinate 363,654,075 downwards.
ATAAAAAAAAAAGGAACACCGCATAGTTATTTGTGTGCTAGGCACTGTACATACACATGACTATCTTATCATGTCACATGTCACTTCAGGTGTCCTTTAAGAACATTTTCTATATTTAAAGCAGAACTGAAAGCTGTTAAAAAAAAAAGACTTTCACTTACCTGGGGCTTCTGCCAGCCCCCTGCAGCTTCTGCCAGCCCCCTGCAGCTGACCTGTGCCCGCGACGTGACATACCGATCTTCCGTTCCCATGCCGCGGCTCACTTTCACTTTGCCCACTGGGTATCCACTGTGCCTGCGTGGCCCTGGCTGCATGCATTCTCATTAACGCTCCTGGGAGCGTACTATGCAGGTGCAGTAGAGCTTTTTTCATACTGCACCTGCACAGGACGCTCCTGGCCACGAGAATGCGTACGAGGATGTGCATGGCCAGGGTGCAGTGGAGGTTGACTTAGAAGTCAACCTCCACTATGAGAAAAAAGTGAGCTGCGGTGGGGGAACGGAGGATCGGTATATCATGGCATGGGCACAGGTCAGCTGCAGGGGGCTGGCAGAAGCCCCAGGTAAGTGAAACTGTTTTTTATTTTTTAACAGCTTTCAGTTCCACTTTCAGAATGACAAAAAAAGTTACATTGATTACTGTATTTACTTCAACTGAGGTTAATCAATCCTGAAGAAAAAAAAAATCGACATTACAGTGATATTTTGTGTTGATGGGTAGGTAGGTGTCAGTCTTTTGGTACACAGTTGACTCTGGCTACAGTGGCAGGTGTGGAAGCTAAGTGGCTTTAGTGTTCTCCAGAGTGCCCTGTAAGAGATGATAGGCTGCCATCCCTGGGGGACAAAAACTACTTTGCTGCAGATAACCCACCTGGTCATGGCCCTTGCGATTGCCCCACCAGTGACAAAGAGAACAGGAGATACTATAAAGCACAGTTCTGCTACTGTGTGACAAAACTCTGCAGGAAATGTTTACACTGTTGCTGACTCAGGTTTATATGGGGAGGATTCTTGTTAGGTAGATTTAGGGGAAGGTTCTTTTTAGGCATATATCTGATAGGGTTCTTATTAGGTATATAGATTGTATAGTTCTTATTGGGCATAAATAGGCGGGTGTTTTATTTTGCATCATTGTTTTTAGTTAGTTTTCCACAAACAAAACAAACATATTCAACAGGTAATATAGTATGTACTGTAGATATCATACCATGTATATACAGTGAGGAGAAAGCAAGATACAGACATCCAGACAATACATCATTGACTGACACTGATTGTAAATGACAAATCTGAAAGTGTGACTGTTACCATAATAAGCAGGCAGGTAAGTATTGTTCGCAAGGGGAAGAAGCCCTCAAAACATCCATTAACTTGGCCACTCTTGGCTCTGGTTTGTTATAGGGGAGTGTTCTTGTTAGGCATTGATAAAGCTGGGATTGTGTGAGAATTGGGGTACAGAGGGGCACAGTAGATGTAGCTGTTAACATTGCCGCCTATCCCCTTTTTACTAGGGCATCTTTGGCCCGCTTTTAACCTGCTTCACACTAACCCACACCCTACCTACTCCTAACACTAACCTACACACACACACAAACGCACAAAATAACATTTGTAAAGCGCTTTTCTCCCATAGGACTCAAAGCGCATAGTTGTGTCTCAGATGAATACAGGGTTGCAGGCTGGGTTGTGTTACAGAGGAGATAGTCAAATGTTAATGAATGCCAGACTGAAGAGGTAGGTTTTCAGTTTAGACTTAAATGCTTCCAGGGATGGAGCTGTCCTGATTGGGTGTGGCAGGGAGTTCCAAAGTGTAGGGGCAGCATGACAAAAGGCTCTGTCTCCAAAGGTTTTGAGGTGGACTCTGGGGGTGACCAAGGTGTTACGTCCTTTTGATCTAAGATTGTGGAGGATGTGATGCAGTTGCAACAAGTCTTTCAGGTATCCAGGGCCCAGATTGTGCAAGGATTTGAATGTCAGTAAGGCAATCTTAAACAGAATTCTCCATTTTATCGGTAGCCAGTGGAGTGAGCACAGAGTTGGTGTTATGTGGCAATGGCGGGGTTGGCTCGTTAACAGCCTTGCGGTGGCATTCTGTACTAATTGCAGGCGGCGTAAGTCTTTCTAATGCAGGCCTGTGTAGAGGACGTTGCAGTAGTCTAACCTTGATGTGACGAAGGCATGAACTAGGGTTGGAAGATCCTCTGAAGGAATTAGGTGTTTAATCCTTGCAATATTCCTTAGATGAAAGAAGGAATGTTTCAGTTTCACAACAGCTGAGATTTGATTCCTGAATCTTCATTTCCCATCAATCAGTACTCCCAGGCTGCGCACACAGTCTGAGTTGTTCAGGTCTGAGCTCCCTATCCTTAGCGGTGTTGGTTGAGACTGGGGCTGCTTTGCTGTTGAGCCATGGCCCTCGATAACAAGAACCTCAGTTTTGTCAGCATTAAGTTCTAGCCAATTATTATTCATCCACTCTTGAAGCTCAGCTATGCATGCGTTTATTTGTGGAGTAGGGTCTGTGACGCCAGGTTTGAATGATCAATATAGCTGGGTGTCATCAGCATAGCAATGATATGTCAGGCCATACACCCCAACATTCGAACCCCCCCCCCTCCCCCACTGTTCATGCCGATAATTTGTGCGCTGCCTTCCACCACTATTCGCGCAAAAACAAAGTTTTACATTGCGGCCTATGCAGCCCACATTTTGCCAGGCAGCCGCTCGTACCCAAATTACCAGTTTAATTTTCACCAATTCCTTTTTGTATTCTGTTTCTTGGAACCTCTTATTATAGATCTCTGCATTTGTGCCAGAACGCCCTACTTGTGAAAGCTGTAATTCCCCTTTATTTCTGTGTTATTGTTATTCAGTTCTTCTATAAGATTAACCAAGGATTGCTTTCTTTCCTTCCCAAGAGAGGAAACAATCATCTGTGTCCCTCCTCCATGTTTTTTTGTATCTTTTGCTAGGGAAGAAGGGATTAAAGATCTCAAAGTCAACTCAGATTTTTTTATATGTAATTTTCTTAAGCAAACTGCAATGTTGTGCTTCTAATTTGTTATACATGTTTTTTTTTTACTTCTGTTTTAAGTATTTATAGGGTTGCATTGACTATTAGCAGATTTTCATTCCTCACTAGAGTAGCAGCCTTTTTAACTATTTGGAGAATCTACAACAGATTAGAAGAATAATCCTCCAATTCTTCTCTAGAACAGTTCAATGATATTTTTTTTTTTTGGAAAAGCCTGGATGTACTTTTAGCCAGAGTTCAATTTGTATTTTAAAGCATTGCCCTGTTTAGCTTGTGAACATTGATATGGGGTTGTAGTTTAATTTGAGAGTTATGTTACCTTGTAGTTTAGCGGGCAGCAGACTTTACTATACTCAACTGATCATTAAATGGTCCTTTTTACACTCGCCATAAGTAGTACTGTTATTGTGGGAAGGTGTCAGTAAATGCTTACTTTGTGTGACTGTTTCCCTTGGCATAGGAAAACAGTTAAATTAAGAAATTAGATATAAAATTTACATTGACCTTTTTTTCTCATCTGCTGTGATAATTCCTATAAGTATTATATAAATGTTATAAACTCAGTTGTATTGTCTGTATCACCAGAAATAATAAATCCATGTGAAACCATCTTAGAAGGTTTTGCTCTATTTTGATGCACTCCTGTCTGTTTCTTACTTTGTACTATGCCACAGATGATGATGGTGGTATATATTCCTAGTAACTCTTTGGGATATTTTGATTTAAGAACCCCTGACTGCTGTCAGCACTGCCACAACACTGATGAATATGGGAGCTCTGCCACAACTTCTCATTAGTTCATGGATTGGAATCAGTCCTCGGCAATATTTTAATTGAGCCAGATAAATGGACTAATTGGGGGCACTGGTGTGAATTTGACAGATCCTTATGCCGCGGATTCAATCATGATCACTATATTGTCGGTATGGACAAGCATCAGGAATGCGGTTCTTCCCGTAGGCCCGGTTTACATTAGCGTTTCGTGCCAAAACTGTCAGTTCCAACGGATCCGTTGCGGACCGGTGTTAATACGTTTCCAGTCCGTTTCAGTTCCGGGTTTATCCATCTTGCATGCGTTTGTGTCAGTTTCGGTTTTTAAAGGGGAAGTTCTAAAATTAGCATTAAGATAAGCTATATATACCCAAGAGCTCTGAATGATCAGTAAATACATTGTGGCCATTGTGGAGGAGAGAGCTTGCTGTTTGGACAATGGATCCAGTGTATTTCTACAGCTTCTGGCTTGGAATAGCCTCTTTTTTTTATTTTACATACTACTATGCGGGACGTAGGCCTGCTATTCGCAGGAGATGGTGGGTGCACCCCTCTACTCCTTCAAAGGCAGAGGAAGGGACAGTTCAAGACACTGTACCAGGACCTGAGACGACACCCAGAAAAATTCTACAGCTACTGCCGGATGTCCATATCCCTGTAAGTATCCATACCTACCCACCCCAACCCCACTCTCCCCACAACACCTTGCCCCACAGCAAACACTTTCCAGTTCTAATCCTTTATACCTCTTGTCACAGGTTTGATACCCTCCTGGAGATGGTGAGGAATGACCTCAAGAAGAAGGATATCTGTTTTTGGAAGGCTGTCACACCAGAGGAACAGATAATGATCACTCTAAGGTTAGTAACAACAACTCCAACATTTTTTTTTTAAACCACCATGAAAAGTTTTGTTACAAAACCTATCAACAATTGAAAAATAAATAACAAAGCTTCCAACATGGAAGTGAACACAACCGTCTTCCAACATGGAAGATAGAAAAAAAAAATTCATTTTTTTAAAAACAACATAAACTGTAGGCACAGAGTCCCTTGGGCGTCACCTTCTGAACCTGACCCACAGGGATGGCAACATTCCAAGACAAACGAACCAAGCCGGTAGCTGGGTTGGGCCGAGCCGTGACATGTTGCGGTTCTTAGGGGACATGTTCTGTAGGCCACGTCCAAGGGGAGGCAGAAGTAGTACTACAATTTGCAGTTCAGCAGACACACACTGGGTGCAGGTACAATGGGGCACAGAGCCCAACAAGTGCAAAAAAAAGGATACTATAGTCCATGGGTGAGGGTAGAATGTGGGCACCAAGTCCCTTGGGCGTCGCCTTTTAAACCTGACCCAGAGGAAAGGCATCATGCCAAGGACAAAGGAACCACTAGCCGTGTTGGGCCGAGCCATGACATGTTGCGGTTCTTAGGGGACAGGTCCTGAAGGCCACGTCCAAGGGGACAGCTTGAGAAGCACAACTTTCTATTTTTAATAGTACATTACAATTTTGGGTCTGACCCTGATCCAAGAAAAGGTGTAGATGGTTGGTCAGGAGTGTCTGGGGTACTAACGGTTGAACTGCTAGAACCTGTTCCTAACTGGCTGTACCTACGGTCTTCAAATGCACTAGCTCTATACCCTTGGCTGGTTTGGGAAGGGGATTGCCAGGTTGTAAGTGGTCTAAACACTGGTGGTTGGGCCTGAAGCGGTGGTTCCATGTGTAATTTCACAGCCTCTAGAAGGCTGGAGTGGCACGACAGCATCCTGCCACTTGGGAATTTGTCCACCAAGGGAAGAAGGGACATGAGCGTGTGGTAGGTTGGGTGCCCTTGATGTCGCATGAGTTCTGCACTATGGCTTTGCATTTGATGTATCTGCTGCTGCATTTGCGATACTTGGTTGTGGTGCTGCTGTTGGATTTGGTCAAACTGTGCATGATATTCATCATGCAGCAGTTTCACTTCATCCTGCTAGTGCCTGTGCACCACGTCTAGTTCTTTTTGAAGCGACTCGATATGGAGCCAATAGCCCTCTATCAGGTTGCTTCTGTCTCCATCCTGCATCTGCCTGGTAATGATGGATTCTTGGCTTCTGAGGATGCCAAGTAGGCCTGACGCTGCACCCGACATCTCTGCCTCAGTCTCCCTTCTTGTGGGTACAGGAGCAGCTCTCCGTCTTCTTGGAGCTGGAAGGGTTTCTGCCTCTGAGGCTTGGACTCTATGGGGCTGGGCAGCACTAGTGGATGGTGTTGGTGCCTGTGGAGTGTCCTGGACAGTGTTGGTTGGGGTAGGATCAGGGCCAAGGTCCTGGGGAGGGAGGGTCAAGTACTCAGTTTCGGACCCCCTGGAGTCCACGGAAACCTTTCTACTGGCAGGTGGTGGCAGCAAATAGTCCGTGTCCTGCACAGGGTCATGATCAATGTCATAAAAAAAAAATTCTTCGTCACTCTCCCCAATACCAATCACTACCCGATCCGTGTCGAGGTCCTCATCCTCCTGAAAATTATCTTTGGTCCTGTAGATAATACAAAGGAAAATTTTACCATAATATACTGCATGTTGTTGTTATCATCATATACAGTGTTTCTACCAATGTTAAAAGTAGTTAAATTTACTCTCTAGCCTCCACAGAAGTTCTCAAGAACGCCAGCTGACGTGCAACAATAGGGTGTTCTTTTGGAGGATCCACTTCCACTCCTTTGTTCTTTGTGCTGAAATCTCAGTTCCTTGACATAGGCGTCGCGTTCACTGCGCCATCGGGTCTTGTATTTTTCAACTGCAAAAAACAAAAAATAATACTTTATTATTTCTCTCCTAGGTTCATGGCAACTGGGCAATACTACGCATCGCTACACATAACATTCAGAATTGGGAAGAGTACGGTGGCAGGCATCATAGTGAGGACCTCCAAAATTATCTGGAGAAGGCTGAGGGCCTCATATATGCCTGTTCCACACACCAGAAAATGGGAGGAGATCGCAGACCGCTTCTGGACAGAGTGTGGGTTCCCAAATTGTGTAGGTGCGATTGACGGGAAAGCACATCAGGATCCAAAAACCATCGAGGAGTGGCAGCCATTACTTCACTATAAAAAGTACTTTAGTATTGTCCTAATGGCAGTGGCTGAAACGGACTACAAATTTATATATGTAGATGTGGGGTCATACGGGAGTGCCAATGACTCCGGCATATTTCAAAATACAACACTCTACCACCGGCTGGAGCAAAACCAACTGCACCTACCCGCTGACAAACCTTTACCTGGAAAAACGACACCCGACTACCCCTTTGTCTTTGTTGGAGATGAGGCTTTTGCCCTGTCTACCCACGTTATGCGGCCATACCCTGACAGGGGCCACGATCGGAAACGGCTCATTTTTAACACTCTGCTCAGCCGCGCTCACCGAATGGTGGCGTGTACTTTTGGAATCCTGGCGAACAAGTGGAGGATGCTCCACACACCGCTGCTACTGAAGCCGGACAACGCTGTCCATGTTGTCAAAGCAGCATGCATCCGCCACAATTTTGTGCGCTCCACGAGGAAGTGGACATTCCCAACGCTCCAGAGGTACTCCCACTTTGGCCGATGCAGAGGTATGCTCAAAGGCCAAGGGTAGTCACCACGTTGTGGCTTTTTTACAGAAAAACAAACATAAAATGTTGTTTATTTTGTTCATTGTTTATTTTGTTCACTGTTTTTTGTTCATTGGTTATGTGGGTCATTAGTTTTTGTTCATTGTTTTATTTTGTTCATTTTTAATTAAAAAAAAAAATTACGTTTGTAAATGGTTTGACTGGACGTAATGTCGGTTGTGGGTACACAGGGCATGCGTGTAGAAGCCCCAGGCAAGCAGTCGTGGGCCTGCGGCCCAGACACACGTGGTTGGGACATGGGTGGGACACCGGTAGTGGGTGGGACATGGGCGCATGCGTGTCTGAGCCGCAGGCAAGCAGTCGTGCGCCTGCGGCACAGACGCACGTGGTTGGGACACGGGTGGGTGGGACACGGGTAGTGGGTGGGACACGGGAGCATGCGTGTCTGAGCCGCAGGCAAGCAGTCTTGCGCCTGAGGCCCAGACACGTAGTTGGGACATGGGTAGTGGGTGGGACACGGGAGCATGCGTGTCTGAGCCGCCGGCAAGCAGTTGTGCGCCTGCGGCCCAGACACACGTGGTTGGGACAAGGCCTGCATGCTACATATTCAATATGAACCCCCCACATCCAGAAATCACACAGCTGCAACACATCACAACCTCCCAACATACATTGTAAACATACCTTGAGCAGTTTTGCTCTTCCAATTCAGTTCAGCGAATCCCTGCACATAAGTTTTGCAGATGTCCTCCCACAACCTTCTGCACTTCCGGATGTTATTGTGTTCTGGGTGTCTATTGTTGCAGAGGGCAGGTTGCCCCTGCACTTGGACAATCAGGTCCTCGATACTGTATGGCCTTATGTCTTCCATCTCTTTCCAGAAATCAAGAAACTAGGATGGATCCCACTCCTGCAGCACTTCCAGGCCCACGTGCCAAACAAACAAGCTAAGATGGCCACTGTGCCATAGAGCTGTATTATAGAGAGTACACAGGAAAGCAGCTAGAAAGGTCTGTTTTTATAGCCAGTGTGTTGTTCAGTTACGTTTTTCATTGGTTCCTTTTGCCCTGCAAAACCTTCCGTTTCAGGTCCGCAGGGAGCAACGGTTCGGAAAATTAGGGCCTGCGGCATTTTTTCGATCCGGGGACCTGAACGTACGCAACGTATCCGTACGAACGGACGTGTTTGGCCCCATAGATTAACATTGGATCCGTTCGCGTCCGGTCCATTTGTATAGTATACGTTCCGGTTCCGATCCGGGAAAAAAAGGCTAATGTGAACCGTGCCTTAGTATTCCCCCCAAAAAAACTCAGTGTTAATATGGCGAGGCAGGCTCCATGACCTGGATCACAATGGGGCCCCCCTTATATACTATTACCTCCATATGTTTTTGGACACTGTAGGTAGAGAAAATCTCCTTGTCCTTAACTTTAGAGATGTGTACTTTGTGAAGCAGGAGAGAGGTTAGAATTTTTTTTGAGGTGAGTGTGCTGTTTGTGGTTTATTTTTAATCCTTTGTGTGTGTGTGTGTTTGTTTAACTATGACTATTAGGGCCTGTTCTCACTTGGAAGAACAAAACACTAGCGCTTAGCTCTAGCATTTTGCGCTGGTGATTTTACCGCAATTAACACTGTAAAATCACTCTACACTCTTGTGATTATCGCTTTTTAGCATTATAATCGTGATCCCTCTAGAATCGTGGTAAAACCCTACATGTAGCACGTTTTGCAATTGCCTCTTATCGCGAATCGCCCGCAATTGGCAGCAGTGAGATCATTGCCATATAGATAGTACTGCACTAGCGCTTTAAAAAGCGCTAGCGCTCGCCGCCAATTAGCGGGAATCACCTGCTAATTGCACCAATGTTAATGGGCCCTTATACATTTGTCAAGCCACAGGTTATATATGTTATGTGGGGGGCTAAATGTAACCATCCTAAAACCATAAATATCACTTCCCAGTATGCTGAAAAGCAGTATTCTAATATGGTTCACAGTGAATTTAAGCCAATTGGGAAAGAAAATATGATTTGGCTTAGTGGGAGAAAATGGGAAGGGAACTTTCCGTGTGGCCGGTGCTTGGCACGTAAACATATTAAAAAAAGGTAAAATGGTCCAGATAGGTGATGTTACCTGGCAGATTAGGGACTGTGTGAATTGTCGATCTAAGAACTTGGTGTATTGCGTTTGGTGCCCCTGTGGGAAATTCTACATAGGGAAGACCACTCAGCCACTCAAGGATCGATTCCTACAGCACAAAAGATCGATAGGAAATGGCGTGAGAGCACGCCACATGATAGATCATGTGAATTCTTCACATAATGGTGATGGAAACTGCAGGTAGCAGGTTTACTTAAAATTATTATTGCAGAAGGAAGCACTACTGATATCCAAAACGAATGCCTTGGGCAATCTGGGGTTCAATGATCGTAACGAAATTTCAGCTTTTTTTTTTAGATAATATGGTTTTATCTGAATAGAATTGTATGTGTGTACTGCCCTTCCTTACATGGGTTAATGGTTTCACCATTTCCTGAGGGCTGTCAGCCCGCCCCTAAGACTAGGTCAAAGGCTCCCTGCACACTGCATGCAATTCCGATTCTGATTTTTAATCGTTACTGCATGCTGCGTTTTTTCCTCCGTTTTTCTGTTGATTGTATTCAGGGAAAAACTGAATCGGAATCGCAAAACGGATTTTCAGTGTGCAGGGAGCCTATAGGTGGGTGGGGGCAAGGATTGGGCAGGCCTGAGTTTCCTGACGAGGCGTGGGATCACGCAAAACAGCTGTTGACGCACACTTTTTTGCTCTTTGTAACCTTTTGTATCGTGCTTCAATAAAGAATCCTGTTTCCGAGTTCCGGAATCTGCATCTTTCTTGCCTATTAGTATTTTAATACGCGAAGAACAATTTAACAAGAATGGAGAAAGTTTGTTTGTTTTTTTTCCCCCACAGTAGCATTGCTACTAATGACATGGCAGTAAAGTCAGGTGGCAAATGCAGTGTGAGTTCTAACCATCAAGCTGGAATTTTTTCTTTCATTTGCAGTTAAATAAAGCCTCCATTTATAAGCATTAATTAGAATCACTCTCATTTAGAATTTCATTGTTCTGACCTCTGAATGAACACTAAAATCTTAATGAAAAAAATCAGTTTGTGAAACAAGACAAGTTCCCGCGGCTTTTAGACCGAGGCCAGATGCTCAGGAGGGTTATTTTGCCATGAAATTGTTTAATTAATCAAATGATCTGAGTCAATAATTGTAATGCTTTGGAATCCAATATAGTTCCAAGAATCCTTTTAGCAGATTCAATAAAGTTCATGGAGGCCAGTTAGAAACACAACATGTTCTATATAGTCACCTTTTCAGCCCATTCTTTTCATTGGCAGAGTGTAATGAGCTTGTAAAATGAGATCTTCTTATTGAAGACTAAATAGCAGTACTCTTCTCAACATGTGCAAAACACGTTGCTGTAACCATCACAGGACAGAATAGCATATTTTCTTGATTGGTAGGGCTGCGCTTGAAAGGTTTTGTCAACTGTTTACCAGAAGTTTTTGCTTATTTTGTGTTGTGGTTGAAAGCAATTACACATGTATAGTGTTAGTGGTTTTCAGTGTAATAAACTCCAGGGGGGAGGCTGACTTTTACCAAGCAATTTCCAGATCCTTTTAATACAACAGCAACACAAAATGTTTTTCTCTAGTAATTTGCTTGAAAGGAGTAATTAGGCAAACTTAAATACAGCCCAGCGCTGCATAATATGTTGGCGCTTTGTAAATACAATAATAATAATAATACAGCCCATTTACTTACCTGGGGCTTCCTCCAGCCCTTTGCAGCTGACTGTCCCACACAGACAGCTCCATTCGCCGCCTGCTCGGGTCCCCCACACGGTGCAGAGGACAACCTCGATGCCGTTCTTACTGCGCCTGCGCGAAGCGCCACTGTCAATCAAGCCCACACTGTCCATGCCGTACTTCGCAGGCACAGTAGTTCTGCACCTGCGCAGTACGCCGCAGACAACGTGGGCTTGATTGACAGCGGCACTTCGCGTGGGCGCAGTAAGGAGGTTGTCCTCTGCACCGTGCGGGAAACCCAGGCCGGCGACTGCGAACGGAGCTGTCTGCGTTGAACAGTCAGCTGCAAGGGGCTGGAGGAAGCCCAAAGTAAGTAAATGGGCTGTATTTAAGCTTGCCTTAAGACTCCCTCAAAGATAAAACTAAATGGACTCCTGTTCCGTTGCTTGCCTTTAGAAGAGAATTTTCTCTTAGAAAAGAGTTACAGAGTACCCAGCAAGCTCATGGTGAACCAGAACTCCTAGGAGTGTGTAAGGGGCTACAAAGGGTCAAAAAGCTCTTACTAAAATGCTATGGAAAACAAAATGCCTTCTTAAAACAATGTTTTTGTGCTTCTTCAGATTGGAGTGTTGGAGTGAGCATATGATGTCTCCTGCAATGCATCACTGCTAAATATGCAAATCATACTGTAAGGAAACGCGGAAGAGCCGCCGTCTCTCATAGTGAGGCGGCTGTTTCCGCGTCCAGCAGGGCGTCACAACGCGGAAAAACCGCCGCATGCCGCTTAGGCAGAGCGGCGGAATTCGCATTGGGAACGGCGGAATCCGCATTGAGAACGGCGGAATCCGCATTGGAGGCGGCCCCCGCAAGTGGTTCACAAAATACATTGCTAGACAGTACTGGTGTGGCTGGGACTGATAGTCTACCAAGGCTCAGAGTGACACGCGCGCACAGAGGCTGAGTTTAAATAACAGCCAGAAGTGAGTCAGCTGACCAGGCGGGTCAGCTGACATTTTCCACAACTCTCATTGGTCCAGCAATTAGGGAGGTCCTGGAAAGGTCCTTGTGTATATATACTGCTGGCTGTTCACTTGCTCTTTGTCTGGCATTGCGATCACATATGTGGGAGCACCCAGATCCTGCAGCGCTACAGCCTATGTCTCACTGTTCTTTAAATGTATTCACATGCTCTGGTGTAAAGCTGCAGTACCTGACTCCACCATTGGGACAAGGGGCGCCTGCCGTCCATGCTGTGGCTGGCAAGGCTGGCTGCGCATGGCTGGCTGGAGCCAGTCCCAGTGCATTGGAGCCGGATGTGACGCTCTGGCGTCGCGGCAGGAAGCCGCGTGACGTCATTAGCGTCAATGGGCCGGCCCACGGTGTCCAGCGTTGGCTCAGGGGCCTTCTAGGCCGCTATTTAACAAGCGGTATATTCGCTGCACAGTACAGCACTGCCTGGGGACTCTTCCTATACCCTTTGATAAAGAGAACGAAACAGCGCTGTCAGGGTAAATATGGACATTCCTTCTGCTGATCACTGCACTAACTTCTGAAACGCTGACAGAAGCTCAGAGCCTTACTGGGTAGATTCACTAGCCTGATTAGATATACTGTTTGCTCCCAGCACTAGCTCTATATGCGTTTCACAGCTGCTGCTGATCTCATGTAGTGATTGCATGTTTTTTATGTAACCATCCACGTTTTGTACTTGTCTCTGTTGTTCAGCTTTGTACCATTATTGTTACCACTAACTGAGTGTACATTTACTGGGCTGTGATCTGTTGTCCACAGCCCATTGTACTTTGTGACCATCCTGTTCATTGATGATTATATCATATAAACACAAGATTTAAGCAATTCACTAGCTTGGTGTGCCGGTCATTTTTTGTATCTTTAGCACCCAGATCCGTAGTCAGATCCGCAAGTGTGCCGGGACCAGCTGGAGCTGTAATCCTACATTTAGCTAGATTCTGTTGATAGCTAAAGTACTAGTTTGATTGTGATTATCTGTTATGACTTTTGCCTGCCTTGACTACCCTTCTGAACTCTGATCTTGTACCTCGATATTTCTGATACTCTGTTGCCGATCCCCGGCTCGTTTCTAGACTCCGCCTCAGCCTCCTGATTCTGTACCTCGATATTTCTGATACCCCGTTGCCGAACCCTGCCTGTACTTAGACTCCGCCTTTGTCTCCTGATCTTGTACTTTATCTGTCCGTGTGTGTACGACCTGGCTTGTCCGACCTCGAGAACCGACCTTACCGTTAGAGGTGGTTCCTCGCTCTGTTAGCGACCCTTCCTCCTGAGGGTCACTTTCAGACATCCTTCCTACTGTCAGTCTGACTCCTCCCGTCTTGGAGAGCTCAGGTCTGCGGAAGGAATCTGTGCAGTACTCCTTGCTGCACTGAGGCCTAGTCCTCAAAGTGTTACTGTTACACCAAACACTACACTCTACTCAGGTGAACAGAGGTTAGCTAGTATATCGGATTATCGGTGAGACTGCAGATCACTTATAATCTGGTATATATCTGTATTCCCAGTGATACTGCAGATCACCGATAATCAGATACTCTCTGTGCTCACCGATCGTTACACATACTTTGTTGTCCTTATAAGCTAACCACACTTCTAGAACCAGTGGAATACAGTGATGTGTCAGCTTGTTAATTGTATGTGTTTGTGTGTGTGTGTGTGTGTGTGTATATATATATATATATATATATATATATATTATATATAAAATTTAGCAAAGCGCTCAACAGTCAACAGATCCAGATGATATAAAGTCCTTCCCAATTGTACAAAAGTTGCAGTTCAAATCAACCTTCTTCCCAGTATAAGTTTTCCCAGTGAAGCATTCCACCGGCAAGGAAATAATACCGATTGCGCTCACCAGATTAGTTGGCTAACCAAATTACAGACCTGCGAACATGTTTTACAGATATTTAAACAAAAGTTGGTTATAATTTATAAAAATGGCAGATCTCTCAGACTTTCAAAGAGGCCAAATTGTTGGTGCTTGTATGGAAGGCGCTACTGTAACAGAAACTGCTCGAATGCTTGGCATTTCAAGAGGTACTGTCTCAAAAGTAATGACTACCTTTAAAAGAGAAGGAAAAATGTCCTCCGCAAAGCACAGTTGTGGCTGAAAGTTGAAGTTGTCTGAGAGAGACCATCAGACTCTAAATCGAATTGTTAGAAAAGCTCGCAAGACCACGGCTCCAAAAATCACTGCAGAGCTGAATGAACACCTACAGAACCCAGTTTCCACAAAAACTGTTCGTCGGGAGCTGCACAAATCGGGATTCCACTGAAGAACTGCAATTAGAGAACCTGCTCTCAAAGACGAATGTTTCAAAGCATTTAGAGTGGTGTTGAAACCACCAGAATTGGTCCCTTGAGCAGTGGAAAAATGTGATTTTCTCTGAGGAATCATCGTTTACCTTATTTCCGGCCGAGTGTACGTTTAGAGACAGCCAAAAGAACCAAAGACTGCCTTCCCCCAACTGTTAAACATGGCGGGGGTTCTGTGATGATCTGGGCTGCTATTTCTTCGAAATCCGCCGGGCCAATGATTTCCCTTCATGGAATAATTAATAGCCAAGACTATTTAGGAATATTGGGCGACGAAGTTCATCTTATTGGTTCAAGAACTGTTTCCAGAGGGGAATGCCATCTTTCAAGATGATAATGCCCCAATCCATACAGCTAGAATTGTTAAAGAATGGCAAGAGAAACATTCTAATGAAGTTGAGCATCTCATCTGGCCACTACAATCTCCAGACCTCAACATTATTGAGCATTTATGGTCGTTTTTAGAGATTCAAGTAAGAAGTCGATTTCTGTCGCTATCTCTCAAAAAGAACTGGAGGGTGTTTTAACTGAAGAATGGGCTAAAATTCCTTTGGAAACAATTCACAATTTGTATGAATCAATACCTCGGAGAATTGAGGCTGTAATAGCCGCAAAAGGTGGACCTACACCATATTAAAATATACAGTGGTTTGCAAAAGTATTTGGCCCCCTTGAAGTTTTCCACATTTTGTCATATTACTGCCACAAACATGAATCAATTTTATTGGAATCCCTCGTGAAAGACCAATACAAAGTGGTGTACACGTGAGAAGTGGAACGAAAATCATACATGATTCCAAACATTTTTTACAAATTAATAACTGCAAAGTGGGGTGTGCGTAATTATTCAGCCCCCTGAGTCAATACTTTGTAGAACAACCTTTTGCTGCAATTACAGCTGCCAGTCTTTTAGGGTATGTCTCTACCAGCTTTGCACATCTAGAGACTGAAATCCTTGCCCATTCTTCTTTGCAAAACAGCTCCAGCTCAGACAGATTAGATGGACAGCATTTGTGAACAGCAGTTTTCAGATCTTGCCACAAATTCTCGATTGGATTTAGATCTGGACTTTGACTGGACCATTCTAACACATGGATATGTTTTGTTTTAAACCATTCCATTGTTGCCCTGGCTTTATGTTTAGGGTCGTTGTGGAAGGTGAACCTCGGCCCAGTTTCAAGTCTTTTGCAGACTCCAAGAGGTTTTCTTGCAAGATTGCCCTGTATTTGGCTCCATCCATCATCCCATTAACTCTGACCAGCTTCCTTGTCCCTGCTGAAGAGAAGCACTCCCAGAGCATGATGCTGCCACCACCATATTTGACAGTGGGGATGGTGTGTTCAGAGTGATGTGCAGTGTTCGTTTTCCACCACACCTAGCGTTTTGCATTTTGGCCAAAAAGTTCCATTTTGGTCTCATCTGACCAGAGCACCTTCTTCCACATGGTTGCTGTGTCCCCCACATGGCTTGTGGCAAACTGCAAACGGGACTTCTTATGCTTTTCTGTTAACAATGGCTTTCTTCTTGCTACTCTTCCATAAAGGCCAACTTTGTGCAGTGCACGACTAATAGTTGTCATATGGACAGATTCCCCCACCTGAGCTATAGATCTCTGCCGCTCGTCCAGGGTCACCATGGGCCTCTTGACTGCATTTCTGATCAGCGCTCTCCTTGTTCGACCTGTGAGTTAAGGTGGACAGCCTTGTCTTGGTAGGTTTACAGTTGTGCCATACTCCTTCCATATCTGAATGATCGCTTGAACAGTGCTCCGTGAAATGTTCAAGGCTTTGGAAATCTTTTTGTAGCCTAAGCCTGCTTTAAATTTCTCAATAACTTTATCTCTGACCTGTCTGGTGTGTTCTTTGGACTTTATGGTGTTGTTGCTCCCAATATTCTCTTAGACAACCTCAAAGGACGTCACAGAGCAGCTGTATTTGTACTGACATTAGATTACACACAGGTGCACTCTATTTAGTCATTCGCACTCATCAGGCAATGTCTATGGGCAACTGACTGCACTTAGACCAAAGGGGGCTGAATAATTACGCACATCCCACTTTGCAGTTATTGATTTGTAAAAAAATGTTTGGAATCATGTATAATTTTCGTTCCACTTCTCATGTATACAGCACTTTGTATTGGTCTTTCACGTGGAAATCCAATAAAATTGGATCATGTTTGTGGCAGTAATATGACAAAATGTGGAAAACTTAGAGGGGGCCGAATACTTCTGCAAACCACTGTATTTTGTTGATTTTTAAGGTGTTTCCATTATTTTGTCCAACCCCTGTATGTTCTGTGGGTTTCACATCCCCCATGCACACCTGGACGGAGCTACACACAGCCAATCAGATTTCACCCATTCACATCAATTGAAAAAAAAATAAAAGGCCGACATTCTCAGAGTAAAAAGCCAGGGTCCCCAAACTTCGCACAGTTGGTCACTAAATGAACGAGGTGAAAAATTCAGGGAAAGTGGGCAGAGCAAAAAACAGCTAATCAAATTTGTCATTCATTTTAAATGGGAATGTGTAAACTGCACCTATTCTTGCACTGTTATTTGGCAGGGTTCCCAAACTTCACAGTGGGTGACAGGGAATTCATATTCAGGAAAGTGGGTGAAGCGTACAACAGCCAATCAAAATTCACTTATTGATTTTCAAGGGAAATATTTAAACTACTGCCATTCTTACACTGTTAATGGCAGAGGCCTCATACCTGGCACATTGGGTGACTGGGGCTCAAATTCAGAAAAGGGGGCAGAGCCACAAACAGCCAATCCCATTTGTTTGATAAACTGCTTCAATTCTTACATTATTGATGCCAAGGACCCCAAAGCTCACAAACTTGGTTATTGAGTGACTGTGTGTCATGGTTACAAAAAAGCGGTGGAGCCAACAACCAAAATTATAAATGGGAACATTTAAACTGCAGCCATTATTTTACTGTTAATGGCAGGGTTCTCAAACTTGCCACTGTGTGACTGCCATTAATATACAGGAAAGTGGCTGGAGCCTACAACAGCCAATCGAAATTCACCTATTGATTTTCAAGGGGAAAGTTGGTCATTGAGTGACTGTGTGTCAAAGTTAGAAAAAGTAGCTGGACCCAACAACCCTCAAATACATACCCGAGAAGTACCCTCTCTTAAAGAGAATCTGTATTGTTAAAATCGCACAAAAGTAAACATACCAGTGCGTTAGGGGACATCTCCTATTCCCCTCTGTCACAATTTCGCCGCTCCCCGCCGCATTAAAAGTGGTTAAAAACAGTTTTAAAAAGTTTGCTTATAAACAAACAAAATGGCCACCAAAACAGGAAGTAGGTTGATGTACAGTATGTCCACACATAGAAAATACATCCATACACAAGCAGGCTGTATACAGCCTTCCTTTTGAATCTCAAGAGATCATTTGTGTGTTTCTTTCCCAACTGAGGGGGGAGTGCATAGCAGAACCACAACACTGAAGAACTTGGCAGCCTTCCAGACACAGGCTGACAAGTCTGACAAGGGAAAGATACATTGATTTATTACAGAGACTGTGATAGTACAAAGTGCTGCAGTAAGCCAGAACACATTAGAATAGCTTTTGGAACTTGTAGGATGATAAAAAACAGGATGCAATTTTTGTTACGGAGTCTCTTTAAGCTAATTGCTGCATATAAACAAAGCGGGAAGGATATTCATGTCCCGATATTGGAGACCGTATTATGTACATAAACATCCCTGTTTGTGCCCTCTACTAGCTTGATTAGATCAGTGAACTAACTAATGCACACATAACTATTATTACCTCTGGAAAACCCTACATGTTTTACCTCACAAGGAGGCTTCTTCAGGAGTGCTAAACATAAACCGTGTGCAGTAGAAAAGTGCTAGTGCATTAAATAGAAATTAACATAACTATAGCCACATAGTAATGGCAGTTATAGTCGGTGCACTAGCACTTTTGCACAGTACACTGTTTAACACCCTTAAAGAAACCCTGTGGAGTTTTCCAGTGGTGTTAATAGTTAGGTGTGGATTAGTTGGTGAATTAATCTGATCAAGCTAGGAGAGAGGGCTGACCGGGATTTATATAGTCGCAATCCTGTCTACAATATCAGTATGTGAATATTCTTCCCAGTTTGTTTATATGCATAAATTAGGCATCATTATGTGCAAATCCTTTATCTCTTGTAACTTTTAATTAAAATCAATAAAAGTGATACTTTAACTTAACTTCTGCTTAGCGCATACATTCCTAGAAATTTTTCTTGTAACTTCTATACATTTAGTTAATACACATTTCTGACATAATTTATTCAATTTTGCATATGTAAAGTTACTAGGAATGGGGTAGGGAGTTCCAAAGGGTAGGGGTAGCATGACAGAAGGCTGTGTTTCCAAAGGGTTTCAGGTGAACACTAAGAGTGGCCAAGTTTACAGATCCTGCTGATCTGAGGTTGTGGGAGGTGTGATGCAGTTTCAACAAATACTTTATGTATCCAGGTCCCAAATTGTGTAGGGCTTTGAATATCAATCTTGAAGAGGATTCACTGATTTACAGGTAGCCAGTGGTGTGAGCAAATAATCTGTGTAATGTGACAATGGTGGAGTTGATTTGTTAGCATCCTGGAAGCAGCATTTTGTACTAACTGCAGATGGTACCAGTCCTTATTTGGAAGTCCTTTATAGAGAGCATTGCAATTGTCAGCAGTTTAGTGCATATTCAGAGTGGAATTTTTCCAGTGTTCAAGTGATATTACACTATTCATGGAGAAATCAATACTCATCACCACCTCATCTCCTTTACCTTTCCAGTAACGTATGGTTCCCAAACTAGCCTGACGTTTGACAGTTTTTTGAGCTTAGTTAGTGTGGCAAAGGCAATGCACACCTTGAGGTGTAACCCAGTGGTTCTTGGATGCTCTGACCAATGGGTACTGGAGGTATGTGCATGAAGGGAAGTCTACTCGATGTGCACTCCTAGGTGATTGCAGCACTGGAATTACCTAGGAGTGCACATCGAGGAGACTTCCCTCCATGCACATGCCTTGCCATTGATGTCCTTGAGAAAGAGACACTGTTTTCTCAAAACAATGGAATTATGTTATATGCAGCAATAAAATAGTTGCATCTTATTTGGAATGGTGACCACTCACTCGGACTTTGCAAGAGCTTCACTTCTGAGTGCACATTAGAAGGTGTGTACATCATTATGCATAAATCTGGCAAGTGTCCTTCCTTTACTGCGTGTGTAAATTGTTTTGTACCATATGAAGTAAATTGCTCAGGCTGTGGAGGTAGTTGTGGTAAATAGATTTATGAAAATTCCTTGTGTTTCATTTTAAGAGAGCTATGCTTGTAATATGGACACTTCCACTGTTGCATCAACACAATGATGTTAGGGCATTCCAGCATTTCTGAAAGGAATTCGCTTAGAGCCTGTGATTTTTTTTTTCATGCTATACTTGAGAATTGTGTGGCTTTATGACCTGAAGCTGGAGGTCACTGCAAGGCCTGCAGGATTGCCTCTGAAACTACATGAATGCAAGCAAGGGTGGAAAACCAGAGTTACTCACATTCTCGTCAGTATAATAATTGGAGAGCATTGTACCATGTTAGCCGTCATTTAAATTTTTTCCGTACAATTTTTTATTATATTTCATTGGATCTAATGACATCCAGCCGTCTGGTTTACCTTAAAAATGTGTTTGTTTTGTTGGGTTTTTTTTTTTTGGGGGGGGGGTGATTTACTCATTATCAAAAGTGCATTAGACAAAACATAAGCACCTTAGTAGGGATGGAATTTGCAACAGCATAGGTTTGCCAATGTTGAACGTCCATACCAGAATGTTCCGCCTGACCTCGGACCTGAAGTCAGTTGGTCAGTAGGGATGGAGTTCATTGCGGTGCCCATGTTCACAATCCCACATTCCTGTTGATAAACATTGGTACAAGAACGCCAATGGCCAACAGACTTCAGGTAAGAGGTCATGCTAAACATTGTTGGGTGAAATTTGCCACTGGCGAACCCATGCCCCTGTGAATTCCATTCCTATCCCTAAACTCAATTTGAGTTACATGAAAATGTGTGCAATGACAGCATTCACTATGCGGGTTGGTTTTCTATCTTCATCCATCCATCCATCTATCCATCAACATGTGAAAGGATATTGACGAGTAATGTGTTCTCAGGCTTCTCTGGTCAATGACTATAGGTCAGGCTGTATGCCCATATGACTGACCTATAGCCCAGCCCATAACACCTGCACAAAGCTCCTACCTAATACATGTAAAGGATTGCGGAATGGCCGCCGCGTGCTCTGACGGTGTGGCGGGCGTTTCCGCGTCCAGTCCGGCGGTTTTATGCGTGGCGACATGTGTCTGACCTGGTGCAGCTTTCCTGTGCACATAGGCTGAAGAATACTTGCGCGCGCGCGGCGAGACAGAAGCTTTATGGGAAGCAGAGAGGGATCAGCTGACTCCCTTGGTCAGCTGATCCAAGTTTGTATGCAGATTGGCTGGAAGGGACTGGGCAGCGCTGCACTATATAACCACCCGTCCCTCAGTCTCACATCGTCTGCCGTTGCAAATGCTTACGTGTTGGCACACAGACCTCAGTCAGATCCTACAGTGTGGTTGAACCAGGAAGGACCTGGGAATCCACACTGAGCTAGAATACTTTCTCATGCTTATTCTATGTTATGCTTTAGACCAGTTCCAGGGTGTTGTGACTACGGATCTCACACCCAAGACTAGGATACTGTGTCAGTTCTATGTTATGCTTTAGACCAGTTCCAGGGTGTTGTGACTACGGACCTCACACCCAAGACTAGGGTACTGTGTCAGTTCTATGTTATGCTTTAAACATACATATATCCAGGCACATCGCCTCTAGTTAGGACATTAAATAAATTATTAGGGAAAGGGAGGTGCTGAAGGGGGTGTGGCTAGAAACAGCAAAAATCAATTAACCCTTCGCACTCTCACATGCAAATGTTCAAACAAATGCATTCACAGATTTACTCATCCAGGCACAACTGTTATCCCTACAGCTAAATTAAAAGCCAGGGTTTTAGTTCACAGAAGAATGCATTCTTATGCTTAGTCACCTATACTGCGTAGAAGTACCCAGGTAAACATAGGTGTCCTAACTCTGGCCCTGTAACATGCATAGTGCAGACATGCAAACACATTCATTGCATCAAACCTATCAATGGATTAGGAGCACACATCCTAACTTCCTCTCCTGGGAAAGACACTCCCTCCTTCCCCTTTATGTTTGTCAGCATGCACACAGCTTATGCTGGTGTATGTGCATGGTGCACATGGACACATAACATTAGCTCCCTTGTGTGATTGGTAAGATGCACTGTCTTTCCTAGGAGAGGAAGTTAGGATGTGTGCTCCTAATCCATTGATAGGTTTGATGCAATGAATGTGTTTGCATGTCTGCACTATGCATGTTACAGGGCCAGAGTTAGGACACCTATGTTTACCTGGGTACTTCTACGCAGTATAGGTGACTAAGCATAAGAATGCATTCTTCTGTGAACTAAAACCCTGGCTTTTAATTTAGCTGTAGGGATAACAGTTGTGCCTGGACGAGTAAATCTGTGATTGCATATGTTATGCTTTAGACCAGTTCCAGGGTGTTGTGACTATGGACCTCACACCCAAGACTAGGATACTGTGTCAGTTCTATCTTATGCTTTAGACCAGTTCCAGGGTGTTGTGACTATGGACCTTACACCCAAGACTAGGATACTGTATCAGTTCTATGTTATGCTTTAGACCAGTTCCCGGGTGTTGTGACTACGGACCTCACACCCAAGACTAGGATACTGTGTCATTTCTATGTTATACCGTAACCCGGTTCCAGGGCATAGAGAATAGGCCCTCACACCTAGTTAGGGCAAGCCTGTTTATATTAGCAGCAGGGCTTCCTGCAACCAAGCCTAGGCCCCTCTCCTCGGGAGCCTTTGGCCTAGGGATTCACCCACAGTCTGAAGTGAAATCCCTTCTTCTTCATACCTCCAGTTCCTCTGGCGGTTCTCTCTCAAAGTGCTACTGTTACATTGTACACTCATATCTCAGGTGTCCAGAGGTTAGACATACCTGGATTATTAGTGATTCTGCAGATCATTCATAATCTGGTGTATATCTGCATTACTGGTGAATCTGCAGATCACCAATAATCAGATTCTCTCTGTGTGTTGACACCAATCGTTACAGAACGGCAGACCAAAATAATATGGACACACTTGACAGTCGTCTTCTTGCACTCACCACCTCGGAGGAGAATTGCATCAGCGTGCTGGATAGTCATCAGACCCAGATCAATGCCTTGTCTGGGTCTATACAAGCCCTTCAGACAACTGTTAATGCAGTGTGATCCCCTCTTGTTACAGACGTACGCATGCCTGTGCCCGAGAAATTTTCTGGTCATAGATCTGACTTTCGAAACTTTAAAAATCGAGTGTTATCTTACTTTGAGTTGAGACCTAATACTTCAGGTACTGCCGCACAGAGAATTATCTTTATTAAAACACTGTTGACTGGGAATTCCCAGACCTGGGCATATGGTCTTCAACCAGGGGATGGGGCCCTGACCTCTGTGGAGGAATTTTTCAAAGCTATGGCTATAATTTACGATGACCCAGACTTTGCCTCGACCGCTGAGCGGAAGCTCAAGATGTTGCAGCAAGGCAAAGATTCGGTAGAGACTTATGCAGCTGAGTTCAGGAAGTGGGCGGTATCAGCTAGATGGGGCTCATTTGCATTGTTGGATTGTTTCTTGTCAGGATTATCAGATGCAGTGTCAAATCTGATGTTGGGATATCCTGAGCCAAAAATTATTGATGAAGCCATTTCTCTAGCGATCAGAGTGGACCGTCGCCTACGGTATCAGAGACAAAGTCGGGGCAGGAGTAGTGTGAGATATGTTTCCTATGCTTCCTCGCCACCTACGTCACCTCCCCCTGAACCCATGCAGGTTGGACGTTCAAAATTGTCCCGGGTCGAGCAGACTCGTAGAAAAACTGAACAACTCTGCTTGTACTGTGCAGAGGAGGGTCATAAAGCACAGAACTGTCCCAAAAAGTCGGGAAACGCTGTCGCCTAGGAGTGGTCAGAGGTAACACCCTAGGCGCACGGAGTTTACCTCTCAAAGACGATAGACTGCTCCTCCCATGCACCATTTCATGGGAGGACCAGACAGTTTCTACTGAGGCCTTTCTCGACTCTGGCTCGGCCGCCAATTTTATTGGTTATGATTTTGCTAAAAAACTGGGAATTCCTATTGTCCCATTGAATCATAAAGTGTTAGTTACTGCAGTGGATGACTCTCCTCTGCAGAGTAAATACCCTCTGTCTCAGACTCCGGAGTTGGGGGTCACCATAGGGGTTTTGCATAGAGAGAGGCTGCAGTTTTTTGTGTTACGAATGGCAACTTCCACCGTCATCCTTGGTCTGCCATGGTTACGACTTCACGCCCCTCAGATTGATTGGGCCTCTGGTCAGCTAACGAGCTGGTCTAACCGCTGTTATCATCATTGTTTGGCGAAGGTAACCATGGGTAACACCAGAATTCAGGTGGAAGGATTGCCAGAGCAGTATAAAGATTTTGCTGATGTCTTTTGTCCTAAGTCAGCAGACAGACTACCCCCTCACCGTCCCTTTGATTGTCCGATTGAATTAAGGTCTGGTTGTATGCCTCCTAAGGGTCACCTTTATAACCTGTCCGGGCCAGAGAAGTTGGCAATGCAGGAGTACATCAAAGAAAATTTAGCTAAGGGTTTTATCCGCCCCTCCCGGTCACCTGCGGGCGCTGGGTTCTTTTTTGTTAAAAAAAAAGATGGAGGCCTCCGTCCCTGCATAGACTATCGGGGTATAAATAAGGTCACTGTGAAAAATCGCTACCCGCTACCTCTGATTGACGATTTATTCTCCCAGATCACCAACGCTAAAATTTTCTCGAAATTGGACTTAAGGGGTGCATACAACCTGGTGCGTATCAGGGACGGTGACGAGTGGAAGACGGCCTTTAATACACCCGATGGGCATCACGAGTACTTAGTGATGCCCTTCGGGTTGTGCAACGCCCCGGCTGTCTTCCAGGAGCTGATTAACGAGGTTTTCAGACCAATTTTGGGTAAATTTGCATTAGTATATCTTGATGATATACTAGTCTTTTCAGCCACTCTTGCCGAACATCGGAGACATGTCAAGTATGTGCTGGAAAGACTAAGACAGAATCAATTATATGCCAAACTGGAAAAGTGCATTTTTGAGGTGACCTCTGTTGCGTTTCTAGGGTATGTAATATCTACCTCGGGCCTCTCTATGGACCCTGGGAAAGTCTCTGCAATATTGGGCTGGCCACAGCCTGTAGGTCTGAAGGCCCTCCAGAGATTTCTGGGTTTTGCAAATTACTACAGGAGATTTATTAAAGGGTACTCTACGGTGGTTGCACCCCTTACCAGTCTTACTAGGAAAGGGGCTGATACTCACCACTGGTCCGAGGAAGCTCTTACGGCTTTTGATACCCTAAAGAAACTGTTCTGTTCTGCTCCTATTCTGAGACACGTCTATGTCACTTTCCCATTCTTAGTAGAGGTTGATGCCTCTGAGGTGGGGGTGGGGGCTGTGCTGTCTCAGCGTTCTGGTTTGCACAGTAAGCTTCATCCTTGTGCCTACTTCTCCCGTAGGTTTTCCCCAGTGGAGAAAAACTACGATATAGGCAACCGAGAACTCCTGGCCATCAAGTTAGCCTTTGAAGAATAGCGACATTGGTTAGAGGGAGCAGAACATGTTATTACGGTTTACACAGATCATAAAAACTTGGAGTACATAGAGAACGCTGAGAAACTCAGTCCCCGACAGGCCCGGTGGTCACTGTTCTTTTCCAGATTCACTTTTGTAATTACGTATACTCCTGGTAGTAAAAACGTTAAGGCTGATGCCTTGTCCAGGTGCTTTGAGCCCGAGACGGCACAGCCCTCGGCACCCGAGACTATTCTGCCTCGGAAGGTGGTTTTGGCAGCCACAGAGACCTGGAGGGATTGGACTGCTACCCTGGCCCCATATCAGCAGGATGTCCCAGAAGGAAAGCCCGAGGGTGTGTTGTTTGTGCCCCTGCCTTTCCGCTTACAGCTCTTACAGCTGTTTCACTCCCATAAGAATGCTGGTCATCCAGGGGCCACCCGGACACAGGATCTCCTTGCCAGGTGTGCATGGTGGCCATCGTTGGCTACAGACTGTAAGGAGTTTGTGAGAGAGTGTGCTGTGTGTGCTAGGAGCAAACCTTCCCGACAGGCTCCGGTGGGAACTTTGCAGCCCTTGCCGGTTCCAAATGAACCGTGGACTCATCTGTCCATGGATTTCGTGGGTGAACTCCCCAGATCTGAAGGCATGACTGTCATCTGGGTGGTGGTAGACAGATTCAGCAAGATGGCCCATTTTGTCCCTCTGAAAGGACTCCCCTCCGCCCAAGAGCTGGCTAACCTCTTCATATAGCACATTTTCCGGCTGCATGGCATTCCGGAGAATGTGGTGTCAGACAGGGGAGTCCAATTCGTTTCTAAGTTCTGGAGGGCATTTTGTCATTCTATGGGCATGGATCTTTCATTTTCCTCAGGCTACCACCCGCAGACGAATGGCCAGACTGAGAGGGTCAACCAATCCATGGAACAGTTTCTCAGATGCTACGTGGCTGATGCACAAACCGACTGGGTAAAATTTTTACCTTTCGCGGAGTTTGCGCACAATAACCTGAAAAGTTCTTCCTCTGAGTTTTCCCCTTTTCAGGTAGTGTCAGGGAGGTCCCCTACGTTTGCTCCTTTGCCAGTGGCATCTACTTCTTTCCCAGCATTGAAGGATTGGCGGCTTGCGTTGAAACAAATTTGGGCTCTGGTGAAAACAAATTTGGGGGAGGCTTTCAAATCTCAGAAAAAGCAGGCCGACGAGACGCGCTGCTGAATGGGACTTTTCACCAGGAGATTTGGTCTGGGTGTCTACGCGACATCTGGCATTGAAACAAATGTCACCCAAGTTGGGGCCCAGATTTATTGGGCCGTTTCCAGTCACCAAGAGAATTAATGCTGTCACCTATGTCGTTGATCTTCCTACCAGTATGCGTGGTGTAAGATCATTCCACGTGTCATTGCTCAAGCCGGCAGTGCAGGTGGATTCCACTCCCCCCCCCCCCCCCCCCCCTGTATTCGTTGATGATCAACCCGAGTGTGAGGTTGAGAAGATTCTGGATTCCCGGGTGCTGCAAAATTCTGTGCAATATTTGGTACACTGGAAAGGTTATGGTGTGGAGGATAGAACTTGGGTACCAGAGTGCCGCATGCACGCAGATGAATTGAGGAGAGAGTTCCATGACTTACATCCTGAGAAGCCTGGTGGGAAGTGTCCGGAGTCCACTCCTCGGGAGGGGTACTGTAAAGGGTTGCGGAATGGCCGCCGCGTGCTCTGACGGCGTGGCGGCCGTTTCCGCGTCCAGTCCGGCGGTTTACGCGTGGCGACATGTGTCTGACCTGGTGCAGCCTTTCTGTGCACATAGGCTGAGGAATACACGCGCGCGTGGCGAGACAGAAGCTTTATGGGAAGCAGAGAGGGATCAGCTGACTCCCTTGGTCAGCTGATCCAAGTTTGTATGCAGATTGGCTGGAAGGGACTGGGCAGCGCTGGCCAGCGCTGCACTATATAACCACTCGTCCCTCAGTCTCACATCGTCTGCCGTTGCAAATGCTTACGTGTTGGCACACAGACCTCAGTCAGATCCTACAGTGTGGTTGAACCAGGAAGGACCTAGGAATCCACACTGAGCTAGAATACTTTCTCATGCTTATTCTATGTTATGCTTTAGACCAGTTCCAGGGTGTTGTGACTACGGACCTCACACCCAAGACTAGGATACTGTGTCAGTTCTATGTTATGCTTTAGACCAGTTCCAGGGTGTTGTGACTACGGACCTCACACCCAAGACTAGGATACTGTGTCATTTCTATGTTATACCTTAACCCGGTTCCAGCAACAATAGGGTTAGGAGCGGCACTCCTTTCCGTTTTCAAAGATCGGGTGCCGAGTCCTGGATGCTAAGCCAACATCCAATGCTTGTAGTGAGGTTGAAGAGTGGGCTCGCACACCAGCTTCTCAATATAGCAAAAAAGTCGTTTATTAATCCATCATGTGTCAAACACAAAGCATGACAATTGTTCCGGGGTCACTACGGGTCCCCTTCATCAGATAAGTGCAGACAAAACGTTTTGTCTGCACTTATCTGATGAAGGGGACCCGTAGTGGCCCCGGAACAATTGTCATGCTTTGTGTTTGACACATGATGGATTAATAAAGGACTGTTTTGCTCTATTGCGAAGCTGGTGTGCGAGCCCACTCTTCAACTTAACCCGGTTCCAGGGCATAGAGAATAGGCCCTCACACCTAGTTAGGGCAAGCCTGTTTATATTAGCAGCAGGGCTTCCTGCAACCAAGCCTAGGCCCCTCTCCTCGGGAGCCTTTGGCCTAGGGATTCACCCACAGTCTGAGGTGAAATCCCTTTTTCTTCATACCTCCAGTTCCTCTGGCGGTTCTCTCTCAAAGTGCTACTGTTACATTGTACACTCATATCTCAGGTGTCCAGAGGTTAGACATACCTGGATTATTAGTGATTCTGCAGATCATTCATAATCTGGTGT
The DNA here is from genome assembly GCF_040937935.1 of Hyperolius riggenbachi. Classification (NCBI taxonomy): domain Eukaryota; kingdom Metazoa; phylum Chordata; class Amphibia; order Anura; family Hyperoliidae; genus Hyperolius; species Hyperolius riggenbachi. The sequence continues at coordinate 363,625,833 of NC_090649.1, read as the reverse complement.
ATATCTGCATTACTGGTGAATCTGCAGATCACCAATAATCAGATTCTCTCTGCGTGTTGACACCAATCGTTACAATACAATTCTACAATACCCTGCAGGCAAATGTAACATACAGGCTGACATATAGTATTCACCAAACAAAGCAGTATGAGTAATATAAGCATAGTGACCTCAGATATAGTCACCTGAGGCCTGCTGTTTGGAGGCAGTCCAGATGGTAGCCAAGAATGGCAGGCTGGTGATAGTTACACACTTTCCAGAAGATTTGATCAGTACAATCTGAGTCAGTCCAGGCAGAGTTCATAAGAACAGTCCATTAAACGAAGTTGATCCAGACAGCAATCAGGGAAATCCAGGAACAAGGCAGAGTCAGCAACGGGTAAACCAACAGAGAGCGTGGTCAGGAACAAACAGGAGTTGACAACAGGAGATCAATCTGAAAATAAACTTGGTCAAGATACAGACAAAGTCGGCACTAGATCAGCAGTTGTGAGCGCAGTCTCAGCAACAAGCCCATCAGAGGATATCACGGGCAATGACAGAGGGCGCCCACCTAACTTTTATACTAAAACTAACCAATTAACTAAAAAGAATCCAAAAGTATCCAGTCATCTTGCGCGTGTCAGCACGTTGTCACCGTTTACAGCGGCGGAGCACGTACTGATCACACGTCCACCGCTTAGCCAATGGGAACTGAGCGCCGTGCGCTTCACTGACATCAGAGCTTCGCCGAGACCCAGAGGCTTGCGCCTCAGCGTGGGTCTCGGCGTTCTGCCGCCATGAGCGGCGAGATCTTACATGTGAATTGTTTCTTTGAAGGGACATTGACAAGTCATATACAGTGGAGGAAATAATTATTTGACCCCTCACTGATTTTGTAAGTTTGTCCAATGATAAAGAAATGAAAAGTCTCAGAACAGTATCATTTCAATGGTAGGTTTATTTTAACAGTGGCAGATAGCACATCAAAAGGAAAATGAAAAAAATAACCTTAAATAAAAGATAGCAACTGATTTGCATTTCATTGAGTGAAATAAGTTTTTGAACCCCTACCAACCATTAAGAGTTCTGGCTCCCATAGAGTGGTTAGACACTTCTACTCAATTAGTCACCCTCATTAAGGACACCTGTCTTAACTAGTCACCTGTATAAAAGACACCTGTCCACAGAATCAATCAATCAAGCAGACTCCAAACTCTCCAACATGGGAAAGACCAAAGAGCTGTCCAAGGATGTCAGAGACAAAATTGTAGACTTGCACAAGGCTGGAATGGGCTACAAAACCATTAGCAAGAAGCTGGGAGAGAAGGTGACAACTGTTGGTGCGATTGTTCGAAAATGGAAGGAGCACAAAATGACCATCAATCGACCTCGCTCTGGGGCTCCACGCAAGATCTCACCTCGTGGGGTGTCAATGGTTCTGAGAAAGGTAAAAAAGCATCCTAGAACTGCACGGGAGGAGTTAGTGAATGACCTCAAATTAGCAGGGACCACAGTCACCAAGAAAACCATTGGAAACACATTACACCGCAATGGATTAAAATCCTGCAGGGCTCGCAAGGTCCCCCTGCTCAAGAAGGCACATGTGCAGGCCCGTCTGAAGTTTGCCAATGAACACCTGAATGATTCTGTGAGTGACTGGGAGAAGGTGCTGTGGTCTGATGAGACCAAAATAGAGCTCTTTGGCATTAACCACCCTGGCGTTCTGATTAAATCGCCAGGGTGGCTGCGGGAGGGTTTTTTTTAAATAAAAAAAAACTATTTCATGCAGCCAACTGAAAGTTGGCTGCATGAAAGCCCACTAGAGGGCGCTCCGGAGGCGATCTTCCGATCGCCTCCGGCGCCCAGAATAAACAAGGAAGGCCGCAATGAGCGGCCTTCCTTGTTTTGCTTATATCGTCGCCATAGCGACGAGCGGAGTGACGTCATCGACGTCAGCCGACGTCCTGACGTCAGCCGCCTCCGATCCAGCCCTTAGCGCTGGCCGGAACTTTTTGTTCCGGCTGCGCAGGGCTCAGGCGGCTAGGGGGGCCCTCTTTCGCCGCTGCTCGCGGCGAATCGCCGCAGAGCGGCGGCGATCAGGCAGCACACGCGGCTGGCAAAGTGCCGGCTGCGTGTGCTGCTTTTTATTTCATTAAAATCGGCCCAGCAGGGCCTGAGCGGCAGCCGCTGGCGGTGTTGGACGAGCTGAGCTCGTCCAGACCGCCCAGCTGGTTAACTCAACTCGCTGTGTTTGGAGGAAGAAAAATGCTGCCTATGACCCCTAAAACACCGTCCCCACCGTCAAGCATGGGGGTGGAAACATTTTGCTTTGGGGGTGTTTTTCTGCTAAGGGCACAGGACAACTTAATCGCATTAACGGGAAAATGGACGTAGCCATGTATCGTGAAATCCTAAACGACAACCTCCTTCCCTCTGCCAGGAAACTGAAAATGGGTCGTGGATGGGTGTTCCAGTACGACAATGACCCAAAACATACAGCAAAGGCAACAAAGGAGTGGCTCAAAAAGAAGCACATTAAGGTCATGGAGTGGCCTAGTCAGTCTCTGGACCTTAATCCAATAGAAAACCTATGGAGGGAGCTCAAGCTCAGAGTTGCACAGAGACAGCCTTGAAACCTTAGGGATTTAGAGATGATCTGCAAAGAGGAGTGGACCAACATTCCTCCTAAAATGTGTGCAAACTTGGTCATCAATTACAAGAAACGTTTGACCTCTGTGCTTGCAAACAAGGGTTTTTCCACTAAGTATTAAGTCTTTTATTGTTAGAGGGTTCAAAAACGTATTTCACTCAATGAAATGCAAATCAGTTGCTATCTTTTATTTAAGGTTATTTTTTCGATTTTCCTTTTGATGTGCTATCTGCCACTGTTAAAATAAACCTACCATTGAAATGATACTGTTCTGAGACTTTTCATTTCTTTGTCATTGGACAAACTTACAAAATCAATGAGGGGTCAAATAATTATTTCCTCCACTGGTAAATGTGCAGTGAGTGATTATTGTAAAATGTGGTCAAGAACAGCCTGATATTTTGAGGTTGTTAGCCTGTGTGTATTCCTTTAGGCTGCTTGCACACCAAGACGTTACAGGCGCACGTTAGTGCGCCTGTAACGCTCCCCCAACGCACAGCAATGTAACACAAGTGGGCTGTTCACACAGCCCACGTTGCGTTACATGTAACGCTGCACGTTCTGTGCAAAGTGCAGCATGCTACGGCGTTGGAGCGGCTATAGCCGCGTTAGACTGTTTGCACATGCGCAGTGGGGGGCGGAGGAGGCGGGGAGAGCCAGCTACAGTAGCCGCGCACATGGCTACTTAATATTCACTGCACTGGCGGGCGCTGATTGGCCGGCGGGACCACGTGATGCGGAGTGTCTCGCTCCGCATCACGTGGTCCCGCTGGCCAATCAGCGCCACTCTGGGAGATATTATGGGCATCGAGCAGCCTAACGCGGCTCACTCTACCGTCGGCTTTTGCAGCACCATACGTTGTGTTAGGTGCACGTTATGCGACCTTAACGTGCCACCTAACACAACGTCTTGGTGTGCAAGAAGCCTTAACCCTTAACATGCTTACATGTGTTTTCTTTGTTTTGTTTGAATTTTAGGTATGCTATTCTCAAGTTTTGGTACTACTCTGTGATTCTTGTTACATTAAGTAATATACTGCAGTTTTGTTAAAGTGCCTTATAACAAGTAAAATATTTTTCTTGCCTATGAACAGTTGATCAGTTCATTGATGTGTTTGTGTACAATGTAATATTTGAATAATATACCATTTTCGTCACAGATGAGTACTATGCCAGGATTACCCACAAGACCTTGCTTCTATGACATTGACCTGGATCCTGACACCGAGGAAGTGAAGGGACTGTTCTGATCAGACATCCGGTATAGTATCTTATTTTACTTTGACACCAGGTTTTATGTTCCAGGATTATACATAGTGATCCAAAATAAGCTTAAAAGCTTTGCTAGAGACCAGTAAGGTACAGAACTGCTTTTTTAATCAGAATACCACATATTTATATTTATACCGTCTTTTTCACTTCAACAATCTCTTAGCCCTGAAATTCTATTGAATGCTCCATATCTCCCCCAATCTATATGCAAGTCTCCATCTTCTCTGTTCCTGCGGTCATTTTTTGACGTCCCTGGCCATTGCAGAGCATGCAGAGAGATGTAAAACACTTTAATGGACTACATCAACTGCCATGCATTGCGGCGGCCAGGGACACGTAACTTCACTCTGTGGCACAGGGACAGAGAAGATGGAGGCCGCATATAAATGGGAGGAGGGGGCTCCACCATAGGTAAGTGAATGCTCTCTCCTCCAAAAGACCACACACTTTATAAACCTCTGTTAGTGGGAGGTTTGTTTGAAAAGTTTTGTGCCTACACAACTTTGATTTTTAATCCTGATATAGTTAAGGAGTTAAAAGTGGTGGAAAGCATAAAGGGCTTATTTTATTTTATTTTTGAATTGCTGGTAGTTTACCTTTGATGGATCAGCCCACGAAAAAAGGATGTTTTCAGGTTTTTGCGGAGTCTGGTGGGATAAGCGGTCCACTGTCTTCTCTCATGGATATCTTGGAGATTTCAGTGCAACGTTCTCCCACCAGTTTATGGTTCTTCCTTTTTGCTGCATCAGTAATGTACACAGGTGTTTCCACTCTGTGTTTGACTCTCCCTAAAGTAATATGCAAGAAGAGAATGACACCCCCATAAGCACGGAAGCAGGTGTGCCCACATGGGAACGTAAGCAAAGATGTGGACACTAGAGAAGCTGAGATACTTAAGGAGCCGTTAGATATTTTCACTTTTCAGCCGCTAAAAACATCTCGGATATTGGTTTTCGGTGGATTTAACCCTTACAGCAACGCTTGCATGGAAAATCATTTAAAATACTGCAATTCAATATATAATTGAGGTAAAATCTTGCCAGTGTTAACAAACTAACGGTTCCCTTTATTTCCATTCTTGCGGTGAGTGATGTCTTTTTTTTATAATTTGATTGCTGTAACACAGCACTTCATATGTTTTGCAAATCAAACCATTGTTTCCCAGCCACCATTCCATTACGTACAAGTACTTAAAAAAAACGGAGTGTTTATACAATAAATGCCTTGTCCCTTATAGCTAACACTTTTTCTTGCATTAGCATATGTGAAAGTATTCCTCCTTAGTGTTGGAACTAATGTACAGAGCCATACGTTGGTAATAAATGACAGAAGTAAAGCAGATTGTGCTTGACATCAAACACTATGTGGCCTTTCTGGTGGCAAAGTGGATAGCTCTCTTGTCTTGCAGCACTAAAGACCAGTGCTGAGCAGTACACTACCTGCATGTAATTAGTATATTCTCTCCTCGGTTATGTGTATTTATTCCAGGCACTCCTATTTTCTCCTATATCCCAAGAACATACAGGTCAGTTATTTTGAAATCTGATTTTAGTGGCCAGGTAGATTCATAGTCATAATGAATTTTATTCAGCAAATGCAGACAGTAAAACTGTGCAGCACACCGTATAACTGGTTATTTAACTTCTTCACTACATGAACTTTAGACTGTTGTAGATACATTCGATTGTGTGCTCTTTTGAGAGACCATTATTGATATGAATTGTTTGGCAACTTGATTAGTTCTGGAAAGTGCGTGGAAGATGTCAGTGCAATAAAAATGCATAATAATATTTTCTGTAAGGCAGTGTTTTTCAAATTTTCTAACCCATGTACCCACTATCACAATTCAGGTCTATCAAAGTACCCCCAGACTCCAAACCTAACCTTAACCCCTCCCCCTAGTGGTCAACTACCCTTAACCCAGCCAAACTTAACATCCTCCCAATGGACAGCTACCTTAACACCGTAGCACCCTTTTAAACATGTCAAGTGTCTTGAGCTGTTTTCAACAGCTCCTTGTGCATTAACTAATGACCATAGTTCGGAGTCTGTAGGACCTTGGATAGACCTGGATTGCCATAGGGGATACTTGGGCTAGAACAGTTCAGAAACTGACTTAAAGAATACATTATTATGCATTTTATTAAACTAACATCTTCCACAGTGCTTTCCAGAGTAAATGTCACTGAATTTTTTAGGTACTCTTGACTAGTGATGAGCTCATGAGTAGTGAATCCATGATTAAAATGAGGCTTGATTGCCTCAGGTGTGAGGCTGGGAGAGAGGGGGTTACTTACCCATAAGTCCGCGGTCCTCTATGCGTTCCAAACGTCTTGCACACATATCCTATTGGATGAGTTCCAAGACTCATCCGACTTGGAGGAAGTGCGCGTAGTGAGTCTTGCAACGCGTCCAATAGGATATATGTGCAAGACGTTTGGAACGCATAGAGGACCGCGGACTGATGGGTAAGTAACCCCCTCTCTCCCAGCCGCACACCTGAGCGTAATCAAGCCTCATTTTAATCATGGATTCGAGTAGCTCACTACTCATGAGCTCATCACTACTCTTGACTGGTTATTGTCACTTGTCAATACACATCCATTATTTTTTGCATTTCACTTGGCAGCACCAGATTTTTTACTTGATTCAGAATTGTTCTGGAAATGGTAATAAGCCATATGGAAATACTGTATAGTACAAAAATGATGGCCTGTAAATAGGTCTGTGAAATACAAATTGGTGATTGGCTGAAGTTACAAATACAGTCACCATAACAATTCTACACCCCTGTGCTGATGTTGTAAATCCGTACAGGCTGTACATTCTTTTACAGTGCCGGAAAAGTACTTAAATGCTTCATTTTTTATTTAGGTGCTTTTATTGCAAGTTAGAAAGTGTTGTGTACAACATCCTCAGTTATGTATTTTTTGCATTTATATGGCACCGACTGTAAGCCATGCTTTAAAGGACATACAAAACCATTCACATACATCCATGACAGCATGTACAAGTACCGCTTTTTCACCTGAAGAATAATCTTTTCATCTGTGATAGTCATCTGTACTGAGCTCAGCCACATATCTTGTATTATCCCATCTTGAGTGTAGGGAGAGTAGCAGGAGGCTCCTTGCTGCAGGCAGGAATATAGCAATCAGCCAAAAACCCAGCCAACTGACAAGAATTGTTAAATGAAAATTAATTCTTCAGCATGTGCGACAAAACACCAGTGCACCAGGCTTTCAGAAACACTGACCAGATGCATCTATACAAAACTTGTGCTGAGTCTGAAGATCTGGGCATTAAATTGCCTAAACAAGGGTATAGAAAGTGCATCAATTTGACGCCCACCTATATACAGCTATTATATGAGAAACATTTCTATTTTGTTTTCAAAGTACTTAATCCCATGTTTTTGTCCTGATTTCACAACAGATCATGAGCCACTAAACCATGAATTAGGTTTAAAGTGCAACTCATCACCAACTTTGAACAGAGTAACTTGTATTCGTAATCAGGATGATGAGTAAATATTAACTGGCGATATTTATTATAAGTTCTACATCCAAGACCGTTGTATTTGATTGGTGATGATTGAATGGTGTGGATGTAACACTTATGATATAATAAGTATTGCAAGTACCTTGTGTTTGGACCTTTTTGGATTTTGCTGATTATACGTACTTGGTCCTGCACCTCCCAAAACTACATTGTGTGCTTCCCCTTCATAGATTACTGTATTTTTCATGGACCAGGTGTGTTTTTTACTTCAGTATAGCTTTCTCGTTATCCTCTCTGGTAATTTACATGGTCAAACCTGATTGACTGATCTATCCATCAGCTGCAACCAAGTAGCAGAAAGGTTTGATGAGACAACATTTAACTAGAAATCCTGCATGAAACCATGGGACTGATGCATGAACCCCTGGTAAAACTTAAAGGGGGTACTTGTGTTACCCTTTTAGTGTAATGCACAGTATCTGAACTGTGTACCATGTGTTACCATAGCAATGCATAGGTTACTACAGTAGGCCACGTTGCCCCCCTGCCGTTAGTACCAGTATAATATCTATGATGACTGTAAAAAAGCTTAAAAGTGAAGAAAAGAATTCACCTTAATTTTTAAATCCAGGAAAATCCAAACTGTTGCCTCCCCACCCTGTTAGGTGAAGATTTACATAATTATTATTAAGTTCCTCTACCCATGTTTCAAATTTGGCCTGCTTTCTGGACCATACAACCAGGATATCAATAAATTTGATCCAGAGCTGGACCTAAGTGTCAACGCTCCCTCTCCCGAAAAATACATGATCCAATTCCCAGTGGACCAAGAAGAGGTTGGCAGATGTGAGGGCCACAGGAATCTCAGTGCCAGCCTTCTGGTGGAACCACCAGCCTGTCTGGACATGGAATGATAACCCTTATCCACACTACCCAAAACCATTTTTTTCCTTCTGAAGACAGACTTCAGTGTCTTTGCAAAGGGGACAAGACCAGGCCTGGATTTACACCACAGGAGCCTATAGGCACAGATGTCCTGGCACCCTAAACTTTGCCCTCCAGGAACCCACAAACCCCCACCAAACCATACCGCAGGTGTGCTGGCTGACCCAGGTTTCGCTTATCCTTTACCCATCCTAGGTAGCTACAGGTGCCCCTTAGCATTATGTAGCCAGAGGTACCCTCAATATTAAGTAGCTAGAGGTGCCCCAGATTGAAGGGAGATTTAGTCAGTGAATGACGAGAGCTGGGTGAATAAACTCTGTTACGCTCCACTCAGGACTCTACATAGGGAAGGAGGGAGGCGCTGGGGAGAGGGGAATTGAGCCGCCCTTCCATCATCTGGACAAGACAATTGTCTGTCTTTAGAAATAAAATTCAGTTTTTTCTCGTTTTACTACATGGTGTGGTCTGACCATTAGGAAAAAGGTCTACAGGGAGTGCAGAATTATTAGGCAAGTGGTATTTTTGAGGAATAATTTTATTATTGAACAACCATATTCTCAATGAACCCAAAAAACTCATTAATATCAAAGCTGAATATTTTTGAAAGTAGTTTTTAGTTTGTTTTTAGTTTTAGCCATTTTAGGGGGATATCTGTGTGTGCAGGTGACTTTTACTGTGCATAATTATTAGGCAACTTAACAAAAAACATATATATACCCATTTCAATTATTTATTTTTACCAGTGAAACCAATATAACATCTCAACATTCTCAAATGTACATTTCTGACATTCAAAAACAAAACAAAAACAAATCAGTGACCAATATAGCCACCTTTCTTTGCAAGGACACTCAAAAGCCTGCCATCCATGGATTCTGTCAGTGTTTTGATCTGTTCACCATCAACATTGCGTGCAGCAGCAACCACAGCCTCCCAGACACTGTTCAGAGAGGTGTTCTGTGTATTGTTCTCAATGGGGTTCAGATCAGGTGAACAAGGAGGCCATGTCATTAGTTTTTCTTCTTTTATACCCTTTCTTGCCAGCCACGCTGTGGAGTACTTGGACGTGTGTGATGGAGCATTGTCCTGCATGAAAATCATGTTTTTCTTGAAGGATGCAGACTTCTTCCTGTACCACTGCTTGAAGAAGGTGTCTTCCAGAAACTGGCAGTAGGACTGGGAGTTGAGCTTGACTCCATCCTCAACCCGAAAAGGCCCCACAAGCTCATCTTTGATGACACCAGCCCAAACCAGTACTCCAGCTCCACCTTGCTGGCGTCTGAGTCGGACTGGAGCTCTCTGCCCTTTACCAATCCAGCCACGGGCCCATCCATCTGGCCCATCAAGACTCACTCTCATTTCATCAGTCCATAAAGCCTTAGAAAAATCAGTCTTGACTTTTCTCAGTTCATGGGCAGTTATTTTGCGCCTTGGTTTTTCCACACGATTCTTGCGACCCTGCTGACTATTTTGAATGAAACGCCTGATTGTTTGATGATCACACTTCAGAAGCTTTGCAATTTTAAGAGTGCTGCATCCCTTTGCAAGATATCTCACTATTTTTGACTTTTCTGAGCCTGTCAAGTCCTTCTTTTGACTCATTTTGCCAAAGGAAAGGAAATTGCCTAATAATTATGCACACCTGATATAGGGTGTTGATGTCATTAGACCACACCCCTTTTCATTACAGAGATGCACATCACCTAATATGCTTAATTGATAGTAGGCTTCAGAGCCAATACAGCTTGGAGTAACACAACATGCATAAAGAGGATGATGTGGTCAAAATACTCATTTGCCTAATAATTCTGCACTCCCTGTATATGTGGTTAACATGTTGTAAAATGTATAGGATAAAATAAATTCTGTGTAGCTTATTTCTTTCCACTCACTTGTCACATGCCTTTGGCATAAAACAGTATTGTTTTAAGTTGCTGCTATTATATATTTTTGGACTATTGGAAGCCGAAAAAAAATACAGACATTCAGAAATTCAACTACGTCCTTGCTGGCTTGTCTGGAAATAATATTCAATCTTTTGCAATTTCCATTGTCATACTCCCAAGAATTATTGTTATTTAATAATTGTTTAGTAAAGTTTTAATAAGGCGGACAAGCCTGAAGTGTTGGATTTATGAAAATGTTTTCACCCCCACACTCCATTCTGCTAATGTTTAATTGGTTTCTATTCTGGAAAAGTAAAATGTTTTTATCTCAGGAAAGTCTCTTAAAGTCAACCTTAGCGAGTATTGAATTCCACTAATCTTTCCTGTCTCACTTGCCCATGAAAACACAATTTTTTTTCTTCACCCTTATAAATTACCTGCTAGTGAATTATTATAACCTATATTTCTATCTACAATGGAAGTTCTGCAGTTTTCTGTTTTTGTAATGGAGAAAAATTAATATAAATGTGTGTGTTATTTAGTTATTCAAGTTTAGAAGGAAGTCAGGTTTATGTCTTTTATAATTTCCAAGCTTGCAACTGTGTGTCGCTATGTCCTTCTGTGTCACATGCGCCTCCGTCTCCCCGCCCTGCTCTGATTGGCTGGAGCGCTGTCCCTGTCCACCCCGCACATGCCCCCTCTTAACCCGCACTGCTGTGATTAGATGGCGCACATGTGGGGTGAGATGACAGGTGAGATGTTCAGAGAGAAGGCATTGCACACTCCTGCTCTGTGCAGCATGGCGCACAACACCGGCATATAAATATATTTTATATTTCTAACTTTTGAGATCAAGTGGCCGTGAAGCGTGTCTCGGTGATGAGACACATTTCTGGTCCATCAGTAAGTCACACCCCTAAACATTATCGTTAGTACAGGCTCAGCCACATTGTCTTAGTGACATGGGTAAAACTCTTTCCTCCTGTGTAAGAATTAACAATGGCCAGTCAAAATAATGAAAGGTGTGGCTGTGACATTGGGGATTCCCTTGGCATCACGGCCATGCTAATGAGGAACACAATGTTAAATGTAAACGTGCAGGCTGTGTGCAGGTGGGGAAAACTACTATCTCATAATTATTATCATTACTAGCTTATGGCCCAGTGTTGTCCGGGTATGTATTTGGCTGGTGTTGGCCCCGCCCACTTTTTCGAACCCTAGCACACAATTACTCAGTTACTCAATTACCTAGTTTGTGAGCTTTGCGGTCTTTGCATCAATACTTTGCATTGAAATGAAACAAATCTGATTGGCTGTATTTGGATCCACCCCCTTTTCTGAATTTGAACCCCAGTCCCCCAATGACCAACTGTACCAGGTTTGAGGCTTGTGCCATTAACAGTGCAAGAATGGCAGCAATTAAATATTCCCCTTGAAAATCAATAGGTGAATTTTGATTGGCTTTTGTAGGCTCCACCCACTTTTCTGAGTATTAATCCCAGTCACCCAGTGACCAACTGTGCATTTCCCAGTGAAAGTTGTATTTGTCTTTGCACACTTTTTGGTTATGGGGATGAAAAGTATCCTATATGTTATTCTAGGTAATGTACTATGTATATGCCAAATTTAATTCAAATCTGTTCAGCCATTGTTGCGTGATTAACAAACATCAAAACATCCAAAGCTTTGTATTTATAATATTAGTGAAATGTATTGTATTTATAAAGCGCCAACATATTGCGAATCGCTGCACAATAGATAAATGGGTTAACATACAAGGTAGGACATACAAGGAACTCACAACAAAACAAGATATTGCAAATTTCTTTGATAACAGTAGTTCAGTGTCTTTGTTCAAATGAGAAAAGCAGTTGCCTGTAAGAAAGCGGGAGTGATGTGAAACTATCGGATTGGTGCTGAAGTGTACTAAGGAGGAAGGGGAAAAGCAGGAACTTAAAGTGAAGTGAGGGAAGGGGGGGGGGAGGGTAACAGGGAGGACACTGTTGCTGTGTGAAGAATAAAAAGGAGAAAAGTGGAGTAAGTTATAGGGATACTAGGTGGACCTAAGCCCGTTAATATAATGGGCTCTAGTCCCTCACAACCCTCCTCCCACCCCTGTGACCACCATGCATGCAAGCGTGCACATGCCCACCAACATACCCGCGTGCACACAATACAATACAATAACATTTCTATAGCGCTTTTCTCCCATAGGACTCAAAGCGCTTAGGCTCTCTCAGATTCAGTAATTAGTAGGATGAATTATTCACACAGCAAAAGTTATATTTCTGCAAATGCCAAACTGAACAGGTGGGTTTTCAGTCTGGATTTAAACACGTCCAGGGATGGGGCTGTCCTGATCTGTTGAGGTAAGGAGTTCCAAAACGTAGGGGCAGCATGACAAAAGGCTCTGGGACCAAAAGTTTCCAAGTGGACTCTGGGTATGACTAGATTATTAGAACCTGTGGATCTAAGAATGCGTGGATTGCTACGCAGCTGTAACATATCTTTCATGTATCCAGGGCCTAGATTATTCAGGGATTTAAATGTCAGTAGGCCGATCTTGAATAGGACCCTCCATTCTATAGGTAGCCAGTGAAGGGAATGCAGGACTGGCGTTATGTGGCAGTGACGGGGTTGGTTGGTTAGCAGTCTGGCAGCAGTATTCTGTATCAGCTGTAGGCGGTACAAGACCTTTTTTGGAAGGCCAGTGTAGAGAGCATTGCAGTAGTCCAGTTGGGATGTGATGAAGGCGTGGACTAAGGTTGGCAGATCTTCTGGGGGTATGAGGTGCTTGATTTTTGCAATGTTCTTCAGGTGAAAATAGGATGATTTCACCACAGCAGAGATTTGAGTTCTGAAGTTTAAATCCCCATCAATTAGAACTCCCAGGCTACGCACATGATCAGAGCTGCATAGATCCGTGCCTCCTATTCCCAGTGGTGAAGACTGCAAGTTAAGTTGTTTTGTTATCATGCTCTGCCCTCCAATCAGAAGGACTTCAGTTTTGTCTGCATTTAGTTTCAGCCAGTTGTCATTCATCCATTGCTGTAGTTCACGTAAGCAGGCGTTTATAGTTAGAGTTGGGTCTGTCACACCAGGCTTGAAGGAAAGATATAGTTGGGTGTCGTCTGCATAGCAGTGGTATGTCAGGCCATGTTTTTGGATTAGTTTTCCCAACGGTAGCATGTAAATCGTGAAAAGCAGGGGAGAGAGGATTGAGCCCTGGGGCACCCCATACTTAAGTGTTACAGGGGTGGACAGGAAGGGCCCCATAGACACTTTGTGGGTTCTGCCACTCAAGAAGGATTGGAACCACTGAAGTACTATGCCATCAATGCCGCAGTATTCTTGTAGCCTGTTTATCAAGATGCCATGGTCAACTGTGTCAAAGGCTGCAGAAAGGTCTAGCAGTATGAGGATCGAGCACTCTCCTCTGTCTCTTGCCATGAGCTGGTGGTTGCATATTTGGATGAGGGCAGTTTCAGTGCTGTGGTGTTTCCTGAAGCCAGATTGGGTCATAACTGTTATTTTGTAGGATTCTGGCTTCTAGCTGGAGGTGTACAGCTTTTTCAATTAGCTTGCCCAGAAAGGGGAGGTTAGAGACAGGTCTGTAGCTGGTCATTGCTTCTGGGTCCAGGGAGGGTTTTTTGAGGAGAGGCCTGATGATTGCTTCCTTCAGTAAAGCAGGAAATATCCCTGATTGTAAGGAACAGTTAACAATTTTGAGGAATACCGGTACGAACAAGTCGGGGCAGTTCAACATGAACTGTGTTGGGCCAGGATCCAGGTCACAGGTAGTTAGGCGGACGTGAAGGAGGATGCTTGATGTGACTTCTTCATCAATTTCTTTGAAGTTTGACCAAGGTGTTACGTTGTCTCTGCTAATGGTCTTCGGCGCTATATTAGGCTCAGATGCTGTAAGTTGGATGGCGGACCTTATAGCGGAGACTTTGTCTGTGAAGAAATGGGCAAATTGGTCACAGAGGTCCTTTGAAGACTCGATATTAAGTTTTTGACATGCTGGGTTGCAGAGTTTTTCCACTGTGCGGAACAGTTGGGCTGGTTTGTTAACTGCATTTGCAATCTCTTGTGATAGAAAGGATGATTTTTTTCCCGTGATTACCTTTTGGTAGCTCTTCAAGTGGAAGATTAAGGCATGTTTGTCTTCTGGGGACTAAGATTTGCGCCACAGCCTCTCAAGTTTTCGGCCTTGTCTTTTCCCAACCCAACCCCCCCCCCCCCCCGCCCCATCCTTCTCCTGTCCCAACGGCTACACATGCGCAGTAGCTAAAACACAGGAACAGGAGGATGACGCAGGGGCAAAGGGGTTTTAATATATAGGACAACCCAAATGCCACCAATAGTGGAAACATGGGAAAATGTAATGCATGTATCAGATCAGGTAGAACTATAGAGGCAAATAAAGCTATTGTTTGAAGCATTAAAAATATAATACAAAACCCAAACTACATTAAATGAGTAAACTCACAGCCAAGGATACAGTAGAGGCTACTGAGCAAGTGCAGTGATTGGCCCATGATGGAGATGTTGAGGGTTGACTACTCCCGGCCTGCATTGCAGTGGTCGGGAGCCTCCACCACCGATGGAAGCTTCGATATGCAGTCGCTCCCTGGGAAACATGTCGAACTGCATTTGGATGGTGGGCTAGATTAGCAGTCCCCGTAGGTAATTAATAATGCTCTCTCCAGCACTGCAAAGGCACATTTTACAAACCTCACTTATGGGGAGGTTCAGTTTATTATTTTTCAGATCCAGGTGCTCCGGTTGCCATATGGCCGCATAGGGGTGCTATTTTGGCTGGGAACGTGTAGAATCAGCTGCGTTCCCCAGCCTGACGGGTCCTGACGGCGAAACCGAAAGTGGCCGCCGGCGGGACTCGGAGCATCAGAGCGACTCGTCGTGGGCACAGATCAGCTGCAGGGGGCTGAGGCAAGCCCCAGGTGAGTAAAACGCAATTTATTTTGTTCACTTAAGTGCCTCTTTAAGGACCAGGGGATTTTCTTCTGATCAGTGCTGCGTGGACTCTCCAGCCCGCAGCACCGATCAGGAAATAGCCAGGGCGATCAGACTCCCCCCCCCCCCCCCCCCCTATTTTCCCCACTAGGGGGATGTCCTTGCTGGGGGGGTCTGATCGCCGCCAGCTACCCGCGCTTTCCGGTGGGGGGCTCTTCAAAGCCCCCCTCCGCAGCGCTTTCCGCCCTCCCCGGCTTTCCCTCCCTCTCCCTTACCATCGCAGCGGCGCAGGACGGATATCCGTCCTGCACTGGATAGGATAGGCTTTAGCCTATTAATTGCCGGCGATCCCCGGCCAATCAGAGGCCGGGGATCGCCGATCTGCCTTACAGCGCTGCTGCGCAGCAGCGCCGTATCATGTAAACAGCGGGGATTTCTTCCTCGCGTGTTTACATTACATGTGCGAGCCGCGATCGGCGGCTCGCACACTGTTCACGGAGACACCCTCCGTGAACTGGCATGGGGCTGTTTCCATGCAAAACCACAAACGACCAGGCGCCGCCTATCCGCGTTAGCTGGTTTCCATAGTCCAGTGATCTGCAAACTTGGCTCTCCAGCTGTTAAGGAACTACAAGTCCCACAATGCATTGCAGGAGTCTGACAGCCACAGTCATGATTCATAAAGGCAAATGCATTGTTGGACTTGTAGTTCCTTAACAGCTAGAGAGCCAAGTTTGCAGATCACTGCCATAGTCCAACGCCTAGTTTTCATATTATTGACAGAATATTGTTCATCTATGGGGGATGAAGTGTTGCCCTAATTTTGTAAAAATTCCAATGCTGGTTTTCACAATTTTGACTTGATGGCAGAAAGTGTTACTAGGAAAAAAATCCTTTCAGAACAATGAAACCTATATTGAAATCACTTATTCAGAAAATCACGACCTCTAATTCTGGAGCCAGATAAGTTCATTGGCTTCTTACTAAGCATGATTAGCAATAGTGGTGTGTAAGCCATAGATCTATAAAACTATAGTTTAAAGTAGGAAGCGCATCAATCTGACATATATGAATTTATGACATAACCTAAATCTAATCCTAGCCTTTCGTTCACATAAGCAATTTAATGATACAATTTTGTCTCACACCTTTGTAAATTTTGCTTGTACAGATTTTTACTCAGGTCTAGTGCACACCAGAGCGGTTCGGCTGCGGTTTGCGATCCGCTTGCGGGTGCGGATCCGCTAGGGTAATGTATTTCAATGGGCTGGTGCACACCAGAGCGGGAGGCGTTTTGCAGAAACGCGTGCTCCCGGGCTGCTGCAGATTTTGGATTGCGGATGCGTTTCTGCCTCAATGTTAAGTATAGGAAAAACGCAAACCGCTCTGAAAAACGGCACTTCAGAGCGGTTTTTGTTACAGTAGCTGTTCAGTAACAGTTTTACTGTAACAATATATGAAATCTACTACACCAAAACCGCTACACAAAACCGCAAAATGCTAGCTGAAACGCTACAGAAAAATAAGAAAAAGCGTTTCAAAATCTGCTAGCATTTTGCGGATCTGCTAGCGTTTTTTGGTGTGCACCAGGCCTCAGTTCTGTGTTTCATGCAAAATGTTCTAAGAATGTTGCCAGTACCAAATATCATTGGGTTACAACAAGCAGAAGGCTAAGAGGTAACATGAAATAACCTGAAGTAATACTTTCTCATACACATATAGCATTTAAAGTTAACTGGTAATCAGGGCCGGCCCTAGACTTTTTGCCGCCTGAGGTAAATTTTTTAAAAATTGCCGCCCCCCCCCCCCCCCCCCCCCCGCGGGGGGGCCGCCGAGCTGGAGGGGTAGCTGGCAGGACGGGGGTATTGGGCCAGCGGCAGGGAGGGCCACTGGGACAATTATCCACAGATTTACCACAGGATGTGAGCGGTGGATCCTCTGGCAGGCATGAAAGTTCAGGTACAGTAGCGCTGTGCGCACTGAGCAGCATTATCATTTTGATAAGCACCTTGATTGTAAAAGAGGATTAACATTGGGGTATATTTGACATGTAAACAATGGAGATGACATCACTGATTGATTTCACTGTGGGTGGGGTGATTAGGGATTATGTTACTATATAATGTTTGTTGAACTTTCATGCATTTGTAACCACACGCCTTGAAGAAGGGGGACCCTGCGTGGCCCCCGAAACAATTGTCGGTTTTTACCTTTGTGGGAACGCATGGCTCAATAAAAGAGCGTGAACTATTGATACATCGGTGTGCTGATACATTTGTCCACTGGCCTACAAATCTGTCCACAAAACCTGCCCAACCTACATGTCTAATCTTACTCAGTGGTACACACCTAGCCGCTCACTCCGCTCCTCCAGTAAACTTCGCCCGACCACCCTCCGCATCACCCAGTCCCATGCACACCTCCAGGACTTCTCAATAGCTGCTCCAACACTATGGAACTCCCAAACTCCACCCATTGGGGTTGCCCCCTCCTTCAACATCTTCAAGAAGGCCCTCAAAATGCACCTTTTCACTCTGGCCTACCCCCCTCACTGGTGTTTAAAACCCGCAGCTGAACTCTGGTCCCCTACCTTTTGTGCCCCTACTTCTCCCTCTAGAATCTAGAGTCTAGATTGTAAGCCTTCAGCAGGGTCTTCCGCCTTCTGTCTGCTACCTGTTCATGCACCTCCATTACCGTACACCCATCCTATGGATCTGAGTGAACTCTTAAATGAACTCGACTTGCCTAAACTCCATGCGCCCATCCAGTGACTAAGCATTACCTTGTACTCATACTGTGCTGCGTGATCTGGTTTGCATGTATTTCTGTGTTGTCGTATTGCTGTATGTCACCCCTAAATATTGTATTTAACCTTTAACTAATTTCCAGCGCTGTTTAATATGTTGGCGCTTTATAAATACAATAAATAAATAAAAATACATAAATATGAGCTCTGAGGGCTGAGACCTATTATGCCACTTAAAGCTGCTGTGTATGGAGCAGGGAGGATTTCCTTATAGTCCACCATAGAGTGCCAGTTGGTGCATGAAGTGTCACTGGAAGTTGTCCACAACCAGGGCCAGCGCTACCATAGAGGCAAAGGAGGCAGCTGCCCCAGGGCCCCAGAGCTTGTAGGGGCCCCCAGTGGCTACAAGAGGAAAAAAAATTTCAAATCGACCTTATAGTTTTTGAGAAAATCGATTTTAAAGTTGCAAAGGAAAAAAAATACACATTTAAAAACCAGCCGACTTTAATGGTTAATAGCAAATCCACCTTAAATTCTAGAAACCCTAAATTTGCAGGATATGTTAAGGAGATCATTGGGAATAAGAGGAAAAAACAATTGTTCAAAAAGACCTTATAGTTTTTGAGAAAATCTATTTTAAAGTTTCAAAGGAAAAAAGTACTTTTAAATGCGGTAAATGTCACTTTTAGTACCTAACGGTAGTGTAATTTTACATTTATCAAAAAAGAAAGAGCAATAAATTTCCTGACGGGGTTTCCAGGGGGTCCATACGCAGCCGCAGCGCTTTGGCCAGGGATCGCTATACAGCCGCAATATGGCTGTATGAAGATCCCTGGCATTTTTTTCCTATTTTCCCTATTTTTTTTTTCTGTTTAGAGTGTGGGCATTTTTTTTTTTTAATTATGTGGGGTCCCCCTTTCTGAAACTTTTTAACCCCTTGTCCCCCATGCAGGCTGGGGTAGCCAGAATGTGGAGCTCCGACCGATTGGGGCTTCAAACCCTGACTATACCAACTGCAAAAAAGGTCCCTTAATGCCAATTTTTGCTCCGGGGTATCTGTTGGGGGGCCCCCCAGGTTTATTTTGCCCTGGGGCCCCATTGTTGCTTAAACTGGCCCTGTCCACAACTGGGTAGCTGGAATAGTTGTTGAAGATGATAGATTGGTCTGTTTACTTTCCAAACCAACAGAAAGAAGTATTATGTGTTGCTTGAAGGGGCACAGCTTGGATTAATTTCATTTATGAGTGTTTTGTCTATATATTAATTTATTTATCAATTTTAATTGCAGTTAGAGGTTTGATAAATGTTTTGACTACCAGTTTATATTCTTTTTCATTTGTTGGCAAGTGGCATGCTGAGTGTTAATGAAAATTTAAAATAATTTTTGTCAATTTTCGACTAATATCCTCTTAGGGGTTTACCGTATGTTCTGGCTTTGGGTGTGTTTATTATTTATTATACATCTCATGGACTGCAGGCCTTACTAATAGGGATGATCAATGAGATGCAAATTGTTCTGAAATTATGCAAATTTTTATGCAAATATGTGCAGCTTGAAAAAGGACCAATCAATTTAAACCTAGGTTTAAATTGATTGGTCCATTTTCAAACTGCATACATTTTCATAAAAATGTACATAAACTTGCATCAACTCAGAACAATTTGCATATCTATGACCATCCCTACTCACTAAGCTCAATTAATGTTGGTATACTATCACATATAACACAGTTTGTTTTCGCTGTCCACCCTCTATGACGAATAAACTGATATGATAAACAACATACCCTCCACTGATATGATAAACAACATACAAGGATACTTTGAGGTTTTGCAATTGAAAAAATGATTTCTTATAGTTTACAAAAACCCGTTTCATTCCCAAGAATGTAAAAAATAACTTTTTGGGCTTGATTCACAAAGCGGTGCTAACCTACTTAGCACGTCTAAAGTCTTTAGACGCGCTAACCAGGGTGCTAAGTAGGTTAGCACCGGATTTCTCAATCAGATCGCACGCTAACTTTGCGCGCGCAAAGTTTTACGCGCGCAAAGTTTTACACGCGCTAAGTCCCATAGGCTTTAACGGGCACTTTGCGCGGAGCGCCCTGCGCTCTGTGCAGTACGCGTGAAAAGTTTTGCGCAAAAAGCTTGTTTAGACGTGCTAAGGGGGTTTTCACAGGCGTGCTAACAGTTAGCACCGCTTTGTAAATCAAGCCCTTTGACTGCATTCAATCCACAAACTGTCTAACACACGTTTTGCAGCCTTTGGGCCACTTCTTCACCCGGACTCCATTATGTCTTAAGGATCAGACGCTTAGTAGAAATTCTAATGTGCATGAACCAGCACAATACAACCAGGTACAGCCACCTGTGGACCTTTCAATTGCATCTCTTATGAGTGCTTGAGTGCTCAGGTATGCTATAAATAAATAAATGCTCTCACACCAAGACACACATCTGCAGTATACCTGTTAATGTCAGTATCCATGATTCCACCGTTGGAAAACAAATGTTCAAAAATGTACTCATGGGAGTTTTGCTAGGTGAAAGCTGTTGCTACACAAGTAGAATATAATGGCTTGTGTGACATGTGCCATAAAACACCTTGTTCACTCCAGTGTTATCCCCAGAATTTTTTTTCCAACTCAATGTCAATGGGAATGCAGAGAGAGAGTGTGTACATGTGCGCACAATTTTTATGTAAATTAGCTGGCATGTTCCTGTCATGTTCTCAGTGTCCAGGTAGAATAAAAAAGTGAATTGTGATTTGTTGCATAGAAACACATTTAAACATCATGTACTGTACTGCTAAGATGAGGAAGGATACAGCAGCTAGTCTCTTCATCAGCACAATTGCTTGACATTCACTCACCCACCTCCTGATGTGCTGCATTACTGGATGCAAAGAGTTAAACTGTCAACATCACATGGAGCAGCTGGAGAGGGATATCTATTCACTATCTGGAAACACTTCTGTAACGATCGGTGTAACACAGAGGGGATCTGATTACCGGTGATCTGCAGTATCACCAAGAATGCAGATATATACCCGATTATTGATGATCTGCAGTATCACCGATAATCAGATATATCTCTAACTTCTGGACACCTGAGTGATGAGAGTGTTTTGGTGCAACAGTAATACTTTGAGAACCGCACCTGAATACCAGGTGCTAAAGCAATAAGGAGAACTGCTCCGCAGCAAGTTCCTTCCGTTGGTCTGAGCTCTCCGCAGGGAGGAGTCAGGCCGAGAGTGGGAAGGACAGAACGCGAGTGACACCAATGAGGGAGTGTCACTGACAGATCTGTGAACTAGCTCTCAACAGGAGAGAGAGTTCTCGAGGTCGGGCAGGCCAGGTCGTTAACACACGGACAGATACAGTACAGAGACAGGAGACAGATGCAGAATCCTAAGACTAGCCGGCTTTGGCAACAGAGTATCAGAATGACAAAAGGTACAAAATCAGAGATCAGAAGAATGGTCAGGAAAGCAGAAGGTCATAACAAATAATCAACAATTCCTAGACTAAGGTGTGAGTTCCTTGGTCAACACCTTGGAAACTGGTCTAGATAATAACACAGATGGTAACAGAATTTCCTAGACTAAGGTGTGAGTTCTGTGGTCATCAACACCTTGGAAACTGGTCTAATGTAACACAGATACTGTCAGGGTCTGAGTGCTACCACGTAGTGATCGCAACGCCAGACACCAGAGGAATGACCAGCACCCAGTATATATACACCAGCGCTCTCCTGCGCCTCCCCTAAGTGCTGGACCAATGAAAACTGAAAGAATTGTCAGTTGACCGGCCTGGTCAGCTGACACCCCTCTGACTGTTATAAATGCTCTGCCTCTCCGCGCACGCGTCCTTCTGAACCCGTGTGGACCATCAGTCCCAGCCACACCAGACATGTGTTGTAATGCCTCTGCTGTTTTGGATGCGGAATCCGCCACACCGCTGTCTGAGCGTGCAGCGTTTTCTCCGCGTTCAGCAGTACAGACAGGAGTAGGCCTATGCGTGCAAACCGCCGCGTCGGACGCGAAATCCGCCGCCCTGTTCTCTGGGCATGCGGCGGTTTCTCCGCGTTCCGTCAGGCCAGTAAATGCAGGTCCCTGCGCGCAAGCCGCCATGTTGAACACGGAATCAGCCGCCTTACTCTGAGTACTTGATTTCTGAGTTATGTAAATAACAGACTATACACTAACAATAAATGCTTGCTCAGTTGAGCTACAACAATGGAATGACAACGTGCTGAAGCTAAATGACATAACTGAAGTTCCTACCACTAGAGGTCAGTGCTCAACAGAAAAACAGGTCCAACTAGCATCCACAAGTGTAAGGAACACAGATCCTGTTACCCCTCCTCACACACATCACTATGAACGGCGACCCGGTGCTCTCATTTGGCCAAAACTCACGAGCTTGGCCAGGCAGCACTCCCATGGGAGCCGGGCCCACAGCTATTTGGGGGGGTCTGGCAGTGTGGGGGGGGGGCGCAGCAGTTCCTAAATGGCAGCGCTGTCCCTGGATATGTGCTGCCATCCGCTCACTTGCACAGAATGGGTAACCCTCCTCATAGATTTTCCGGCTGTGCTGCCCGCCTATATCCAGATCATCGGCGGCCCCGCAGGGATGAGAGAGAGGGGAGCGATGTTCGGTGATGCACCATAGACGTCAAATACAAGAAATGGCAAGTGATGTCACTTCATGAATTTGAAGTATATACCGCATCATCACACATCACTCCCCTCTCATCCCTGCTTGGCAGGCGATGATCTAGAGGTCTGACTATACGGACGGGCAGCACAGCCGGAACTAGGGATAGCTATGCAGAGGGAGACCCGTTCTGTGCAAGCAAGCAGACAACAGCCCATATCAGCGCATGGCAGAGCAGAACTATGTGCATGCGGGGGGGGCCTTGGATAGCACCCAGGGCAGGAATTCAAAACAGCCAAGCAGCCTGTCCACCTAATTAGTCCTGGGGAGAACACTGAACTCTGAAAACTTTGGAATAATTTGTAGACTGCTGAATAAGCTGTGCGAGCACAGTTTTGCAAGGAGCAAAACTGTACCTGCTCGTATTCAAGGAGGAAGAAACAGGGTTCATTTACCTGTATCACCGTGTCTTGCCACATTGCTCCATGCTGCATTTTATCTAAGTATCAGTAGGATAGAGTGCAGTGTGGAGCACCACAGCAAGAAGCAGTCATACAGCAAAATTGTACCTGCTTGTTTTCAAGGAGAAAGAAACGGGGTTCATTTACCTGTATCACCGTGTCTTGCCGCATTGCTCCATGCTACATTTCATCTAAGTATCAGGAGGATAGAGTGCAGTGTGGAGTACCACAGCAAGAAGCAGTCATACAGCTAAATTTATCCTGTCTGGCGGCCCCCTCCTTGAACATAAGAGGGCGCAGTTTTGCTTCTCACAAGAGCTTAAAAGTGGCGTTTTTGGAAGACCTAGGCACCATAAACTTTGTAAAGCTTTCAATATTTTCCCATAATGAAATACACCTACAGTAAAACATGTGCAAGAATCAGGATACTATGGGGATGATTTGGACACTGTCCAGTCATCAACCCATGATCTGAAGCACAGTTGGATTATGCAGCAAAACTATGATCCAAAGCACAAGAGACAGTCCACTACTGAATGATGGAAAAAACATACAAGATAAAGATTTTGGAATGACCTGGTCAAATTCGTAAACTGCCCATGCATGACTTATGGCCTTGATGACTTTATGGCACGCCCCCAGATCCTGTATCTATGCACAGACTACCCTGGGGAGTGCATATGGACATGTGATGTTCCCAGCATGCACCTACTGCAGAGCTCAGTACCATACCCCATTGACAGATGGTGGGTAAGATAAAATAGCTTGTATGGATATTGTAGGTGTCTAGTGATTTTTCACTTAAGTGTAGAGAGCTATTATTTTTCGATATGAATAGTGTTGAAATTTTTTCCTACCATGTATTAAATGAGGGGTCAAAAACTATACATTATTCACTCAGGTTGTCTTTATTTTACTACATTTTGAGGACCAAAATAAATCAATTAAGGTTTATGAACAGGCAAATAAAAAAAAAAAATATAGGTCATCTTATTTCATGTGAAGATAAAAAGCTTCTTAACACACAGCTTGAATTGCAGATTTCACATGGTTGCTAGTGTGAGTCTGATTACTACAGCAGAGACAATGGGCATCATTTGTAATCCCTTGTTTTATCATTTACTCTTTATAGAACATTGACGCAGTTCCCATGACTGTCACAAGGGTAGCCTTGCAATTTTTCCTCCTGATATTGAGATAATTCACTTAACTTCATTTCAGCCAGTCATGTGCTTCTCTATTCATATAATGCCCTTTGTGTAGGGATTGCTTAGATTTTGGCAGATAAGGATGGTCTGAAATGCAGCCACACATATCAGGTACAGCTATACATGTGGTGCACCCAGAGATGAGATTGCTTCGGACAGTGTATGTTAGTTATAGTCATTTGAAAAAGAAAATATTTCCCACGTAACATTTGTTGCTTCTGTATTGTGAAAATATCAATATTTTGTTTTCATCCAAACCATATATAACGATTAAAGTGCACCAGAGATCTAAAAATAGCAGGAATCGATACTTACTTTTTTCCAGCCCCATAAACATGTCTGAGTCCCTCAGCTTCCTCCCGCGGTCTGCCGTTCAGCCGCTATTAGCTCCGGTAACTGGCTCAGTCATGTCAGTCCGGGTCTACTGTGCATGCGCGGGCGGTAACCCCTGGTAACTGGCTCAGTCGGGTCCCGTTTGGATCTTCTGCGTATGCCTCCAGCACCAGAACTAAATACCTAGTGCCTGCTAGCAGTGTATAGCTACTATTTAACGTTCTCTTTTGACAGTGTGAGCCATTTTCATTGCTTGCCCTGTTGGAGCAGCTTCAAGAGATGAGTATAAGGCTTAAGGGTATACCTTGTGTTTTGCATTTATAGGGTATAATTGACCTGCTTACAGTACATGGGCAGCACAGCTCAGTCTCCATTCATCACAACTGGAATAAGACCTTTAGAACAGCTGAGTGAAGTCCTTTTATACCACTGTGTATCTTTTTCTAGAGCAGGGATTCTCAATCAGGGTTTCCTAGGGATTCTCATCCAGGGTTCACCCTTAAGGTGTCATTTGTGACACTTACAGTACATAGTCCCACTTCCTCTATCACCACATCTGATATCCTTTCACCTCAAAAAGCAGAGGTATACCGGCTGCAGACTCTTCTTCCAAAAGCAGTGTCCTAGTCCTGTCACGGTGCAGGAGTTTGAGAAGAGAGGTCACAGTGTGATGCTAAAGGAAGGGGTAAGTGTGTTTTTGTTATGTTTTTTTTTTAATTATGAGAGCACATGTAACGGTACAAAGGCAAAACTAAACTTAAATGGGACAACTGGGGGGGGGACTACACTAAACATATATGGGCCATAGGGGCTGCATAAACATAAAATGGAAAAGGAGGAACTGGCAGGACCACGTTAGTGTAATAATACTCTTCATTGATAAAACATTAAGAGTAGCAACCAGCTTTTGGTTATTGTTTTAATGTTTTATCAGTAAAGAGCTGCATTAAGTTTAAAAAAGAGGAATGAGCTGTACTAAACATAAAGAGGGGCACAGCAGCTGCACTAAACATAAATAGGGGCAAACGGGATTCACTGAACATAAAGGGTGCAACAGAGGCTGCACTGAACATTAAGAGGGTCACAGGAAGGAGCTTTTCTAAACATAAAAATGGCCAAGGGGGCACCAATTAAGTGGGCTCTAGGAGCTGCCCTATTTATAAAGGAAGCCACGCTTACAGTGATGTGAAAAACTATTTGCCCCTTCCTGATTTCTTATTCTTTTGCATGTTTGTCACACTTAAATGTTTCTGCTCATCAAAAACCGTTAACTATTAGTCAAAGATAACATAATTGAACACAAAATGCGTTTTAAATGATGTTTTTTATTATTTAGTGAGAAAAAAAACTCAAAACCTACATGGCCCTGTGTGAAAAAGAAATTGCCCCTGAACCTAACTGGTTGGGCCACCCTTAGCAGCAATAATTGCAATCAAGCGTTTGCGATAACTTGCAACGAGTCTTTTACAGCACTCTGGAGGAATTTTGGCCCACTTACCTTTGCAGAATTGTTGTAATTCAGCTTTATTTGAGGGTTCTCTAGCATGGACCACCTTTTTAAGGTCATGCCACAACATCTCAATAGGATTCAGGTCAGAACTTTGACTAGGCCACTCCAAAGTCTTCATTTTGTTTTTCCTCAGCCATTCAGAGGTGGATTTGCTGGTGTGTTTTGGGTCATTGTCCTGCTGCAGCACCCAAGATCGCTTCAGCTTGAGTTGACCAACAGATGGCCGGACATTCTCCTTCAGGATTTTTTGGTAGACAGTAGAATTCATGGTTCCATCTATCACAGCAAGCCTTCCAGGTCCTGAAGCAGCAAAACAACCCTAGACCATCACACTACCACCACCATATTTTACTGTTGGTATGATGTTCTTTTGCTGAAATGCTGTTACTTCTACGCCAGATGTAACGGGACACGTACCTTCCAAAAAGTTCAACTTTTTTCTCGTCGGTCCACAAGGTATTTTCCCAAAAGTCTTGGCAATCATTGAGATGTTTTTTACCAAAATTGAGACGAGCCTTAATGTTCTTTTTGCTTAAAAGTGGTTTGCGCCTTGCATATCTGCCATGCAGGCTGTTTTTGCCCAGTCTCTTTCTTATGGTGGAGTCGTGAACACTGACCTTAATTGAGGCAAGTGAGGCCTGCAGTTCTTTAGATGTTGTCCTGGGGTCTTTTGTGGCCTCTCGGATGAGTTTTCTCTGCACTCTTGGGGTAATTTTAGTCGGCCGGCCACTCCTGGGAAGGTTCATCACTGTTCCATGTTTTTGCCATTTGTGGATAATGGCTCTCACTGTGGTTCGCTGGAGTCCCAAAGCTTTAGAAATGGTTTTATAACCTTTACCAGACTGATAGATCTCAATTACTTTTGTTCTCATTTGTTCCTGAATTTCTTTGGATCTTGGCATGATGTCTAGCTTTTGAGGTGCTTTTGGTCTACTTCTCTGTGTCAGATAGCTCCTATTTAAGTGATTTCTTGATTGAAACAGGTGTGGCAGTAATCAGGCCTGGGGGTGACTACAGAAATTGAACTCAGGTGTGATAAACCACAGTTAAGTTATTTTTTTAACAAGGTGGGCAATCACTTTTTCACACAGGGCCATGTAGATTTGGAGTTTTTTTTTCTCACTAAATAATAAAAACCATAATTTAAAACTGCATTTTGTGTTCAATTATGTTATCTTTGACTAATAGTTAACGGTTTTTGATGAGCAGAAACATTTACGTGTGACAAACATGCAAAAGAATAAGAAATCAGGAAGGAGGCAAATAGTTTTTCACATCACTGTATAAAGGAGTCCACAGGGGAAGCACTTATAATTCGTACTACAGGGACTAAAGAGGGCCATACGAATGATTATGCAATTGAAATGTTGGGATTATTGCTGTTGCATTTGTCATGTGTATGTCCTATATAAACACTGACATTAAATATATTATAAAATATCTGTGTGTATTATAAGTTGCAAATGTAGTTTTTATGCAGGGGGTCTCTAAAATCTGAAAATTTCACTCCACCAGCTAAAAAAAAGTTGAAAAAGGCAGTTTAACAGCTTTGACCTGTTCAATTAAAAGCTTAACCACTATACAATGCTCGGCTACTCCATGCCAAGCACATACCTCTTGCTTCGGGTACGTTTTACTTACTGAACTACCCTTCTGTGTATTGTGAATGTCTTTTTTTTAGAATACACATTTTAGGAATATTTAGACATCAAAGTATGTTCAGAACATGAGATGAGTCATCATGAGGAGCCATTTACTATACACTGAAAGCCAATAAATGGTATCATCTTGGTGCAAAACTTTCTCTCTCAACTGATGGCTAACATTGCTCTGACCAGTGACCAATTGCAGTATATTGTTTCTGGCTTAAAGAGGGTTACAGAATCCATTTGACTTAATTCGTATTGCCTATTAAAGAGGAATTCTAAGCTAGGTGGACTAAGACCTATATCCAATTTCCTCCATGTTATTGAAAAGCCGTCAGTGGTAGTGGTAGATTACTATAAATACCCATTGTCGTATACAACCTGTGGTATTTTCTAGCTCTTTTTGCATTTAGGATTGGGGGGTTCTGGTAGGGGGACTCAGCAGCTCCTAGAATTCCACATTCTGAGACGTGGAAAACGACCACTCAAACTACAGTTCCAACAAGTAGTGTTGGCATGTTCACTAAAGATCTTATAGGATCAGTGAAATTCAAGTATTCTAGGCAAAAGCAAAATGATACAGAAAGGAGGTTTAACTTTCTCCTCATATCTGTAAGTAGGTTTCCTTTTTTTGCCAGCTTATTTTTAGTTGGGTGGTTGGTCTCCTAAGCCTTCCAAGCTTGCACCATAGGGGTTGTTAATCAGAGCACAAAAGGCTAGTAGTGGAAAAGGGGCATTTGACGTTTATGTACAATCAAACAGTGTCTGTCGAAGGAGGTAATACCTTTTTCTTGTTTGTTTGTTTTTGTGCATTAAAGTTTCACTTGTTCTAGAGACCATACCTAATTGTAATGTGTAGTGTTCAGGTAAAAAGTACATGGAGATTTTGTAGTAGTTTCCAACAAGTAGTGCAGCTATTATTTTATTTGTTGAAATTGTGATGTCTCTGTAATGAAGACTGCAGCAGAGCATCACTGTTTTGTTCTGCTTTTGTTGCCTGGAGTGTTAAGCATATGCAGCATTGGGCAAGGCATACTGTATTGGCAGAATTTGTATGCACCTATTTTCTCACTTTTTTTTCTGAGATCTTCAAGTGAAAACAGATTTCAACTAAGTGATTCAATGCTTAGTTTTCTCAAACATTTTTTCCCATCCTCCTGGGACAAATACTTTGTTTTGTTCTGACATGGCAACATTGCCCAGGCGAATGATAAAATGCAAGATCATTGTTTATCAATTGGTTGAAATAAAAAGCATATTATCCCAGAAAGGTTCTGATTTAAACCGTGCTACCTGTCTGAAATGTGTTTTGTGTTGCTATGGAATTACTTAGATAGATAGATCTTGTTTACTGAAATGCTGCATGTATGGAGAGCACATCTGGTTACACCCAGTAGTTCTGAGCATGAAGTGTGCATGACACCGTCCACGTGTACGAGAAATTAGAATATCTGCCCCCTTCACTCACTTAGCACTCAACAAAGCATGTACTGATGGGCTTCTTTTTTTGACATCCTTCAGTAATGCTATTTCCTTGGCTGTCCTGCTGATCATTTGCTTGGAATTTATTTAGTGAATAAAAATAAGAATGCACTGCAGTCAGGGTGACATATTGACTACACTGGCTTACTCAACTCTGTGTTAATATGACAGCCTAGTACTAGTTTGTTTAGGAGGAGTTACTAGTATGTTTATGAGGAGGCTAGAAATTGCAGTTTACATAAAGTCTCTGTTCATGTGGGCAGTTGTTGGAGTTGTCCAGTGTGCATTCCTGACAATAACCAAGCATGCCACTGCCACTAATGCTGTAGAATGACTTGAGCAGGATGGCTCAATTAACACAGAGGTAGTTAACTAATGTTGGTCATACACTGCATGCTTCTGCCACGTTGTAACACTCACTGTTGTCCTCCACTGCGCACTTATTTAAATATTTCGTGTGATGCCAAACAGGGCCACGGCTTGTGTGCCTGCGTGAAAGACCATATGCATGTACAATCGTGTGTGGCGTGCGAGAATTTACACTCGTACACAAGTCCTCCACTATAAAGGCCACACTGGCCTAAGAGCAGATGCTGATGGTTTTCTTCAGCTAGGTTAGCCTGTGTACCTGTACCTGGTCCACCAACTCCTGATTGACTTCCTGTGTTCTGACTTAAGGTTAGTTTACCATTACCTGTGATATCTGTCTAACCCTTAGCTTGTTTTATGGTTACGTCTGATTGCTGCCTGTCCTGACTCCTGGCTTGTTACTTTGCATATGACTGTATTCTGCCTGCCCTGATCCTTGGCTTGTGATCCAACTCTGATTGGTTGCCACCTGCCTATTGACCTTTGCTTGTTACCAGATTCCCAAGCTACACATCGCAGTGTCGCTCGTTTTCCCAACCACTGTTACGGTGTATCTGCAGTGCAACCTGGTGGGCACTTGGCAGCAACGTCCATCGTCCCTTGTGGGGTGCTCTGATGAAACTTGTGGTCACTTAGACTCTGAACTCTGGAAAGCCCTCCCCTAAGTGGGAAGGTCAACGAGACCTACCCAAGCAGATAACACACATCCTCTGTTGCGTTGGGCTACCATTTGTTTTATAAGGGCCTGTTTATATTTGCTAGTGCACAGTAATCGGGACATCGGGACTGTTTGTGCGTAGCTCAAAAACACTGCATGCTTTCATAAAAAAATATATATATACATAAGTCTCTATAAAAATCTGTTTTTCCTCACATAAAAAAATTACCTTAAAGGGACTCCGAGCAGTGCAGAAACTATGGAAAGATGCACATCATTTTAAAGCTCTCTTTCTCCTCTTTCCAATGATATATAAACCGCCACCCTACGCCTTTTAGTTTTCGCTATTTTCGCGATTGAAATTGCCGCGGCCGCAATTTCGATCGCAAAAATAGAGAAAACTAAAAGGCGTAGGGCAACGATTTAGGTGTCGTCAGAAAGAGGAGAAAGAGAGCTTTAAAATGATATCCATCAAGCCATAGTTATATTGTATTACACAGGGCGACTTTTTGTCAAAGTCAGCAGCTGCATTCAGCAAAATGGAGCTGCTGACACTGGGGAAAGTGTCGTCCTGTGTAATACAATATAACTATGGCTTGATGGATATCATTTTAAAGCTCTCTTTCTCCTCTTTCTGATGACACCTGAATCGTTGCCCTACACCTTTTAGTTTTCTCTATTTTCGCAATCGAAATCGCGGCCGCGGCAATTTCAATCGCGAAAATAGCGAAAACTAAAAGACGTAGGGTGGTGGTTTATATATCATTGGAAAGAGGAGAAAGAGCGCTTTAAAATTATATGCATCTTTCCATAGTTTCTGCACTGCTCGGAGTCCCTTTAAATGGAAACGGCAGATTAATTTTACATGGGCTTTCTGTTCTGAGTTTTTACAAATTTTGATAAGTTTATGCACATTTTTGCAGCTTTGAAGTGAAGTCAATCAAATGCAGTATATTGTATATATTTATTGTCCAGCGCTGCGTAATATGTTGGCACTTTATAAATACAATAAATAATAATTCAGTAGCTGATGACTTTCACTGGCCCAATTATAAGCTGCATACAGTTGCATTCAGTCTGTATCAACTTGCCTTTTTCATAAATTATACTGAGATCAAAGTTTACATTTGAAGAACTGTAAATATATTGAGCTCAATTCACTAAAGGACACAATTCACTAAGAATTTTAACAGCTGTTCTCCTTCACCTTTTAAAGGATACCAGAGCTCAAATCTTTTTGAAAAATGGGGCGAGCAGGCATATACTGTTACGTGTGCTGATGCCTACCACTACCCCCTTTATCATCTCAGTCCCCTGTAACCCACCTAAAAGCCCCCAGGATCCATTTCTTGACAGACCAGAAGAGGATCCCAGGAGGCTTTTAGGTGAGTTACAGGGGGCTGAGAGGAGAACGGGGTGAGTGGTAGGCATCAGCACAGGTAACCATGTATGCCTGCTTGCCCCATTTTTCAAAAAGATTTGAGCTCTGGTATCCTTTAAGCTGAATACCCAGCGGCAGATCTGGCCAGATGTATCAGGGATCGCAGCCACGATTGTTTCCCTGATCTATCTGGGCGCATCTGCAATCATTGTTTGTGATGGCAGAAACAAAAGATTGCCCAATTCAGTAAGGATTGGAATGATCCTCGGCGACTTAATTGC
Source organism: Hyperolius riggenbachi (assembly GCF_040937935.1). Lineage (NCBI taxonomy): Eukaryota > Metazoa > Chordata > Amphibia > Anura > Hyperoliidae > Hyperolius > Hyperolius riggenbachi. The sequence goes on along the minus strand of NC_090649.1, from coordinate 363,593,887 downwards.
AACTGTCTGTTGCAATGATCGCCGCAGGTGTCATGCGTTAGTCAACATTGTTTAACAAATGTTTGTTAAATGATATGCTATATCACGAAAACATTGTTCTGAAAAATTAATAATAATTATTGCTGGGTATGGGCCTTTAGAATTGCTGTAAGTTGTGAAATAACTCTTTTAAAACAGACCTGAACTCAAAACGTCCTCTCTGCTTTAAAAGATAAGCAACAACATAATAACCTTTAAAGAGGAACTGTAACGACAAAACGGCCCCTGGGGGGTACTCACCTCGGGTGGGGGAAGCCTCAGGATCCTAATGAGGCTTCCCACGCCATCCTGCGTCCCTCGGGGGTCTCGCTGTAGCCCTCCGTACAGCGGTGACGCAATATTTACCTTCCTGGCTTCTGCGCAGGCGCTCTGATGGCTGTCGGCGCCGAAGTAGGCGGAAATACCCGATCGCCGTCGGGTCTGCTCTACTGCGCAGGCGCAAGTTTCCGGCGCCTGCGCAGTATAGCGGACTCGACGGAGATCGGGTATTTCCGTCTATTTCCGTGCCGAAAGTCGCCACAGCGCCCCCGCTGGAGCCAACAAAGGTAAATATTAAACTGACAGTCGGCACAGTCGCCGGCTGTTCGGAGGGCTGCGGCGAGACCCCCGTGGGACAGAGGACGGCGTGGGAAGCCTCATTAGGATCCCGAGGCTTCCCCCACCCGAGGTGAGTACCCCCCAGGGGATGTTTTTCATGTTACAGAGTCTCTTTAAACAAAAAAAAACCATTTCTTTGTTACAGCCGATACAAATCCTATAATAAATATGCACTTTTTCAACTTCCTGATTCATGGAAGCAGACATATTATTAACATCCTGTGCGCTTTCAAATGAGGTTAGCCATCTATGCTTTGCAGTCATGTGACACATGGGAGAGCTCAAATTACAATTTGGGATTAGACACAAATGAGGGGGAATTAAACTGGCTAAACAGGGTGCATTTCTCTGTTTTCCTTCTGTCCTGTGCAAGAGTTAAGGTCCACTTTAAGCACCAATATATAATTTGCAAAAGGGGCTTCACAACAGAGTAACAGTTTTTATGACATGGCTGGGAAGCACTTGGAAATTAGGAGGTATTTTGAGATGTTCTATTTGATGCAGTGAATAAATAAATCTAAAAAAAACTAGGACTATAAATGAACAACATGAAACAAATTATGTTTGGAGAATCCAATATGCTTTAATATAATTATTAACCAGTTAGCGGCAATGTGCCACATTAAAACGTCCTGTTTGCCACTGTTAATGGGAACAGGATGTTTTAATGTGTCGCTTGCCGCTGTTGTCGCATGCATGCATGCCCATCTCATGTACCCATCAGGACTGACACGTATGTGATTGGAGAAGGGGAACAATTGTTCCCTGAGCCAATCAAAGTGCATGTAAGGGAAAGACCATAGCTTCAACAAGAAGCTAATGATCATTCCTGTATCAACACTGTGTGCTATTTCAAAGCACACAGAACAGTGTGTGTGGGGACATCTAAAAAAAATACATTAAAATTAATTACACATTACACTTTACACTATATAAATTCAGCCCTGCTTCCCTCCTCCTCTGCCCCCCATTGTTACTAAAATAAAACTCTTTGGGGGGGAAAAAAAGAGACCGCTTTAAAAAAAAAAAAAACATAAATAGTTACATTAGGGATTTTTTTTTTATGTGTATGTCATGAGGGTATATTACTGTTGTTTTTGCAAATAAGGGCTTGTAATTATTAATGAAGTACAAAAAAAGTAAAAGTAGAAAAATACACCTTTATTTCAAAATAATATATTGTCACCATACATTGTACTAGGAACATAATTTAGTTTCAAACATTTTTATTGAAATATCTGATAAAATATGACAGCTTTGATATAGTCCCTTAGCAAAGGGCATTTTGCTTTTAGATATATAACAGTAACAACATATATCAACAAGAACAGTACAGGCAGGTTACATTAATAATCTAGTTTGTTAGAACCCAGGCAGGCGAGCACGCCCCCTAAAAGGAGAGGGCAGAGGACCGCAGCCCCAATGATTGTGATGCTGAGAGCCAGGGTTGCCATGTTCGGGTGAATGATAATGTATTATCATTTAGGATAGCTAACATCCTTTCTGATATCAGTATATCTTTGATGATGGTATCTGTTGATTCGAGTGAAAGGGTCGGTTTTAACCACTGGCGGGCAATATGAAGTCTGGCCGCTTTGGCCACATGTTGAGCTAGTCTGTGATGTGGATATTTCCATTTCAAGGGCTTATGTCCTAATAGAAGTTGTAGAGGATCGGGAGACAGGGATGTTTCGAGAGCCGTACCTATTGCTGTGGTAATTTGTGCCCAAAATGTTTTTACCACAGGGCAGAACCACCAGATGTGAGGGAGATCTCCAAGCTGGCCACATCCTCTGTAGCATAGTGGAGATCTATCCCTGGAGATAGAGTGTAATTTCTGGGGAGTGATATAGGTACGATGCAATATTTTATAATTGGTTTCGATATGTGTGTAGTAGTTACTGCCTTTTGCTAGTGTGAGGCAACATCTGGACCATTGCTTTAAGGTAAGTGTTTGGCCCAGGTCCTCTTCCCATGCCAACATTGAGCGTGATTTATCAAATTGAAGAGTCTGTGAAATTATGGAGTAGAGATATGATATAAGGCCTCCTGTCAGGGGTCTCAAAGCACACCAGTGTTCATAAGTGGTGCGGGTTGAGGAAATAGGGGAGGATTGTGTGAGTTTCTTCAAATAATGGAAAATCTGGAGCGCTCTAAAATATTCCTTCGGTGGAAAGGTAATGTGAGAGCTAAATTCCCTCCAGTTCGGGAGTTTATCATTCACTAGGAATTTGTTTACAGTACATAGATTATGGGAGGACCACCATTGAAAGGGACGTGGGTCCCAGCCTGGTGGAAAATCAGGGTTTCCGAAAATAGAGAGCTGGAGAGGAATCTTGGATTGGAGATTCTTGGAGAATCTCAGTCTGTACCATATAGATAGAGAATGGGCCGTTAAGGGCGACATTTTTTTATATCTAGCTGCGGTGGAGCTTGAGGCCCATTGAAGTGCTGTTAGATTAATTGGTGTTAATAGATCATCCTCTATATCTGCCCATATTGGACGATTGTTAGTGGAGTGCATTTGGGCGAGCTGTGCAATCTGGGCTGCCCTATAATAGCTAAATAGGTCCGGTACTCCCAGGCCACCCCTCTCTCTATTGAGGAACATGACGCTCTGCCTTATCCTACTTTTTTTATTGTTTGCAATAAACTTAAATATAGCAAGTTGTAAGTCTCTAAGGGCTGCTTTTGTTATCTGAATAGGAAGTGAACGAAATAGGTAGAGAAGCCTGGGTAATAGATTCATCCTTACAGAGTTAATGCGCCCAGTCCATGATATCGGATATGAGTTCCATTTTGCCAAATCCTCCTTTAGCCCTGACAGCATTGGTTTATAGTTTAAGGAAAACAGGTCAGTCGGGTTAGTGGATATTTTGATACCCAGATATGTGATATATTTGGATTGGAGAGACAATCCCAGTCTATTTGCCATAGCTTCTGCACTTTGTTTAGGTAGGTTTGTGAAAAGGACTTCAGATTTATTGATATTTAAGGAGAGGCCAGATATTTGTCCAAATTGCTTTACTACTTGGAGCAAGTTTGGAATAGAAGTGTGCGGGGAAGAGAGGGTCAGCAACAGGTCATCAGCAAATAGATTTGCTTTGTATTCAGAATTTTTAGCACGAATGCCTTGAATGTCAGGGGAAGAGCGGATTTTATTGGCCAGAGGTTCTATTATTAATGCAAAGATGGCCGGGGATAAGGGGCATCCCTGTCTTGTGCCCCTTTGGATAGGGATTGGGGTCGGCGCGTCAGTGGGGAGTTTGAGGTAGGCTATTGGGGCTGAATAAAGGCATTTGACCGCTTGAAGAAAGGAACCAGAGATTCCTGCCTTTAATAGGGTGGAATGCATAAAGGCCCAGTCTATTGTGTCAAATGCCTTTTCCATATCTAGGGACAGTAAAGCAGAGGGTATCTTAGAGGCTTTGACGATATGTAAGAGGTTGATAACTTTTCTAAGGTTGTCGGGGGCTTGTCTGAGTGGGACAAAGCCCACTTGGTCTCTGTGTGTTAGATGACCTAATACCTTATTTAGCCGGGCTACTAATATAGCCGTTAACAATTTATAGTCAAGGTTTAGTAGAGAAATGGGTCTAAAGTTTTTAATGTCTAGGGGGTCTCTTTTAGGTTTGGGGATAACTACTATGGTTGATTGTAAGAACTCTGGGGCTGGAGTTTTACCATCCAGGATGGAGTTGAATATTTTCTTAAGGTGGGGTATAAGGATTTTTTTAAACTTTTTATAGTAGATTGCCGAGAAGCCGTCGGGGCCTGGGGCTTTGCCGCTCTTTAATTTTTTAATGGCAAGAAATATTTCGAGATCAGAAACTGGTACGTTGGAACATAATTTAAACAGTGTACTAACCGTGACGAATGGGCAAATGTGTGGGTTTTATTTACAGTAGCATTGTTCATTTTAAAACTATAGGGGATAGAATTGTAGAAATGGTGTGGTTTTTTTTTTCTCTTTTTTTTCCCTGATATTTTTTTTAAAATGAATACAAAATAATTACTGAAAACAAATATCACCCCAGAAAGTCTTATTTGTAACGAAAAAATACAAGGTATAGATCATGTTGGTGATGACTGGTAATACAGTTATTGGCAAACGAAAGGGAGGAGTGCTTACAGGTGAAAATTGCTCTGGTCTGTTATGGGTAAAAAACCCTTGGTTGTGAAGTAGAGAAAACAATATGCTGTAATGAGCAATAAAATGGCAATATTCTTTTATCATGAGGTTTAATTTTATTTTACAAATATTACATCTCTGTAACCATTTTATTCAATGTATTTCAGTCCACCATGGACTCCAAGTTTGATAGCCTCCCTAGTCGATCTCCATGCTGGGTAGAAAACTGGGGAAAAAAAGACACTTTCAAATGGTATAAAATATAAAGCAGAAAAACCGAGAGCCTAATATAGTGTAGTATGTACTGGAAAATGGGATTAAGTGAAAAGTATTATACTTACAAACCGGGGTTACCGCAAAGGCAGCCACTGTATAGGCAGGTGGGGTGATTAGACCTGTCCCCACTCAGGATTAAGACGTCGCTCTCCGTAGACAGAAGGAAAAAAGGGTATTCACCCTTCTACCAAGGGTGGATGATATGATCTGTAGGAATGTACAGAGGCGCCAATAGGGTAAAAAAGACTAAAATCGTTAAAACGTTCAGTAGGCGGTGGTGGACCAGCTACTTGAAACAGACACGATACTTGTCGATTCTGGAAACAATAATTTATTCACATATACTCCTATAGATAACTGGCAACGCGTTTCACGGGCACAATCCCACTTCATCAGGCAATATACAAACGGAGTATTACACAGCAAGGAGTCCAATGTCAGTTTGACAGAGGTGCCAAACTGACATTGGACTCCTTGCTGTGTAATACTCCGTTTGTATATTGCCTGATGAAGCGGGATTGTGCCCGTGAAACGCATTGCCAGTTATCTATAGGAGTATATGTGAATAAATTATTGTTTCCAGAATCGACAAGCATCGTGTCTGTTTCAAGTAGCTGGTCCACCGCCGCCTACTGAACATTTTAACGATTTTAGTCTTTTTTACCCTATTGGCGCCTCTGTACATTACTACAAATGGTATAAATTGTACATCTTGACTACAGAAACCTAAAATAAAGGTTGTTAATTGGCTGCCTATGAATTGACTCCCATTGGTATCTTAATTATTTACTCTTGATAATTATAGATCTGACCATGGGCATTACAATGGCATAACTTTTGGTATGTGCACAACAATACCAAATAAAATGTTGTCTGAGAATATTCATCTGCTGCGTCCTAAAACTTAATTATGTGAATAAATGGCTAAAAACAGAGGGAGGTGCTAAAAACTGAAGAAAACAATCTGGTATGTATTCAGTACGTGATGCCTTTAACAAATTTAAAGTATTGAAAAGAGGTACGCTTGTTTATATTGAACCTGTGTAGATTATGTAAAAGGTTATGCTGATGTTCCGTTAATTTGCATTTGGCATCATAGTTGATATTATGTTAACAAGTTTCAGTTTCAGGATTTATCTTTTTCTGATTTCACGATTCAACTTTGTGCAAGGGCCATACAATGGGTCTACTGTCGATTCATGTTGAATAAATTGTGTGTTTCTGAAGCCTGCTGCGAAGAAAAATATTAAAATAGGTATCCACTTACTTTTCCTCCCCAGAAGTCAGCACTGCCTGCGCCTGGAATCTCTGTGTGAATCCCAGGAATGCTTACTACTTGATCCGCACACAGCCAACTGGACTCGCTTAAAAAACCACAGCATTATGACATTCACAGACCTTTTCCAAGAAGTATTCAGCTAGTGGGACAGAGGACAACTGGATTACCGTACTTTTATACCACAGGAGAGGAGATCAGCAGTTTTCCCTACTTGTGTAGTTTGCTCTTATATTGACATGTGAGTTTTGTTCTGCCAGATCTGCCACACAGCCTGGTGGAGGCCACTGCACTGAAAAATCTCTTAACTGTGAAGAGGGTTTTTTTTTTCTTTTTTTGTTAATATTAAGGATAATACAAGTTATTGTATTGGCATAAAACAAATCAGTACAGTAGTAGCTTGGTGTTCATTAGATATTTAAAGCAACAAAAAGCAGTGTAAAGCAGCCTGTGGATAGATGCCTCTTAGGCCTCTTGCACACTGCAATTGATTCCGATTCAGATTCCGCTTTTTAATCAGTTTTTACATCCGATTCAGATTCCGATTTGCAGTGTGCAAGGAGCAAACTGCAAATCGGAATCTGAATCGGATGTAAAAACTGATTAAAAAGCGGAATCTGAATCGGAATCACTTGCAGTGTGCAAGAGGCCTTATGCTGGGCATACACAGCTCGTTTTTTATTACCAATCGAGCCGCTGATGGCTCGATTGATAATATCCGACGTGTCCGATCACCGCGCCGGATCGATACCACGCTCGAGCCCCGCGGCCGGACAATGGAAGAAACGAAGCGCAGATAAGGAAGTGCCAGCGGGGACGAGCAGGGATCGATCCACGCGGACGAGCGGGGACGCGCTGGCATCGAGCGCGCACAAACGAGCCGTCTATGCCCAGCATTAGACTGCCAAAGTGAGCACTGACGTCTCATGATAAATTTGTATTAAGTAATGCCAAATTGCTTGAATGACAAATCAAGAGACCCAGTCTTTGCCACCGAAGATGCGGCGATAACATTGTGCTGTTGTTAGAGATGTTGGATTTCATAGTAAAATGCTGCAGTGGGCCAAGTGATACAGGAGGAGTTCCTGGTCCTCTGTACAAGGTTTAGGATTAGGGAATGAGTAGATCAGTTTTGAGAAAAGTGAAATAGTCCTGGAGTGTTTGGAGGGTGCTGACCACAGCAGAAAAGGTTAACTTAACTTCTGCGTTGCATGCTCTGCACCATCTTTCTGACTTCTGGCTGTGAAGGCAAGGGGAAGTTTCGCATTTCACAAACCAGTTCTTGCTCAACCCTATCTATGATGTCCTTCCATCACTAGTTTTCCTTTTATCTTGGGGTACTGGTGTCAAGATGGCACCACTGCACCAGCACAGCTAATACAGGGGGAACTTATATAGATTAACTGATCCCCATGCACAACATTGCCTGCATTTGTGGAACGTTTTGCCTTTCTCATCTGCAGACAGTATGGGCAACTGCTCAGGCCCAGGCTTGTAGTTTAGCTATAGCTGTGACTTATTGCCACTAAGATATTTAGGGTTTTTTGTATTCTATAGGTTTACATGTTCAATTACTTATAAGTTGTTTAATTTACTGACTTTGTATCCAGCAATATGATCTGACTCCAGCAACAGAACTCAAATATTAAGTTTAACTCCACTTATTGCTTGCCCTCATTTCCTGTTTCTGAGATTAGCAGGATTGAAGCCATGGAGGTCGCAAAGATAGGTGAGGGAAAATCTCCCCTGTGTGGACATGGAAGAGCAAAAACTTAAAATACAGGAGGTTCTAACATCTTATCTACACTATCCAAAATTATTTGTTATCTAGCAGTAAGACGTACGTAGATTTCAGCAGTAAGATGTACAACAAATATACATTTTCATACTCATAGATGCCATACCTTTTATATTACAGTAACTGGAGAACAAAATAGCAACTGTAAAACTGATCCATCACAGTCAGCATTGTTTGTCCTGGCAACAGAACATCAGTACAGTCACAAGCAAGTCCATTAGTTGTATTGTTAAATATGCTGAGCGTACTCTAGCTAGCAGTTGGGCTGCTAGTGAGGAATCTCCCAGTGTGTCATCTCTCCAACTACTGCAATGTTTTTTTTACGACCGCAAAAAATATTTTAGGTCATAATGCTTACAACTCTTTGAGCTTTTATTTTAAATTTAAATATTTTGGAGGGGTGCCAGAGCTGAATCGGGGATGCTGAGGAGGACGGGGGAAGCTTCTTTATGATCCAGAGGCTTCCCCCTCCCAAGGTAAGTACCTCCTAAGGCAGTGCAGACTCCCTGTAGAGTCGCAGGCAATAAGGGTGGGTTAAAACTCACCTGATCGCTAATTCCAGGATTGCTTCTCCAGGGCCACAGGGTGTCACATGACACCGTCAGGATGTGCCAGTGTATTACATGCTGGCAGCCAGCGTGTAATACGCTGGCACACCCTGACAGCATGTCAAGCGATGCCATGGAGACGTGACGCTGGAATCCACATTCAGGTGAGTTTTTACCCAATCTTATCACCTGCTTGTCACTCTGCAGGGAGGGAGAAGGGAAAGTATTTTAGGAATGGGACCCATGGGTCCTCAGCTTGCATCCCGGGACACTGTAAAGTTTGCCTGGGACTGTTCTAGGTGCACTTTTCTCACAACAGGTACTCTTTAAAGTGTACCTGAGATGATTAATAAAATCATTTATACTACATGGGGCTTCCTCCAGCCCCTTTTAGGCCATTTGCTCTCTCTCTCTTCATCCGTCTGGGCCTCTTTGGTCCTCCGCTGGCTCTGGCTGGGTTAATCCTGTCAGCCTCAATAGTGACCTACTGCCCCCATCATACTCTCATAGCTGAGGGCATTCTGTGCTCCCAGCCACAAGATTGCAACTGGACAAATGTACCGGCATGGCAAGCAGAGGAATGGAGTGGCTTGGGGGAAAGGCGAGGGAGCCAATGGCCTAAATGGGACTGGAGGGAGCCCCAGGTCTGTATAAATGCTTTTATTTTTTGTCATCTCCGGTTTCCTTTAATGTTTGCAGGCTCTCTTAGAATATCTTTGTGATAGTAGCAATACTATCTCCTTTCACACTTGCTTTGCGTTACTAAGGCCTCTTTTCCATGGACAGTTGAACTGTGTGCTCAGCAAGCCATTACCAGGCAGCAGTGAGCAGTTACCAGGCAGCAATAAGCAGTTGTGAGAGTTTGAGAGCCATTTCACTGCCCCTGGAAAAGGGGCCTAAATGACATATAATTGGCATGCAGGCATACTCCATGTTTTTCATTGAATCACTTTTCAGGAGGCATAAAGCACTTTTCCAATGAGCCTTTAGGATATCAACAAATGTGTCCACTTTTGTATCTCACTTTGGCCCTTTATACACCCTTGAGACCCTATAAAGATTTATTAAGAACTCCACTTATATCTGGTCCAGAGTTCGCCTCTAGCAGGTGGTGGATGTGATGGCTTTGGCCACTGAAGCAGTGTGGAGAGGTTGATCTTACACGCTTGTACTGGCCAAATTGCCACTTCAATGAAAGATGACATGTTGATATGGTATGCGGTTTTCCTTCTTCTTATGGTTCACTTAGCTTTGGCATCATGTTCCTCCCTGAGTTTGGGTATGATGCTTCTTCACCAAAGCCTAGAGACTAGATATCCTCGTTCCAAGGTGCCGTCTGTTCAGTTATATCTAATTTTACAGTATTTAGCCATGTTTTTCAATGATGATTACTTGAATTATAACGATGAGCTTCAGCTGAGAAAACTTTATTGTATGTTATAATGGAAATGTTGATGAAATTGAGATTTTTTTTTTCTCGTTACCTCCATCATGAAAATGTGCAAGAGAAAAGGTTTCTATTAAACTTCTGTCTTTCAAGTATGTCTCTGTTGTTTTATATTTTTTTGCGCATTCCATTAGGATGCTGCCAATGAGAATTTTGTAATTAAATCAAATCAGATGTTATACTAGAGTAACATGAATAAGTGTTTAAAAACTGACTTTTTGTGGCAGAAAATGCAGGTTTTGTTGTTTAGCCATGTCCAGAGGCGTATCTAGCGGGGTGCAGGCATGGCTCGTGCCACAGCACCTTGGCTGCCATGCCTGCCCCTGTGCTGCACCCCCATGTCTGCCCCTGTGCTGCACTGCCATGCCTGCCCCTGTGCTACTATGCCATGCCTGTCCCTGTTCTGCTGCCACAGCACCTTGGCTGCCATGCCTGCCCGTGTGCTGCACCCCCATGTCTGCCCCTGTGCTACTATGCCATGCCTGTCCCTGTTCTGCTGCCACAGCACCTTGGCTGCCATGCCTGCCCCTGTGCTGACTCCCCATGTGCTACTATGCCATGCCTGTCCCTGTTCTGCTGCCACAGCACCTTGGCTGCCATGCCTGCCCCTGTGCTGCACCCCCATGCCTGCCCCTGTGCTACTATGCCATGCCTGTCCCTGTTCTGCTGCCCCATGCCTGCCCTGTGCTGCACCCCCATGACTGCCACTGTGCTACTATGGCATGCCTGTCCCTGTTCTGCTGCCCCATGCCTGCCCTGTGCTGCACCCCCATGACTGCCCCTGTGCTACTATGGCATGCCTGTCCCTGATCTGCTGCCCCATGCCTGGCTTCGTGCCTCCCCGTCACTCAGACCTCAGTTCAGATTAATTCTGTTATCTGGGGGACATGGCTACTTAACTTATGTATGTAGGGCACATTTGGCTTAATGTTAGAAAAGAGGGCAGACAGAGGAAACAAGAAAGGATGCTATTTTTAGATGGGAAGGGGGCTCTGACCCGGGGCTTCTAAGAGATCATGCCATAGGATGGAGGGTTGTATCTCTAAGAGCAGCCCAGGTGTTTCATGTGTCACTGAGCCAGTCAGTCACAGGAGAGAAGGGGTAAAGAGAAAAGGAGTGACAGGTACACTATGGCGCATACCAGAGCTGCCACAATGCTGCGTTCCTGCTTAATACAGAAATCACTTTTGTCCTCCTAGCACTTTTTCACTTTGGAATTTACACTTAAGATCTACTTTAACCTCCTGAGCGTTACGCCGCTCAGGAGGTTTTGTCACTTTTTGCCCGATTTGTAAATAATTGTGCCTAATGGCTATAAACCATCTAGCTAGCACTAGGCTAGCTAGAAGAAGTCTCCGGCACCCCCGATCCCCGCCGCTCCCCCGTTTATACGTTACCCAGCCTGGATCCAGTGATCGGCGCAACCTCCCCGGACAGCTCCGGTATTCACTATGGGGAGAATCGCAGATGACGTCCTGCGCAAATCCGATCCTCCCCATAAAGAGACCGGAGCTGTGACGGGAGGCTGCGCAATCTCTGGATCCAGGGGGGGTAACGTATAAACGGGGGGGATGCAGGGGTGCCGTAGACTCTTACTAGCTAGCCTAGTGCTAGCTAGAGAATTTACACACATTTGGCACATTTATTTCATTCGGGACTCCTGGGGCCACAGAGCGGGATGCCCGACACAGTGTCAGGCATACCGCTAAGGAGGTTAAGGAAATCACTGCATACAAATAAATGTCAGACTTGCTTTTGGGCATTTCAAGAATACTAGACTTTTTAACTATACAATACTGTGCAGACTTTTAGGCACTTGTAAAAAATATCAGGTAACAAACAATCACCCGAGTCTCCGTTGGAACAGGAGTGTTAAAGGGGGAAAGTATGTGTATATAAATCTCTAGCTTAGGTTGCAATGTGTATGTTTCCAAATGGCGGATCATATAGAAACCATTACATTTTATTTGGCATTTTATTTAACAATATCATTTAAAAAAGTATCCAAATACATGATTAACCTCCCTGGCGGTATGATTATTTCCAGATTTTAGGGTCTAAAAGCAGTGCATTTTTTGCATGTTTTTAGACCCTAAAATCACAAAATAATCATGCTGCTAGAGAGCCTGCAGCAGCTCCTGCACTTTCTCACCTCCCTGTGATCCAGCGCTGCAATTCTCCCTCCCTCCTCTGGGTGGCACCAGCGCTGCTGTTCTTCCTCCGTCCTCCGGGTGGCGCCAGCGTTGCGGTTTTCTGTCCTTCGGGTGGCGCCATAACCCTGAAGTAAGAGGGATCCAGAGCCTCTGAGGAGAGGAAGAAGAATGGCTGCCAACATCTGGATCCCGAAGGAGGTGAGTTGAACTGCCCACCACGCACTATGCTCTGCATTAACCTTGTGGCGGCTACCAAGAATCAGGCTCAGGGATACTGCTCTGAGCTGCAGATTTCCAGCCCTGAGCATGACTCGGGGCTACCACTAAGAAGGGTAATAAAATCACTATAGCACAAAAGTTATTCAACTCTTATTTAGATTGACTGCGGCTACGTTCACAATAGGACGTTGCGGTGCTGCATTATATAGTCTTATAATGCAGCTTAATGCAATGCAATTAAGTCTATGTGACATTCACAGTGCGATGTTAGTGTTGCATTGTAATGTGTAGTTTTAAGGTAATGCACTGCTGCAGTGCGTTACCTCTAAATGCACACATTACCAAGTACAGGAAAGCATACTTTTCATTGACTGTATGATTTACTGTACCTACTTTATGTGACGGTATCGCATCATAAATCTGCGTTCCCATTTTTTTTGTAACGTTATTATTGTGTTGCAACGTAACGCGACGTCCTACTGTGAACCTAGCCTGAAACAAATATTACATGGCATGTTATACAGTAACTCATACTGTAGATATTTCTTACAATTCTATGACTGTTATAGGTTTGTAGGTTGCATTTCAGGTAGTGAGATTATTTTATTGATCATGTATTTGGATATCTTTTCTAATGAATACACAGGTGATTGTTTGTGTTCTCAGTTCTGGCTGATGCACACCATACAATTTGCCCATCAAATCAATAGATTGTTTGATCATTTCCAGCATGTCCTATCTGCTTTTGATCAAGAAAGGGATTGATTTTGTGCAGTACCTATCTCAAAATTGATCTTTCTCGATTGGAAGCAGATTGGACATGCTGGAAATTATGATCTGAAGGGAAAATTGCATGGTGTGCATCAGCCATAAGTGTTTCCACTTCAGGACGAAGCCAACTTTCACAATTCTGCTATGCTTTTGCTTAAAGGGGATCTTCAGCCTAAACAAACTAAACAAAAATACTGTCATTAAGTTACTTTAGTTATGTTAATTAAAATATATAGGTAATATAGGGCCATATGCAATTCACTTTTTCACCCGAGTTTTCTCCTTGGTGATATTTTCACAACTTGTAAATAAAATGCCTTTTAAACCACCAACAAGCAAACAAATTCTCAAAATAATTTTGACAGTACATTTTCATGTACTTTTTGGTACTTTTTTTCCATTGTAAAGTGCTAAAAAGTTATTTTAAATCGAAGTAGAAAAATTATCTACAAGGTGAAAATGTAAATTGTATATGGGGCATAATCTCTTACCCACCCTGTTTAAAAAAAAAAACAAAAAACAGGCAAATGTTTGTGATTTTATGGGGGCGTCCATCTTTTTGGTTGAAAGGAGGTGACAGGGAGCATGAGACACAGTTCCAACTGTCCTGTGTCCTGATCACCACTCCCAGCTGCGCACGCTAGGCTTCAAATCTCAAATTCAAAATAAAAATAAAAAAAAAATTGCGCCAAAACAGCCGAAAGAGAACAAGATCAGAAATCCCATCATGCTTTGCACAGCATCAGGGAAAAATGCCTGGGCAGATTTCTTTGATGGGGCGGAGCTTATCTTCTGTGCAGCTAAAAATGAGGCTTGGGTAAGAAAAACAAAGTTCTGATGCTGTGAAACTGTTAAAGAAACACCAAGCCTTTTCAGTGCTGCTGAGTAGATTTTTAGTCTGGAGGTTCACTTTAACCTCCTTGCCGGTTATCCCGAGCTCAGCTCGGGGTAACCTGCGCAGGAGGACTTCTCAGGCCCCGCTGGGCCGATTTGCATATTTTTTTTTTCCTTACACGCAGCTAGCACTTTGCTAGCTGCGTGTAGGTCGCGATCGCCGCCGATTCGCCGCTACCCGCCGCGCCGAGCCGCCCCCCCGCCCCAGACCCCTGCGCAGCCTGGCCAATCAGTGCCAGGCAGCGCTAAGGGGCGGATCGGAGTTCCCTCTGACGTCACGACGTCTATGACGTCATCCCGCCCGGTCGCCATGGCGACCGGGGAAGCCCTGCAGGAAATCCCGTTCTCAACGGGATTCCCTGCATACTCTGATCGCCGAAGGCGATCGGAGTGGGTGGGGGGATGCCGCCGCTTAGCGGCTATCATGTAGCGAGCCCTGGGCTCGCTACATGACTTAAAAAAAAAAAAAAAAAAAAGGGCGGCGCTGCCTCCTTGCCGGATTTTTTAGACCGGCAAGGAGGTTAAGTTGATCTTGGGCAATTTTTAGTCTACCCAAACCTATTTAGTCTTGTTTAAATCAGGACAAATAGGGCTTTTGTCAAAAAAAAGATTTATTTTTTTTAACTTTCTGTGGTAACATTTTTCAAATAAAGTAACATTTCTATGTACATTTTTGTCTAAATGTATTGTGCTACATGTCTTTGATCAATAGACACTTATTGGATTTTTTTTTGTTTGGGTAAAAGTTATAGCGTTTACAAACTATGGTGCAAAAAGTGAATTTCCCCAGTTTGAAGCATCTCTGACTTTTCTGAGCACCTGTCATGTTTCTTGAGGTGCTAGAATTCCAGGATAGTATAAATGCCCCCCAAATGACCCCATTTTGGAAAGAAGACATTCCAAAGTATTCACTAAGAGGCATAGTGAGTTCATAGATTTTATTTTATTTTTTTTGTTACAAGTTAGAGGAAAATGACACTTTGTGACAAAAAAAAAGCTTTAATTTCTGCTAACTTGTAACAAAAAAAACATGCCCCTCTCTGAATACTTTGGGGTGTCTACGTTCCAAAATGGGGTCATTTGTGGGGTGTTTACTATCCTGGCATTTTGGGGGGTGCTAAGTTGTAAGCACCCCTGTAAAGCCTAAAGGTGCTCATTGGACTTTCGGCCCCTTAGCGCACCTAGCCAACAAAACATTGTGACATGTGGTATCGCCGTACTCAGGAGAAATAGTATACTGTGTTTTGGGGTGTATTTTTACACATACCCATGCTGGGTGGGAGAAATATCTCTTTTTTTTTTTTAACACACAATTGTCCATTTACAGAGATATTTCTCCCACCCAGCATGGGTATGTGTAAAAATACACCCCAAAACACATTATACTACTTCTGAGTACGGCGATACCACGAGTGACACTTTTTTGCAGCCTAGGTGCGCTAAGGGGCCCAAAGTCCTGGAGTACTTTTAGGATTTCACAGGTCATTTTGAGGCATTTGGTTTCCAGACTACTTCTCACGGTTTAGGGCCCCTAAAATGCCGGGGCAGTATAGAAACCCCACAAGTGACCCCATTTTAGAAAGACAATGCCCAAAGGTATTCCGTTAGGAGTATGGTGAGTTCATAGAGGATTTTATTTTTTGTCACAAGTTAGGAGAAATTGATTTTTATTTATTTATTTATTTTTTCCAAATTGTCATTTTCCACTAACTTGTGACAAAAAAAAACCCGATGAACTCATCATACACCTAACAGAATACATTGGGGTGTCTTCTTTCTAAAATGGGTTCACTTGTGGGGTTCCTATACTGCCCTGGCATTTTAGGGGCCCAAATCGTGAGGAGTAGTCTGGAAACCAAATGCCTCAAAATGACTGTTCAGGGGTATAAGCATCTGCAAATTTTGATGACAGGTGGTCTATGAGGGGCCGAATTTTGTGGAACCGGTCATAAGCAGGGTGGCCTCTTAGATGACAGGGTGTATTGGCACTGAGGTGCAGGAAGCGCAGGATGTTCTCAAATCGTGACCTGGACATGGCAGCAGAGAACATGGGCATGTGATGTATTGGGTGCGTAGACCAATAAGACCGCAATACATTCTTTTTGACTAGACCAGGCATGGGCAAACTTGGCCCTTCAGCTGTTAAGGAACTACAAGTCCCACAATGCATTGCAGGAGTCTGACAGCCACAGTCATGACTCGTAAAGGCAAATGCCTTGTGGGACTTGTAGTTCTGTAACAGCTGGAGGGCCGAGTTTGCCCATGCCTGGACTAGACCCATGTTAAGGAGAAGGCCCAAAAAATGTTAAGTTTGAAAATTTGGAGTGGTTTCCACCGAAAAGGCTGGGCATGGTAGCTTCTCGGATTGACTGTTGCGTATTGTGTGGCATAACGGTTGGTCTCGGCCACAATTAAGTCGTAGAGATCCATGGTGCAGAACAGATGAAAAAAGTCTAGGGCCGATCCTAGATTATATGTCTCCACCTGGACTCCAGACGTCCAAGATGAGTCAGCACCGTCTTCTGTATAATTAAGCTCTTTTATTAGATTAAAAGCATAATGGCAGGCATATCCAGCGACAGCTCCGCTGTTTCGGGCAAACAGCCCTTTATCAAGCCAGACAGCATAGTCATCATGCAATCACAACTTCACAGTTTAAATAGTCAGAGCGACCAATCAGCTTACACCCAAAGCAGCCAATCAGAACAGAACGGAGACCGGCGGACCTGATGGGAAACAAGTTCCTTAATATGTAAAGCAAGGAGCAACAACCCCTCCCCCAGAGTAAAGACCAACCCACCTGATCAGATGGAGCCAAACACCGCTGTGCGGGTACACTACGCTGCAGCGCTGAAAGCTATTGGCTTGTTAGTCCATGTGATGTGTCCCACGTGACTGATGACGTGGTGCATGACGCGGAGTGGGTGGGTGTGTATCCGGAGGGCCGCGTAGTGTACCCGCACAGCGGTGTTTGGCTACATCTGATCAGGTGGGTTGGTCTTTACTCTGGGGGAGGGGTTGTTGCTCCTTGCTTTACATATTAAGGAACTTGTTTCCCATCAGGTCCGCCGGTCTCCGTTCTGTTCTGATTGGCTGCTTTGGGTGTAAGCTGATTGGTCGCTCTGACTATTTAAACTGTAAAGTTGTGATTGCATGATGACTATGCTGCCTGGCTTGATAAAGGGCTGTTTGCCCGAAACAGCGGAGCTGTCGCTGGATATGCCTGCCATTATGCTTTTAATCTAATAAAAGAGCTTAATTATACAGAAGACGGTGCTGACTCATCTTGGACGTCTACTTATGAAGGGATCTGGTGTGCACAGATCTGTGGAGTCATAGCACGTCTGCAAACATCTCTCCTATTGGTGCTAGCCATACACTGTGGATCCACCTGGACTCCAGACTGGGGGGTGAAAGGGGGCAGTACGGGTGCGGCGGAACCAGGGGATTGCCAATTGGGATTTGCCAGGACCTCTGGGAGTCTATGGGTAGTACGGGCCCGTTTTGCTGGTGGCTGCGTCTCGGGTCTTAATGCACATGCCACCGAACCCACCATGCTGGTGCTCGCCACTTCACCAGGGTCTATGGTAGTACTGGTGCTAGGTCCAAGAGATGCTACGCTGCTGGTGCATGCCTCACCAAGAAAATTCGGATCAGCGCTAGCACCACTCTGCTGCCCTTGAGTCTGATCCTGCGCCACCTGCGGTACAGTGACATGGGGTGTGGTACACCTGGCTCTAGCCGGGACTCCAACCTCGTCATTGCTATCGGTCAGAGAGCCACTGCTGTTCACCGGTTCGTATTCTGACCCGGATGATTCATCGGATGAGGCTTCCCAATCGCACTCACCCCACTGGGCCAGAATCTTGGCGGCCTCTTCAGCGGAATACCCCTTTTTTGCCATGGTGGCCTGCTAAATTTAGGGGGTATTCCTCTGAGACTACCCAAGAAAAAGAGCACCTACCTAGTAAAAGGGAGTACTTGTGAAGTAGAAAGCTGTGGTCGCTGAGTTTTGATAACAAAAAATCAAAACTGATCTTTACAGCGCCACAGCTAGTGTACAGTGTTTTTTGCAGTGATCAGAAAAAAAAAATCCTGTCACTGTGGTGGGGCGGGCTGAACGCAAGTGCAGACGAACGATCAGGCCTGATCGGTCAAACACTGCGTTTTTAGTGTATCCTAGTGACCCTAATATAGATCTGACTGCGATCAGTCATGATCACTTAGGGCCCTTTTCCACCAGCGCGTTTGCGCTGGCTGAATCGCAAAGTCGCAAACCGCTAGCGATTTTACAATCGCTACGGTTTGCTTTTTAACATAGGAATCGCGGTAGGTCATTTCCACTACCGCGATTCGTTTTTTACCCGAACGCGAACGCGCGGCGGAGCGATATTTGCCGCGATTTTGCTATGCAGTGCATAGCATAGCAAAATCGCGGCCGCAAAACGTCGGGGAATCGCTGGTTTTGCGATTCAGCAATCGCTAGCGTTCAGCGTGAACGCTAGCGACTGCAGGTGGAAAAGGGCCCTTACAGTTACTATATAGTAGCAATGCTGATTAGCGACAGTGATGATGCTAATCAGCAACTAATTAGTGACTGCGGTGTGGTGGGCTGGGTGCTAACTGATGCTAACTACCCAACGAAGGGCCCTAGCTAAATAACTGGCCTAACCGTTAACACTAGTGATACTAAAAAAGTGACAGTTTTTACTGATCACTGTTTTTAGATCACTAGGATAGTGATGGGGGGGGGGTGATCAGGGGGTTCTGAGGGTGTGGGCGGGTGATCAGAAGCCCGCAGGGGGCAGATTAGGGCCTGATCTGATGGGTAGGATTGCTAGGGGGTGACAGGAGGTGATTGATGGGAGTCTCAGGGGGTGATTAGAGTGGAGGATAGATGCAATCAATGCACTGGGGAGGTGATCAGGGGGAGTCTGAGGTGTCTCTGAGGGTGTGGGCAGGTGTTTAGGTGCCCGCAAGGGGCAGATTATGGTCTGATCTGATGGGTAGCAGTGACAGGTGGTGACGGGGTGATTGATAGGTGATCAGTAGGTGATTACAGGGTAGAATATATGCAAGCAATGCACTGGCGAGTTGATCAGAGGGGGTCTGAGGGTGTGGGCGGGTGATTGGGTGCCTGCAAGGGGCAGATTAGGGTCTTATCTGATGGGTAGCAGTGACAGGTGGTTACAGGGGGTGATTGATGGGTGATCAGTGGGGAGAACAGATGTAAACCATGCAGTTGGGGGGCGATCTAAGGGTGTGGGCGGGTGATAAGGTGCCCACCAGGGGCAGGTTAGGGTCTGACCTGATGGGTGGCAGTGACAGGGGTTGATTGATGGGTGATTGACAGGAGCTCAGTGGGTGATTACAGGGGAGAATAGATGTATACAGTACACAGGGAGAGGGGGTCTGGAGAGGATCTGAGGGTGTGGGAGGGGCTGATCAGGAGCCCCCAGGGGGCTGATTAGAGCCTAATCTAAAATATAGCATTGACAGTGACAGGGAGTGTTCGAAGGGTGATTAGGGGAGTGATTGAGTGCAAACAGTGGTCTGAGGGGGTGATCGGGGGGGGGGGGGGGTCTGAGGGTGCTGTGGGTGATCAGGGGGCAGGGGGGGGCAGGATCAGTGTGCTTGTGTGATTACTACAAGGGCTGCCTCCTCCCCTGGTGGTCGCTCGATCACTGGGACCACCAGGGGAGGAGGCAGCCAGTATAATACACTTAGTTAGCTTAACAAAGTGTATTATGCATTTACTAGCGGGGAGATCGGGTATTTACAGCCCGCCGGCGGGTTGACGTCACGGGTGGGCGGAGCCTAATGCCAGCGGATGCACGCGCATCCCTGCGCACGATCCCCGGCTAATTAGTCCCCCAGGTCCCGTCGCCGCCGACCGGTGTTAGGCGGTCCTGGGGGAGCCACATTGCCGCCGCCCATAGGTAGTGGGCGGTCGGCAAGTGGTTTAATGAGGTTTCCATACTGTTTTGGTGTGTGATTTTTGTGCAATCATGAGTTTTGGGGGTTTATTTAATTTTATTATTTAAAACTTAGTAAAATGGAGGGTAATTTTTTATCCAAATGGTATGTGTATTTTCTTATCTAAAGTGTTTAATATTTATAATTGATTGTTTTTAGTAAAAAAAAATAAACATTTACATTCCCATGTTTTTCCTCTGGTATACATTTATATCAACTATCTAACTCCAGTGTGTGGCAAGCATTGCTATCTTTGGATCTCTAGTCTTCTGTCATTTTAAATATAAATTATAATTTTAGCTAAACTTCCATTTGAATTGAACATACATTTCACTGTGCACATTTGATATTTAACTGACTTTTAAAGAGAATCTGTATTGTTAAAATCGCACAAAAGTAAACATACCAGTGCGTTAGGGGACATCTCCTTTTACCCTCTGACACAATTTCGCCGCTCCTCGCCGCATTAAAAGTGGTTAAAAACAGTTTTAAAAAGTTTGTTTATAAACAAACAAAATGGCCACCAAAACAGGAAGTAGGTTGATGTACAGTATGTCCACATATAGAAAATACATCCATACACAAGCAGGCTGTATACAGCCTTCCTTTTGAATCTCAAGAGATCATTTGTGTGTTTCTTTCCCCCTGTTCTCATGCACTGAAGTTTCAGGCTGCTCGTTTCTTCCTGCAAACAGCTTTGCCCTTGTCTGTAATTCTTCAGTATGTGAAAGCCCAGCCAGCTCAGAGGACGATTTATCCAGCTTGTAAAAGATAAGAGAGAAGCTGCCCTAATCTAAATAATACACAGGCAGTGTGCATAGAGGGGCCTGGAAGGGGGAGTTCATAGCAGAACCACAACACTGAAGAACTTGGCAGCCTTCCAGACACAGGCCGACAAGTCTGACAGGGGAAAGATACATTGATTTATTACAGAGACAGTGATAGTATAAAGTGCTGCAGTAAGCCAGAACACATTAGAATAGCTTTTGGAACTTGTAGGATGATAAAAAACAGGATGCAATTTTTGTTACGGAGTCTCTTTAAGTATTTGTTTATTTTCAAACCTGATTAGTCACCTCAGCGTACAGCCAGACTAATTGACTGCGAGTTAATGGATTATTAGCTGGTGCTTCTGTGGCCAGATTTGGAGAAGGGGTAGTTGCTTTAAAGAGGAGCTGTCAGCCATACTATCTCAGAAAAACAACAACACATAAGTAGATAAATACTTACTCTACTTACATAACATATGTATTGCACTGTCCATGTTTTGATTTTAGAAAATCCTTCGTAGCATTTCCCATTTTAACTGTGGCTATTTTGAAGCCAACTCTGATGTAATTTCCTCCCTTACTCTCCTCTACCTGATTTGCCCACCCTTCACTATAGAAAGTGCATTGTCTCAGCATGAGAAATATTGGCCAATCAGAGAGGAACAGGGGTGTGGGAGGGGAAAACAGGAGGGAAAGAAGCTTCAGCCAATCAGGCTGCATTAGTTGAGTCTGAGGGGAAATAGAGAAGCAAAAAAGGACAACCCAGCATGCCCTGCAACTTCCTTTTTGTGTACCAAATTTTGTATGTACCAAATAAGAGTCAGGTAAACTGGGGAATGATCATTTATCAACTTGAAAAGTAAGTGATTTTAACTTTTGGATTGTCTGGTTAGCAGCCTTATTACTTATTTACCAGTTAAAAAATATAAATATAAATAAATTGATATTTTTGATTTTATGCCCGACAGTTACACTTTATGAGAGAAGCAGTAGTAGAAATAAATTATATTGCCATCACCTAGATAATCTGACTCATTCTGCTTCAGCAAATGTTTATCTATGCAACATCTTTTGCACTACTTTTTCATAATAAAACTGGCATTAGGCAAGGTTCACAGTAGGGATGGTCGGAAATTTCTATTGGAATGAAAATGTCATATTTTATGATCGGAAATAGGGTTTTCGAACGGAACGCTGTAATCGGATTTACCGCAATCGGGTAATTTTAGCCAAAATCACAGAACTCTGAAGCATTGGACCAATCAGAGAACGCAGGATTTTTCTGCGAAAATCAGATTGCTGCGGTAATTATAGACCATTCATAAGTCTCAGATACTACTGTATACTTTTCGAGTCTTCTGATTGGTTTAAAATGTCTGTGGTTTCCCGATTTTACAGGTAAATCTCCACATTCTCTAATTGGTCCAATACTACCGAGTAAATCTGTTAGTCATGCCCTTTTGTAATTTGAGCAGCATGATAATTCTCAGCTAAATAGTAATAGTGGGTCTTCAAAAAGAGGCATTGACTCCTTCAGCTGATCATCTTCCAGTCACATAACCACATCTTGACTGCAGTAGCCTTATCTGCCACACACATTAAAAAAATGACATTTACCATAACTAATCTATAAGATAATGTGTTAGGGCCGGTTCACACTTGTTTTAAAACCTATCTGTGAGATACATTTTTTAAAGCTCTGCAGAAATGCTGGAAGCGGATCCTATGTTAAAAATAGGATGGGGATTCTCCATTGGGCTGCAATAGACCAATGGGAATCTTCAGCAACAAAGATAATTCTGATTGGTTCATGTTGGACCAATAGAAATTCTCCCTGTTGCTACGCAGAATTGGCCTGTTGAAGTCCATGGAGAGCCACGTTTCTGCTGGAAGCGTTTGACACGGATCCGATCTGGAAAGGGGAGAAGTGTGGACTGACTCTGAGGGCTTGTTTCCACTGTTGCGACGCGATTTCGGCCGCATTCCGACGCTTGTAAAAACGCATGCGGATGCGTTTCCACATGCGTTTTTACCCGCGATTTCGCCTGCGATTTCGCATGGCAGGGTGCCATGCGAAATTAACCATGACACTGCCAGGGCTAAATAAAATTGAAAAAGGTGCGAAATCGCACGCGAAATCGCGGGTAAAAACGCATGTAACAAACGCATGCGTTTTTACTATTAAATACATTAGCGGCGATTCGCACGGATTCCCGACACAGGCGAAATCGTTGGCTCTTTTGTGCGTTTTTTTCACGCTGAAAAAAACGCACCTCAACAACGCTACAGTGGAAACAGGCCCATCCACTTGTATTACATGTGCGGATCTGCATGCGTTGGACGCATGCAGATTCGCGATAGTGGAAACGAGCCCTGAGAGTTGTGCTTGGGGTTTGGCTGTTTGACTAATTGAGACCTCTTTTCTGGCGTGGCTAACGGACAGGAGGTGGATTCAGTGTATTACGGAGATGTCCTTCGGCTGCTTTTATACGCGCATTTATCTTTTATGCTTGTGAGTAGGCTACTGCTTTTTACATTTATAATAAAAGGTTTTACACTATGAAGATCTGTTTTAGTTGTAGTGGATATACTGGTTTAAGGAACATGGAGGGGAGACTCCTATGAGATAAGTCGCAGGATTGTGCACACAAAATGCTGAGAGCTGTCTGTGAGTCTGGGCAGCAAATATTTAGGTGAGCACAGTTAGGGTGTGGGATACACTGTGTGTGCAAACAGGGTGACCCTTAAACAGTCACGGTGATATACCCGTACAGTTGGGGGAAGGTATACATTCTATGAATGTAAAATGTCTGCACTATGAGTGTGTTTTCTATTACATGTGCATGGAAATATATTGTCTGATGAAGGAGAGAAAAAGTGCATTGATAGAGGCTTGTCACGCTGTGTTGCTGTCTGTGGGTCTTGGCAGCGATATCAGAAGGTGAGAGCGGTCCCTAGTGGTGGTGGGACATAGTTTAAAGGTGATACAGTAACAAACCACACGGGAGATATTGTGGCGTGGAACTCCTGGACATTATAGTCTGTGCGATGATCTGTTCCTTTTATCTTTTTATTGTTTGGAGGTATATTGAATCGGAAGACCTGATTGGAAGACTGTGGATGGTTGCAATCTAAGGACTTTCTTTGTTAGTGGACTGTAAGGCAGCACATGGTTTTATTTGTGATATAGTATTTTTTATGTTTATGTGACATTTTAACTGGTGCAACAGGCCTACAGGAACGAGGAGGTGTAGAGGAGGTTGGGGAATGCGCCATTTATATATTTTATTGAAGCCAGTGAATTCACCACTGGCCAGCCCTCTGTACAGGTTTGGGACAGGTGCCCCCTTCCCCATGTAGTTGCATCTGAGCATGGCGGCATGAGACGGTCTTTCACCATGGGTAATGTCACCACATGTCAAACATGGCATGCGTAGTGTTACCACACAATGCCAATCCGCTGTATGTCATTTCAGCTGAATGTCGCTTATGGCCGGAAGCCGGGTCGCTGAACTGCTTGACTAATGAGCAGCTACACCATCTGTGGTAAAGAGGCATTACTTTCTGTAAGGTATAACAGCCATGTACCTATAAAATGATCTGAGATATACAAAATCTTAAGTGAAACTGAAGGAGTAATAAACATGAACAATTGTATTATTGAATTAATCCTAAATGGGACTTAAATATTCTGATGGGAAGAGCATAAGTAGTAACGGAAACTTTAAATAGGTAGTGATAAATAATGGGAACATAAGAAGTGGGCCAGGAAATGACAATGTTGCACACTGTCATGTAAAGGGGGCACAGTGTAAATGGGACACATGCTTATGTGACGGGGAAACGTGACAAACTGCATATTTAATTGGGACATCGTCAAACATGGTGTCAATCCTTAGCTATTTTTAATATTCAGCTGTGGTGTTTGATTGCACAGCATCGCTGCAACATCATCAGCTGTATATGTGGTCAAAAGTACAAAACCCAACAACGGTTTTTGCCACTCTCCAACCACCATGTTATAGGGACGGTACATTTTAATTTTCTGCTTCGGATTCCCATTAGTGTGTTTGTAAATCATTACAGGCTTACTGTGCAGTCCTGTTGTAAACATTGAATCCCTGTTACTTCTCACACTTTTATGTCCACTGATCTGACTTACATGGCTTGTCAGTGGAGTTATGAATTAGTGTAGGTGTTATTTTCCTTTTTTTTGTTTTTGTTTTGTTTTGCTAAAGCTTTTTCTGCATAATTAATTTCGGAATTAAATTGTAACTCATGTTACATGTTAACCCCTTCACTACCAGCGGTCTCTGGCCCATTAATGCTCAAAGACCGCTGGTAACAAAAATGAATAGCCACACTGAATTGCCGCTACTGCCGTTCACGCCGCACGACCGCCGCCTTAGCCCACCCGCTCTTCTGTCTCTATGAGCTGGTCAGGAGCCAATTTCATTGGCTCCTGACATTGAGGTCAATGTGAGCCAACCAATGAGATTGACTCACATTGATGACAGGGTCAGGAGCCAATGAAATCGTCTCCTGACCGGCTCACAGAGCTCTGCTGTCATATCTACAGCAGGACAAGTGAGCTGCGCCGGGGAGAGATCAAAGCGATCAGTGAGAGTGCGTGACGGCTGTGAATGAAATTCTACGCCCTGCCAGGAAAAACAGTTCCCAACAGGGTGAAGATTTCAATTAGCTTTGTGCACCCAAACAGGGCGTAGATTTTAATTAGCGTTGTCCAAAAGAGGTTAAATAAGAAAAAAAAAGCAGAGAGAATCCACTGAGTAGATGACTAGTCCAAAACTGAATTTCAGATTTTTTTTTTTTACTTATAAGTGACAGTGGGATAGGAAAAATAAAAATCATAATGCATGTTACTCTGGAATAAATGTGCTTTTTAAATTGTACACATT
The DNA here is from genome assembly GCF_040937935.1 of Hyperolius riggenbachi. Classification (NCBI taxonomy): domain Eukaryota; kingdom Metazoa; phylum Chordata; class Amphibia; order Anura; family Hyperoliidae; genus Hyperolius; species Hyperolius riggenbachi. The sequence goes on along the minus strand of NC_090649.1, from coordinate 363,568,072 downwards.
TTTGCAATAGTGGTCCTTTAAGTCCTAGTAGACATGCCTTACAGCCTCGTATTTAGTGTTCATAAAATCATTCATTTTATTGTTCTTTTCCAAGAAAATAGACCAGCTCAATATTTATTCTATTAGAAAATAAATCAATGCTTTCCACCAAGAAAAGATCATACAGCTGCCTCTTAGAGTTAAGACTTTGCAGGGGAATATCAGAATTAAGACATTGGGGGATGCTTTGTCTACAACATTACTACGGCTGTTCAGTAACAGAAGAAAATAACTGTGCATTTCTTATTTATCATAAAATAGCACTTAGTTTTATGGCCTGAGGGTTTATCAATACTGCTGACTTGACTGGAAATGAAACCTGGCAAAGCTATATAGCCAGGTGCATAACAGTTAATACTGCTATCCACATAATCACCATTGAGAAATCAAGCAATTTATTGGTGCAATAAATACTATAAAGCTGGTTGCTACATGTATATTATAGTATTTCTCCCTGCGTCCTCCAGTCCGGCCCCCCAGAAGTGAGAGGACACCAATGTTCACCTGTTAGGAAACACATGACATCAATAATTAAAACCTAATGACTCCTCTCCCACCTCGTATAAGTATGTGCCTACTTCCTTCCTACTTCACTTTCACCATGTTTCCTGGGGAACACGTATCATTTATTTTCTTTGTAGCAGATTAGCCTCAGGATTCTGCGCTAACAGCCATAGGATTCCTGAGAGCTAGGCTAGACCCCACCTGTGGTGAGTGGATAACGGTGACCTGCCCATGGGCGCGGGGCAGGTAGCGGCAGAGCTTGGTCGGAGGTACCTGCGTTTTGTGGCTGGGCCGGTGGCGGCTGGAGGGTCTCGTCAGTCTCCCCGTTGTCCGCTACACTCGCGGCGCCTGCATACGCAGCATGGCCGCGCACGAGGGGGAGGCGGAGCTTGCTTGCGGACGGTCCGGACTTCCGGGTGACGTCAGGGCAGGGTGGGGGCAGTGAAGTCTCCGCACATGCGTGCATGAAGGATAGCAGAGTCTACGCCTTCAGGGACGCAGCACGCCTTGTTCTCCACGTACGGCGCTGGCTAGGAGACCAGAATACTCCGTAGTGGAACGTTGCCCTCAGACAACATGGAGGTTGGGGCAGCGGAAGAGGAGGTGCCAAGGTGCGCTCTGGCTATTTTAGGAGCCAGCAAGCCAGTCGGAGACGGCCTTTGAGGAGGATGGAGTCGCAGACAGTACCTCCTGCTGAGGCGATGAAAAAAGGCACTTCAAGCCAGAACGTTACGCAGACGGCCGCCTTACCACCTGCTCAGGTAATATACTGCTGACTAAAACTTTGTTTGTAAAACAGTATGTAGAAATAATGGTGGGCTAACTGAGACTTCCTGGAAATGTGTTTTATTTTAGAGCAAGGCTCCGGAAAAACAGATTTCCCTTAAGCATAAATCCAAATCAAACAGATGTAATAACTGTAACGGAAAATTAACCAGTGACTGGAAAAAGCCTGATTGCAGTAAATGTATAACTGAAATCGAAGGTCATGAAAGATTTCTTAGAATCCTTTAAAAAGGAAATGCAATCTACTTTTTCTGCCTTAACCTCCTTGGCGGTAACCCAGAACGTAGTTCGGGGTAAGCCGCCGGAGGGTGCCGCTCAGGCCCTGCTGGGCCGATTTGTTTAATTTTTTTTTTGCTGGACGCAGCTAGCACTTTGCTAGCTGCGCCAGCACCCCGATCGCCGCCGCCGCGTGCCTGATCGTCGCTATCCGGTGCGGCGCGCCCCCCCCCCCCAGACCCCGTGCGCTGCCTGGCCAATCAGTGCCAGGCAGCGCCGAGGGGTGGCCCGGGACTCCCAATGACGTCCCGACGTCAGTGACGTCATCCCACCCGTCGCCATGGCGACGGGGGAAGCCCTCCAGGAAATCCCGTTCTTTGAACGGGATTTCCTGATCAGCAATCGCCAAAGGCGATCGAAGAGGGCGGGGGGATGCCGCTGAGCAGCGGCTATCATGTAGCGAGCCCTGGGCTCGCTACATGATATAGAAAAAAAAATTTTTTAAAACTGCTGCGCTCCCTCCTGGCGGATTTTTTTATACCGCCAGGAGGGTTAAGAGGAGTAATTGCGGAAGGTCAGAATGCTGGCCAGCTTACTGGAGGCAGCTCCACAGCCTCCTACTCTGCAGTAAAAAGGAAAAGGCCAGAATCTGAAACTATTGAAACTTCCTCTAACACTTCAGGCGAGAGGGAAGAGAACTTGTCAGAACAGGATTCTGATAAGGAGGTCCAGGAAAGTAAAGTTACCAGATACTTGTTTAATCCTGACGAGACTAGTGAACTATTAAAGGCCATTTATGATAGTGAGCAGATTACGGAGACAGTAGAAGAAGTTTCTGTCCAAGACACTATTTACAAGGGCTTACAAGCCCCTGCTACCAGAGTTTTTCCAGTCCATAAATCTGAGTGGTATAATTGAGGAGCAATGGGAATTTCCGGAAAAGAGGCTTAGAGTAACAGTCTTTTAAAAGGAAATTTCCATTTAAAGACACAGACATTGAAAGATGGGATAAATGCCCAAGATTAGACGCCGCATTATCCCAATATTCGAAAAATGCAGACCTATCATTTGAAGACATGGGGGTATTAAAAGACCCCTTAGATAAAAAAATGGAGGTACTAGCTAAGAGGGCGTGGGAGACATACTCTAGTATTCAGACCTAACATAGCGGCTATCTGTGTGTCTAGAAACCTCATAGCTTGGATAGATGAGATCCAGGACCTGTTAGCCGTTGGTACGCCTGCCGAACAGTTCCGTTGGTACGCCTGCCGAACAGTTGCTAGAATCCTTCCCTATAGTGTCAAGGGCGCTAGCTTTCATTTGCGATGCCCTAGTAGAGGCATTCAAGGCTACTGCGAAGGGAGCGGCCTTGGTCCATTCTATTAGACGCCTGGTGTGGCTGAGAACTTGGGAAGGGGATTTCACCTCAAAAAAATAGATTGTGTGCTATGAAATTTGAGGGTAACCTACGATTTTGAAAAGACTTAGACAATATTCTAGCCACGTCTACCGATAAGAGGAAAAAGTTCCCAGACAAGAGACAAATTTACACCAAAGAGATTTTTTAGAGGTAGAAACTTGGTTCCACCAAAAAATAAATTTATGGAACAGTCAAAAAGATGGACATACGCCCAGGGAAGAGGTAGAGGGGCAGGCCCGTTTAGGAAACCTCCAGTACCTGGGAATAAAGAAACAAAGTGACTCTCAGGTGAGGGTCGGGGGGAGGTTAATACATTTCCTACCGGAATGGAAGGAAATAACGAAGGACAAATTTATTTTAAACCTGATAGGGTCAGGATACAAGCTGGAATTCAGCAGACTCCCTCCCCCCAAGTATTATGTTACAAAAGTCCCACGGGATTCAGAAAGGGCACAGGCCCTGAGACAGGCTGTCATTTCTCTCTTGGAGCAAGATGTAATTTGTCGAGTTCCGACGCAGGAAATAAAAAGAGGGGTTTTACTCACACATTTTTGTTGTAAAAAAGCCGTGGGGAAAATTTCGTTTGATTATAAACTTAAGGAATCTAAATCGTTACTTGAAAGAGAAAAAATTCAAGATGGAGAATATTTACACAGTAAGAGAGTTACTGTGGGAAGAAGCATGGATGGCGACTATAGACTTACAAGACGCCTATCTCCATGTACCGATAAACGCAGGGTATCAAAAATACCTAAGATTTGCACTACGGTTCGGAGAGACCCTATGTCATTATCAGTTCAGGGCTCTACCGTTCGGTCTCGCCACTTCTCCTCGTATTTTTACAAAAGTTGTAGCAGAAATGACAGCCTGCCTCCATCTCCAAAGTATAAAGATTATCCCGTACTTGGACGATTTTTTTGCCCAATCAAAGCAGGAGCTAGAGAAGGATCTGGCTCTATGCTTAAATCTGATAAACAGACTAGGGTGCCTAGTCAGTCAAGAAAAATCCAATCTGGTACCTTCACAAAAGGCTTTATATTTAGGTTATGTTTTAGACACAAAGATGAAGAGTATGGTTACCACCAGAAAAAAAGGAAAAGGTGTTTCGAAAGACCTCTTACTTCCTGGGTCAGGAGAAAGTCTCGCTACGGGAAACAGTTTCCTTGCTGGGAACCATGACTTCATGCATCCCGGCGGTGCAATGGGCTCAATTGCACTCACGCCTCCTACAGGAATGGTTCCTGCAGGAGGGGGGGGGGGAATAATCGATCTTTAGATCGGAAAAAAGTATTGACGCCGGAAGTAAAACAGTCTCTTCTATGGTGGTTAGAGAAAACAAACCTTTCTCAGGGCAGAGAATGGTCACCAAAGGACGTAGTCACAGTTACCACAGATGCCAGCTCCTGGGGATGGGGTGCCCACTGCCAGGACAGGCAAGCTCAGGGGGAGTGGAACCAGGAGATGAAAAAGTGTTCCTCAAACTTCAGAGAGTTTGCAGCCACAAAAGAAGCATTACTGGCCTTTTTAGACATAGTATTAAACAGACATGTCAAAGTTATGTCCGACAATATAGTCACAGTGTCATACCTAACAAAACATGGGGGTACCAGGGTAAAAAGTCTAATGAAATTGTCCATGGAAATACTCCGATGGGGGGAAAAAAATGTGTTATCCCTGTCAGCGGTACACATAAAGGGGAATTGGAATCAGTTAGCAGACAAACTCAGCCGCTCCCCAGTACTAGAAGCAGAATGGGAGTTGTGTCAGGAAACTTTTCACATGATTACTCAGGCGTGGGGGGTGCCCAAAATAGACTTATTTGCCACCTCAAAAAATACGAAACTTCAAAGATTCTATTCGATCCACAGGTCAGAGAACACGCATCCGCTCCTCCGCTAGCGAAGGAACAGTACATAAAGGACTTCCTAAAATCAGTATCCAAATCCAGACCTATACCAGTTAAAAGTTTCCCGGTATGGGACCTCCAGGTGGTACTTCAACAGTTACAGAATGCCCCTTTCGAACCATTACAACAAGCGGAGGAAAAGTTCCTTACATTAAAAGTAGCGTTTTTAATAGCAATAACCTCCGCAAAAAGGGTAGGGGACCTGCAGGCTATGACAATCAAGGAACCATACATGACCATTATGTCAGACAGAATAATTTTTCGACCTGACCCTACGTACATTCCAAAAGTAAATACAAGGTTTCATAAAACCCAGGATATAATACTTCCGTCTTTCTGTGATAACCCCAAATCAGAAAAAGAAAGGTTACTCCACCTCTTGGATGTAAGAAGAGCAATTCTGATATACTTGAAAAGGACCAGAAATTGGAGAAAGACTAATAGATTGCTAGTGCTTTTCTCGGGACAAAAAAGAGGCATGCAGGCCACCAAGGCATCGGTGGCAAGATGGATAAGACAAACTATAGAAATTTCATATAATGTGACAGGAAAAACTCTCCCTTCACAAGATAAGGCTCATTCAACAAGAGGAATAGCTACATCATGGGCCGAAAAAGCAGGGGCATCACTGGAACAGATCTGTAAGGCCCTGTTCATATTGTGTGCATCTGCGTATATGGCAGAACGCATGACGAAAACGCATACAAAAAACGCATGCGTTTCTATGCGTTTTTGCAATGCGTTTCTATGCGTTTTTTTAACTTGTGCGTTTGTGAGTAGATGGACAGGTGTTTAAATAAAGTTGTATCTTTTTTTTTTTTTTTCCCCTCTCAAAGTTTTGTTGTCACTTCCTTTGGGTGTGGGTTGGAAGGAGTTTTGTAGGTGATAGGAGTGTTGTTTAGTGTTTGGAAAAAGAAAATGTCTGCTTTAGCTGCATTGGCTCTTTTGATAATTGTCTCTGTGTTGCTGAGGCGCAGAGGTAGTAGTAGGAGATACTGGGTGCATCCTTTATTGGCTGAGCGTGCAGGAAAAGGTCAATTTTCTACCCTTTATGAGGATCTTAGGAAGCACCCTGAGAAATTTTTTTCCTATGCACGTATGTCCATAGCTACGTAAGTATTAATTTTCTCAATGTAATGGCTACTTTTATTTGTTATGTGTGTAGTGGTTTGCACAGATGTATAGTAATGTTAAATAATGTTTGTGTTTACATTAGGTTTGATGACTTGTTGGAGTTCTTGTTTGATGACCTGAAGAGGGCGGACACGACCTTTCGTCAGGCTGTGTCACCAACAGAAAGGTTGTTATTGACTTTAAGGTAAGTAGTGGTGCAACTTATCCCGTTGTGATATATGTAGCCCAGTGCTGTTCAACTTTACGGGCATGGAGGGCCGGTTTTTCCAGACCACCTGGTGGAGTGCTGTTATTTTTCCCTTCCCCCAAACTGCAGGAAGATTGGCCACAGTTCTCTCCACACAAAGCCTTCAAATTGGCCGTAGACCAGAATCCCATTCCCCCATGCTGCTGCTATTCCAATGAATATATACCCGTTTCCCCCGCGCTGCTAATGTTCTAATGTAAATATTCGCCTGCGGTTGCTCCTTAAATGTATAATATTACCACACCCCTCTCCTTGTTCTCCCTCTTTAAAGAGAACCCGAGGTGGGATTTTACTTTTAGTGCGGCAAAGAGGCTGTTTGTGTACAGTAACACAAGCCTCTGTAACCCCATGCTGTGCCTCCAAGACCCCTTGCGCGCCGCTATACCCCCCCGCAGTGCTGGTACAACGCAGCGTGTGGCCAACACAATGTCTACCTCTGCCTGTCTGTTAGCGCTGCTCCCCGCCTCCTCCATATCCCTGCTATCCGCCGCAAAACTTCCCTCCAATCAGCGGGAGGGAAGGGACACAGGCGAGTAGCTCAGAGGCGGGGGAGCAGCGCTAACAGACAGGCAGAGGTAAACATTGTGTTGGAGACACGCTGCGAGTCACCAGCCCTGCGGGGGGGGGGGGGGGTATAGCGGCGCACAGGGGGTCTTGGAGGCATAGCATGGGGCAACAGAGGCTGTTGTTACTGTGCACAACTAGTCTCTGTGCCGCACTAACAGTAAAATCCCACCTCGGGTTCTCTTTAACCCATCTCAAATTCGCTGTGGGCAGGAGATGAGAGCCAGTAAGACCGGCACATACCAGCTGCCAGGTGAATGTAAATGCAGGAATTGACATGATCGTTCAAGTCCAGCACTTAACAAAGTGCAACATACGACTGTTTTGCGGGGTGCTAGTTGGTTCCAATATCATGCTTACCGTCTATCTGTGGTGTTAGAGGTGTCAGCACAGAGTGAGAAGGAGGGGAGGGGGTGTAAATATTTACAGTATCCATGGCATGGGAGTAAATATTTTTGGGTAAAACAAGAAATCTTCTGCTGCGGCCCCCGAGTCCTCAGAGTCAAGGAGGCCAAGCGAGCCTGATGCAGTCGGTGGTCCGCCAATTGTATAGCATTGATGTAGGATATCCTACGTACCTGCTGACATCTTACGCAGCCTACTACTTCACCTTTGTGTGGCCATGTTATTTTCTATACAACATTCTTTTGCAAATGTGATCTCTATTTGCAGGTCATCAAAGTTATGATGTGGACATACAATGATCACCCCATGAAAACTAAGTTATTGTACCCCAAATATGTGTCATAACCATTGTTTTGTTTTGTCTGCAGATTTCTGGCATCAGGACATTCGTACAGTTCCTTGCATCTTGAGTTTCGTTTGGGGAAAAGTACGATTCAGGGCATAGTTCTCAGCACCTGTACCCTGCTATGGAGGAAGCTTCAACCGATCTATATGATGTTTCCTGATGAAAGCAAGTGGATGCAAGTTGCAGATCTGTTTTGGAGACGCTGCAATTTTCCACATTGCATTGGTGCAATTGATGGGAAACACGTGAGAGTTGTGTGTCCCCCCTGCAGTGGTAGTCGCTATTTCAACTACAAAAAGTACTTTTCTCTGGTTCTACTGGCCATAGTGGACGCAGATTATAAGTTCTTATATGTGGATATCGGTTCCTATGGCAGCAGTTCTGATTCTACTATTTTTAAAAATTCAAAATTTGGGCGTTTGCTTGAAAGTGGACGTTTGGATATGCCCAATCCGCTGCCATGGCCTGGTCAGTTGGAACCAAATCGCCCTTTTTGTTTAGTTGGCGATGAAGCTTTCGGCCTATCCACTTTCATTATGCGACCTTACGCTCAGCGTGGACTTAATACAACCAAACGTACTTTTAATTACCGCTTATCTAGAGCACGTAGAATGGTGGAATGTGCATTTGGCATAATGGCAGCAAAGTGGCGAATATTTCAGGGGTCACTTCAAATGACCCCAGAGCATGCAGTGACTGTAATCAAGGCAGCTTGCATACTGCACAATTATGTGCGTGAAAAAGAGGGTGTAAACCTGGATGACTCGGACACCCCCATAGTTATGGCACCTCATAGGGCTGCTATCAGAGCTAGTGGAGACGCCCTTCGATTACGCGATGAACTCGCAAACTACATTTTAACTTGTGTAAACTACTTGTGGCGTAATTGGTACAAGCGCTAGATATTCGCTTGATAACAAAGTATGTTGTAGTGCCATGAATAAAAATAATCTTTCTTCAAAAACTTATATAAAGTTATCATGGTTTCATATGTTACTACTATGTTATGCAAATGTGCCTCTGTGCTACGTTAGGTTTTTTCCCCCATGTATCATCAATAGTCGGTCAAAGTGTTTTTGTGTTACCTGTAGGGACATAAGTGATGTTTGTAGTAAGTAAAACATCAAGATTTTTTGTGAAGTGCTCTGAAGTGGGTAGCGTATGTTCACAAAGTTCACACTGGGCTACACATTACAGACCATTTTAAAGGTTACATTCATTACTCTCCTAGTTTACAAACTTTTCTAATCCTGTAATTAAGGTAAAATTGAAGATAAAAAAGAAAGTTAGAATTCAACATACACAACTCAGACTTACCTTTATTATACTCATCAACCCCTATCCAGGGTCTGGCTTGCCCACCATGAAGAATTTTATTTTTCAAATTTTGCAGTTATAATTATACATAAGCACACAACTATGTTGTAATTAGGGAGAGGGAAGGCTCTGGGTCGTATATAGCCTTCCGTCTTCTCTCTCGCTGCTATCTGTCCGGTATAATTTTTTGTTCAAACTGTTAAACTTCACTACTTCCTTATTAGCATGTATAGACAGTAATGAAAACAACACGCAGGTGAACATTTCAACATGTTTATTGGAAAACTGACATCACATTGAACTGTGGTTCATCAACAATACTACAAGCATGAAGATTTAGTAATGCCTCAAGTGCTGTTTCAAGTATTTCTAAATTTAGTGCACGCTTCCTGATTGTACAAGCAAAATACAACTGCACTTAACACAACATTCTGTACGTTCTTGTCAGTCAATCTGTCCAACCACCACTTTCTCTCACTCCCGGCGTCCAGCATTTAAGAAGTCAGCTTCTGTTTGTTCAAATGGGAGAGGGGGTTGCAAGTGGTGTAGTTTCGTCATAGGGTCTCTACTACTAAGGCGTTCAACTAGCACAACTGTGCAGTAGAGAACCGAACACGTCACTTACAGCACGTTGACCCACAATGTGAAGCACTCACAAGTCAACCTGTTGAGCTTTGCTCATTGTTGCCTGGATGCCAGGAGAGAGAGAATCAGGGGCAAGGGCACAGATTGATTGACAAGAGATTGAAGAATCTGCAGGAACAATATTATGTTGTGTACATTGCTCATTATTTGACCATAATGGAGATACACAGAGCAGTGTATATAACATGATAATGCAGTTAGGAGTGCATGTATGAAGAGAGTGCACATGGCAAAGTTTGAAATACTAAGAACAAAAATCGTGATAAATGTCTTCAGTAGGCAACAAATATATGTGCATTTCGGTATTGGTCTTCTTACGAGGAATCACATGAAGAAAGGTGTGACCTGTAGGCAATATAAACATTGCCACTACTCATACAACCATTAACACTATGGTGATGCATACAACAAAGTAGCACATGTGTGTGTGGATGTGCATAGGACATAATATTTGAAAGTGTAAGTACTTAACTAAATCCACACAGCAACAAAAGAGAACCCTTTGGGGGGGGGGGGGGGGGTTGACATCACCTCAGTAGTATATTCGTGGTAGATATTACAACACAGATGGGCGAAATAAGCCCATTTTTGGGTCTGCAGCATAGTATTGTGCTGTAACAGGAGTTTTGGTTATGCGCAGTACAGTACAACCAAAGGAATACTACTTCTTTGCGTCACCTACGTAAGCACAGTGTTTAATACGTTTGGGTTGGAGGTGGGAAAGGTAAATATTTACATTGCTACAACAGCAGATAGATTTCTAAAATCACTTTCTCATGGCGGATATGGATGGGATGTATAAATTGAATGCAGACAATTCTTCAAACTAAGGTGAGTACCCCTTGGTGCCTTTTTGGCATTGTATTTTCATACTGAAGAAGGGGACTGTCCTATTGCAATGTACCTGTGTGCCTAACAATGGCTAATTGTTGTCATGTTGTATGCAGGTACATGTTTGTTTATTTCTTCGTGGTCCACCTTAGTAGCATGCTAAGCAAGGCATCAAAAATAGTGATGCATGAACGAAAAAAATACAAAAATTTCTCTTAAGAAAGGTCAAATAACTTTGTAATAACAAACCATCATTACAATAACTTTAAATATTAAAGAAGTCAACTTCACAATAACGACAACAGCATTCTTAACAATTCTTCAACTACAGATTTTCCAAGTACAAAGATTCCCGGAAAGACACTGCAGTAGACCTCAGAGAATCACTCACAATATTGCCTTCAGCATTTACCACTGGTTGTGGTGGTGGAGGTGGTGTTTGCAATAGGTAAGAAGGGGCATTACCCGGTACTTGTGGATGACCATTATTGATTGGCTGTACATTTTGCGAAACATGTGTTGAATACACACCTTCACGGGGATTCATATATGGGCGGATACTGTACTCAGGCCCCTGGTAATAATTTTCATGCGGGTGCTGTGGACCTCGAGCAGAATAATTTGAGGTTGATGGACAAAGTGGCCTATTAACATTCCCACTTTCTACTTGCATGTGTGGCATGTGGCTTTGGCTGTATCTGAGTTGACTGTAGTCAACATCAACATATTGTTGTGTGGTGGCTGGAGGTGTAGGATTGGAAGGTGCCTGAGCTTGTTGAGGTATACAACTTTGGATCGCATCTATTAACACACGCCGCAGAGTGAACATGTTCTCCTTAGGTACCTCATCTATCATCGGTATAAGACTCATGGCCAAAACATAAGAATTATTTTTTTCACGCTCCATTACATTGACAACTGACTTAAGGGAAGTCATTAGTTCCTCATTGTCCTGTGATTTTTTTTTTTTCCCCTGATCGCTTGTTTTGCCTCGACTGGATGCAGAAACCTGACGGACTGGTAACGTATGTTGCTCCAATTGCTGTACCTCTGAAGATGAAGAACCCTTCCTGTGTGTCACTTCTTGCTTCATCAAGAGTCAAATCCATGTTTGAATTACTGCTCTCATCAACATTAATCGCTTCAGGAATATTATCCTCAGTTCTATTAAAAAGATAAAAAATTTGGCATTATTAAAGCACCAAAGGTCATTAGTATACCACAGTGGTCGTTACATATATCGTCATGACACACATTGGAATGAAAAATTATTAACCACTGCAGCCTTCAGTCGTTTTCACTTTATGTATCCGAGCAATTTCCACCTCCCATTCATTAGCCTACAACTTTATCACTACTTATCACACTGAGTTGAAGTATAACTTGTGTTTCACACCACCAATTGAACAAATTTTATTTTGGGGGGGGGGGGGGTAAGGGAACTGTTTGCTAAGAGATAATTTACTATAAATTCATTTTAACAGGAAGAATAAGAGAAGAAATGGGAAAAAATTCTTTATTTCTCAGTGTTCTGCCATTACATTTTTTAAATAAAACATGCTTTCATAAAAAAAAATGCGTATTGTTTTTGCACATATGTCCCGGTTATTACAGCGTTACCATTATGTCCCTATCACAATGTATGCCGACAATATTTTTTTGGGAAAAAAAGGTCAGTTTTTCCCCTTTTGTATCTACCACAATGTACACGTTTAAAACAAACAAAACTATTGAAATATTACATACGCTTAGAGAGACGCAAGGGGCACGCTACAGCAAGAAAGTGTAGCTTCCGAGAGAAGATGTCGCTTTTTCAGCGGGGGAGAGGAATCAGTGATCGGGCACCATAGCCCAAATCACTGATTAATAGGCTAGCGAACCGCGGCCAAGAACGCGCACATGGCCTCCTGGGAGTAGCTAGCACTTCCAGGAAGCCATTATTGTTAAAGAGCAGACAGCCTGAGTGTCTACAGTATTTCCTGCAATCAAAACCACAATGTTAGTACAACTTCAGACAACAATAAAAAGAATACTCACTCTCGTAAATCGACACATGGCCGCAAGAACTACATTTGATCCCGGAATTTATAGGGGTTCCGCTTTGAGGCACCGGCACCACTTCGGGTTTCTTTTAATTCTAACTTCAAATCTTTTATGAAACTGTCCTTCACAGAACGCCACCGAGTTTTTGCATCAAATCCTGGAAAATTAAAGACATATCATTACATTGCACAATGATCTACAAGAACAACATCAGGTTACTGTTATTAATCATCTGCAATAAAAAAAATATACTCCCCAGTATAGGGTATATAGTATATAGGGTAGGCCCCAGTGACAGGCCCCAGTGACAGGCAGGTAGGCCCCAGTGACAGGCAGTGGTCCCCAGTGACAGGCAGTGGTCCCCAGTGACAGGCGGGTAAGCCCCAGTGACAGGCAGGTAGGCCCCAGTGACAGGCAGTGGTCCCCAGTGACAGGCAGTGGTCCCCAGTGACAGGCAGTGGTCCCCAGTGACAGGCGGGTAGGCCCCAGTGACAGGCGGGTAGGCCCCAGTGACAGGCGGGTAGGCCCCAGTGACAGGCAGTGGTCCCCAGTGACAGGCAGTGGTCCCCAGTGACAGGCAGTGGTCCCCAGTGACAGGCGGGTAGGCCCCAGTGACAGGCAGGTAGGCCCCAGTGACAGGCAGTGGTCCCCAGTGACAGGCAGTGGTCCCCAGTGACAGGCGGGTAGGCCCCAGTGACAGGCGGGTAGGCCCCAGTGACAGGCAGGTAGGCCCCAGTGACAGGCAGTGGTCCCCAGTGACAGGCAGTGGTCCCCAGTGACAGGCAGTGGTCCCCAGTGACAGGCGGGTAGGCCCCAGTGACAGGCAGTGGTCCCCAGTGACAGGCAGTGGTCCCCAGTGACAGGCAGTGGTCCCCAGTGACAGGCGGGTAGGCCCCAGTGACAGGCGGGTAGGCCCCAGTGACAGGCAGTGGTCCCCAGTGACAGGCAGTGGTCCCCAGTGACAGGCAGTGGTCCCCAGTGACAGGCAGTGGTCCCCAGTGACACCAAACATCAGTAGTCGATATGCACTTACCGAGCTCCTCGCGCGGCAAGTCAGTAAAATCGTCCCATTCCTCTTCGTAGAAGGTCTTTGCAATCAGCATCCATATGTATTTGGCATAATTGATATCCTTGTACCTCGAATGGCTTTTGTCATATAGTTCAGGGTGCTCTTGCACCCTGACTATCAACTCCTCAGTGGAAAACATCTTGCGGGGGATGTTTCTTCCGCTACTGCGTGTGGAGCCCGAGCCGCGCCCTCCTCTCTTCTTACTAGCCATGGTGAAAAGGAAGTGCGTCATGAAGGAAATTACGTCTACTTCCGCCGCACAACGCACCTCCAGATACGCATGAAAACGCATAGCATGCGTTTTTACATGCGTACCCATTGACTTGCATTAACATGCGTTTCTGTGCGCCACGCACAGAAATGCATGCAGCGATGCGTTTCTGACACGCGTACGTGTCAGACGCGCATATGTGAACGAGGGCCATCCAAATTCATTGATTTCTTCTGGCCCTCGCAAAACGCATAACCCACGCGTTGTCCAAAAACGCACGGCAACGCTTGCAGTCTGAACGGGGCCTAAAACAGCAACATGGTCAAACCCGTCAACGTTCATAAAGCATTAGAGAATTCATCTGCTGTCTAATCAGGACGTAACCTTTGGGAGAAAGGTCCTGCAGGCAGTCATCCCACCCTAATAGTGAGTAAAGAACAGCTTCTCTGTAGTCTCTCACTTCTGGGGGGCCGGACTGGAGGACGCAGGGAGAAAATACCTGGTAGTATCCGGTAGCGGGTATTTCTGATAGTCCTCCAGGCCGGCCCCCCACTATAAATCCCTAACCCTATTCACATGGGTGGTTCTACCTCATCACCTTTCCTTCTCTTCGTGTACACATGGGGTTACTCTGGTAAAAGTGAAGTAGGAGGGAAGTAGGCACATACTTATACGAGGTGGGAGAGGAGTCATTAGGTTTTAATTATTGATGTCATGTATTTCCTAACAGGTGAACATTGGTGTCCTCTCACTTCTGGGGGGCCGGCCTGGGGGACTATCAGAAATACCCGCTACCGGATACTACAAGGTATTTTTATATTTTTAGTAGGTGTACTTTATGTGCATTGCTCAGAATTCAGAAAACACTGAATACGCAGTTGCCAAATTATGCTGTAGGTAAGTGCAAATACGTTGTAGGTTCATTTTTGTTCGTGTAGTTATCTGTTTTAAAACAAATGAGTTCCCATGGCACACTTGATGACCACATCATTGCCCATGACCCACACCAGCCTCCAGAGAGCAAAATAGGTTGTGTACAGCAGTAAGGGCTGGTTCACACTACAAGAGCGCTTGTGATTTTAAAATCTTGCTAATGTAATGCTATGTGTGTGTTCTCACTTAAGTGATGTGATTTTATAAAAATCACCCATAGCACTGCATTAGCAACAGTTTTCTTTTTTTTTTTAAATCACCAGTGCTTGAAAAGCTTTTGTAGTGTAAACCAGCCCTTACTCAGCATCCATCCCTGTGAGATCTATTCCTGTAGGTGCTCTACATATACAGTAACATTTGAAAGAGGGGACCAAGGCAGCAAATAACCCACTATAGATAAATGACAAAGGCACTTTTCATAATTGCATAATAATAATGAAAATACTTATTCCAGTATGCACCATGTCAGCAAAGTTGAGTAGAAAATAGTATAGAGATCAACTGACTCTTGGGTGCATGCAAGAATACCTTTAATTATAAACCAAAAAATTGTACAAAAAAATCACATATAAACCCCCAAAACACACAATTACTTATAATGAACATAAAAAATATGGACAATAGACTCCATTAAAAAGCCATCAAATAGCAACTCAAGATATGCTACTAAGAGGCTGCAATCCTCAGATCTGTGAAAAACGGATCAGTGCCAGAATTTGCTATCCAAAGGGATTTTGTTGCACCACTCCAACCAGAGAGAAAAAGAAAACAGGCATGTGCACAAGGCTTACATGAATTCCTCTTAGTTTGCTATAAAGTATAGTCCTGAACCCAATCGTGAATCAGTGAATACCAGGCTTCCATGATGTAATCAAATTAATACTGGACTCACTCGCAGTCCCAGAAAATGCAGTTCATGAGAGTATCGAGCATAAAGCCTTGAAGGGTCAATCCATATGTTAGCTGCGTGACCTGCAGTATAAACACTGTTGCATAGGCAGGCAAGACAGACGTTTAGAGGATAGAAAATCATGAAAGCTGGGTAGTAGGCAGCAGATTAGTGTCCATTAGTAAGGATAGTGTCATGCAGGTTGTGCAGATTAGCATTGGAAACAGTTCATAGTTACCACACTGGTAAGATTCTGCGATGAAATCCATGGCTTAGTCCGAATAGTGTCGCTGGAGTCTGCATTGATGGCTTAGACGCTATTATCTAACATGTTTCGTCGTCTGCCATGACGGCCTCATCAGAGATAAGCGTCTAGTAAACGTGTCTGTATGCCGAACAATACGGCGAGTATTCAAAGATGCCATGAGGGACCCGCCCCCCTCCCCCCAGGTTTGTATACTATTTGCTGCTCTACATATACAGGCATCATATACAACAGCATCTAGTGGTTAAAGGCATAAAGTTCACAGCAGAAGTGATACAGGTGAAGCTAGTTTATTATGATCACTGGGCTACCAGTAATTATGGCCAGGATTATTCAGTTCCTCAGGTGACTATTGAGATGTGTACACCATTACAGTACATTTTTTCAGGAAGAGAGTGATGCTTAATTTCCAAAACCACAATGAAACTTTAAAGGGACAGACTTTAACAATGTAATCTATAGGTAATCTTTAGTGTAGAAAATCTGGTGTAGCGCTACATGAAACCTCTAATTAGCAAAACAAATAGATTACTGAAAAGAGTTGAGGCAGCTCAAAACTAGGGGTGATTTCATCATGTCTGATGAATTAATCATAGCTGCTTTAAAAGCTTGCAGTTGGAATTTTCTCAGTTAAGTTAAAAAAGGTATCCATTAACACTACACTTTCTTATCTCCGGCACTGACAGACACAATACAACATGCTATTGAACTGTATTGTAGTTAATAAACTATAGCAATTTAATCCTTCCTGGCTAGCAGAACAAAAAGGGTAGCATTGGGGCCTTTCCGGTCCAACCCTGTCCCACTAAAATATGGTGTGCCCAGGGCTCGATCCTGTCCCCTTTGTTGTTCACAATATACATGCTGCCACTTGAAAAAAACATCCAAAAACATGGTCTGACATACCATTGCTAAGCTGATGATACCCAGCTATATTTGTCATTCAAACTCAACATGACAGACCCTATTCTAAAAATAAACACATGCTTACCTGAGCTTCAGGAGTGGATGAATGACAACTGGCTTAAAGAGGAACTCCAGTGAAAATAATGTAATAAAAAAGTGCTTCATTTTTACAATAATTTTGTATAAATGATTTAGTCAGTGTTTGCCCATTGTAAAATCTTTTAAATCCCTGATTTACATTCTTACATTTATTGCATGGTGACATTTTTACTGTGGGCAGGTGATGTAGCTGTTGCTTGCTTTTTTGTCAGTTGTAAACAGCTATTTCCCACAATGCAGCAAGGTTCATAGACAGGAAACTGCCAAGAGTACGTACTCAGAATTTCTTTGTGGGATGGGTTTCACCACAATATCAGCCATACATCGCCCCCTGATGGTCTCTTTGTGAAAGGGAATCGATTTCTCATGTAAAAGAGGATATCAGCTACTGATTGGGATAAAGTTCAATTCTTGGTCGGAGTTTCTCTTTAAGCTGACACAACTGAGGTTCTTGTCATTGGAGGTCAGTGCCTAGCAACAAAGAAGCTCTAAAAACTGTCAACACCACTGAGGGTAGGGAACTCAGACCTTACTAGCTCCAACACTGTGCAAAGCTTTTGTTACTGATTGAAAATTAAACTTCAGGAATCAGATTTAAGCTGTTGTGAAACATTCCTTT
This sequence comes from Hyperolius riggenbachi, assembly GCF_040937935.1. NCBI lineage: Eukaryota > Metazoa > Chordata > Amphibia > Anura > Hyperoliidae > Hyperolius > Hyperolius riggenbachi. The sequence goes on along the minus strand of NC_090649.1, from coordinate 363,550,678 downwards.
TTTCACCCATGGAATATTGCAAAAATGAAGCACCTCATTCCTTTAGAAGATTTTCCAACCCTAGTTCACGCCTTTATAACATCATGGCTGGACTATTGCAATGCTGTCTATGCAGGCCTTACAAAACAGCTCTTTACCATCAGCAGAAAATACAGAATGCTGCTGCATGACTGTTACCAAGGTAACCCCGCCACTGCTACATAACAACAATCCTTTACTCCGTACACTGGCTACCCATAAAATGGAGAATTCTTTTTTAAAATGTGCATGCTAAAATTCAACCCTCTACCCAACCTTGGCCCTTGATACTTGAAGGATTTGATGCAACTGTGTCACATTTCCCACAACCTCAGCTCAAAATGATCCAATAACTTGACCACCCCCAGTGTCCAGCTAAAAACCTTTGGAGTCAGAGCTTTCTGTCATACTGCCTCTACCCTATGGAGCGCCTTGCTAAACTTAATAAAAACATCGCCAACTCTGGAGATGTCTAAATTAAAACTGAAAAGCCACCTGTTTAGTCTGGCATTTATGATCCTAACTTTTTTCCCTGTACACATCACTATGTACTGATCTGAGACAAGCTAAAACACTTTGGGTCCTAAGAGAGAAACAAGATTTAGAAATGTTTTGTTGTTGTTGAATCATGTTGCTCATACAAATATATAGGGTACCCAGTAAAACTAGGGAGACGATGAGCTACTAGAATTTACAGTACTGGATTTAAACAAAAACAAAGCTAATCCAATGATATAACTTCCCTTCCACTTCCCTTATTCAAGATGATGTTCATAATTTCAGGACAGTGTCTGACGTTTTGTTTTTTGTAGCACATGGATCCAGAGCCACTGGTTAAAAGTACAACTATGGCACATAGAAGGATAACTGTGTCTCTTTAAAGCAGGGGTCTCAAACTCGCGGCCCGCGGGCCATTTGCGTCCCTCGATACAATATTTTGTGGCCCTCACCGGCAAAAGCTTCCTTATAGTTCGCTTCAGTGCTCCCAAGTAATCCGCCACATCCCCGCCACTAAACAAGGGCTGCAGAGCCCCCAAATCGCCCGGGGGGCAATCCGCCGGCATTTCCTGGAAGGGGCAGAGCTTTCAACTTCAGCTCTGCCCCTCCTGACGTCAATCGCCGCACGGATCGCCACCTCTCCCCGCCCCTCTCTCTGAAGGAAGAGTGAGAGGGGCGGGCAGAGGCGCGATTGTGAAATTCCTTATGCGGCCCAGCCTCATCCTGACTTTGCCTCCTGCGGCCCCCAGGTAAATTGAGTTTGAGACCCCTGCTTTAAAGTATACCCGAACTGACATGTGACATGATGAGATAGACATGTGTATGTACAGTGCCTAGCACACAAATAACTATGCTGTGTTCGTTTTTTTCTTTCTCTGCCTGAAAGAGTTAAATATCAGGTATGTAAGTGGCTGACTCAGTCCTGACTCAGACAGGAAGTGACTACAGTGTGACCCTCACTGATAAGTAAGTCCCCTTTTTTACCTCTTTCTTGCTCTCAGAAGCCATTTTCTGCTAGGAAAATGTTTTATAGTTGGAATTTCTTATCAGTGAGGGTCACAGTGTAGTCACTTCCTGTCTGAGTCAGGACTGAGTCAGCCACTTACATACCTGATATTTAACACTTTCAGGCAGAGAAAGAAAAAAAGGAACACAGAATTGTTATTTGTGTGCTAGGCACTGTACATACACATGTCTATCTCATCGTGTCACATGTCAGTTCGGGTATTCTTTAAGCGCTTTTATTCAATCATTTAGCCAAAAGTACAACAGTTTTGACAAGTAGCAAAGGTACATCAAACCTGGATTGAAGAGGATGTGCTGGTGAATGGGGGAAGGTGACCAGGGGATGAACAGGACGGCACCAAAACTATTTATTTTGTTTGTTTGCTTTTAATTGTAATTTTTTTTTATTTTATTTTTTATTAAAAATTTTATTTGGGTAATTTTTGGTGTGGGAGGTAAACGGCTAATTTTAAATGTAATAGAATGTGTTTACCTATTAAAAAAATGTATGTGGGTGTAGTTTTACTATTTGGCCACAAGATGGACACAGTCAAAAAGTCCTGGAAGCGAACGCTCTCGCTTCCAGGAACTAGAAAGAGGAAGGGAAACTTTTTTTTTTACGCAGAAAGACTGCAGCCTCTCATAAGAAGCCGTCGGTTTTTCTGCCGGGGACTTTGATCGATGAATGAGAACTATATTCCCATTTATTGATCTGGAGGCTAACAGCAGGCGGTGGGAGTGCGCGCGGCAGGCAGCAGCACAGTCTATCTGGATGGATATATTCGTCCAGATAGGTTTAAGTGGTTAAAGACCAACTAAACAGATAGGGAAGCTGTTAAATTCTAGGTGCAAACTTTTATTGTAAATATTATCAGAGGCGCTTCTAGAGACCAGCGGACCAGCTAATTGCCTAGAGCGCCAGATTTATTGCAGGGCGGCTTTGAGGGAAAAAAAAGTTTATTTTTCCTGTCCTTAGAGACTGAATACTTAGGGAACGGAGATAAAAAGTTCTAATGAAAGCCTCTACTGCTCAGCCCCAAATAAGGAATCTACAAACCTTTTGTCTACAACACTTTGTATGGCATCCCCTAATATTAGTGTTATCAGTTATCTCGGGATCTAGAGTGTGTCTGTGTGACTCCTGTCCTGCCCGCCCCTCCTTATGACTTGAAAAGAAGAGGAGGATGCACTAGCATTGTAACCGGGTGCGTGGAGTGCGACCCCCACCAGGGTGTTCCCATGTTGCCATTAGAGGGGGTGACAGCAGATGCCACTTCAACAGAGCTGAATTTTAACACCCAAAAACATGCTATTTTAGCTTTAAACATTCATTCACTGAGGCTGGGAGAGAAACAGCCTCCCCTCTTTAGCTGGATCTGCAGCTGCTGGCTCATGGAGCCGATCTTTGTTTACACAGACACCCCCCTGTAGACTGGGCTGTATTGGGCTGTGCTGCCAGAGCATGTGACTGAGGCTATGAAGCGTCTGCGTTGCTATGAACTGAACCTAGCCTGTGCTTGCTTTATCTCTGCCCCTGTCAAAACCCTGATTGATGGAGCGAGGGGGAAGCTGGAGCTGAGATCTGAGTGAGCCATGCACCACTGGAGGGGATGGAGAAGGGAGAGAGCAGGATATATGGATTGGATATGAAGCCTGTGTAAGCAACCAGTCCCCCTGCCATGCTGTCACAGCCTCTCTCTCAGCACACACACACACTGCACATATGCCAGCCTACCCCCTCTCCCATATCAGGCTGGCTGAAAGCTTTTACAGGCTGGAGGAAGTGCTCTTGTAATGGAGTGACTATTCTCTGCACAATATTTACAACAAAAATGCATACTTTCCTGTATCTTGTCTCACTTTCTACTTGTCCCCTGCCCCCTCCTTCCCTCTTGTGTGTCCTCTGTCACTCTTCCTGCTCCCTAGTTCAATGGCAGGCAATCTATGTACAGCTTTCCCCCTTCCAATTGATCTGCTATCAACTATTCATGCATTGCATGATGTGTATCTTTCTTTCCTTCTTTCTTTCTTTCTTTCTTTCTTTCTTTCTTTCTTTCTTTCTTTCTTTCTTTCTTTGTCTGTGTTATGTGGCTGCAATACAGATAAGTTCTCTGCTCCATGTCAGGCTATTCTCAGTCTCTCTACACTCCTACTCTCTCCCTCATTCACCTTTGTTTCCCCCCTTCTCCTAGTGCTGGCTGTCTTTTCTTCCTCTCTCTGGATAGCGTAATTGTTAAGGGCTCTGCCTCTGGCACAGGCAAGCTGGGTTCAAATCTCTGCTTCTTTCTACTCAGTAAGCCGACGTCCTGACGTCAGCCGCCTCCGATCCAGCCCTTAGCGCTGGCCGGAACTGTTTGGTCCGGCTGCGCTGGGCTCGGGCGGCTGGGGGGGACCCTCTTTCGCCGCTGCACGCGACGCATCGCCGCGCTGCGGTGGCGATCAGGTAGCACACGCGGCTGGCAAAGTGCCGGCTGCGTGTGCTCCTTTTTATTTTGGGAAAAACGGCCCAGCAGGGCCTGAGCGACACCCACGATCTATCACTACTCATCACCCAGTACTCTCTCTTAATTTGTTTAGTGGACTTTTTGTGCCCATATGTACTTTTGCACACCAAATGTGTCTGTCAGTCACTGCTTCTTTTAGTTGTTTCATAGACACATTTATAGCTTCACATATGCTGTCTATCCATCTTAGCTTCTGTCGTCCTCTTTTTCTTTTGCCCTCAACTTTTCCATGCATCAAGGATTTCTCCAAAGAATCCGGTCTTCTTGTTATGTGACCAAAATATTAGAGTTTTAATAGTAATATCAACCCTTCTAGTGAACACTCTGGCCTTATTTCTTTACGTATTGGCTTGTTAGATCTTCTAGCAGTCCAGGGAACTTTTTGTAGCTTTCTCCACATCCAGAATTCAAAAGCATCAAGTTTTCTAAGCATTGCCTTTCACATCCATATCTTACTATTGGGAGCAGAGGCGGCCTTAGAGTATGCAGGGCCTAGAGCCATAAGTGTAGGCCATATACCGTATCGCCACGTTCATGGGCTTGTCCGCCTTTAATGCAGTATTCCTTATTATTATTGTTTGAAAACAATTATGTCAGGTAAAGGCCACTAAGCCAACCAATATAAAAACAAACATTTGCATGGTGGTTTTAAGTGCGGGGGTGGGGGAGCTCATGCTTCAATTAATTTGGAAATTCTAAGGTTCATGTTTCACAAAATTCACATTGTTGTAGTAACTTTTGTCTTGCAAAATTCAGCAAATTCAGCAATCATGAGGCCCCCAACATGACCAACTCAGCAATCATGAGGCCCCCAACAAGACAAATTCAGCAATCATGAGGCCCCCAACAAGACAAATTCAGCGATCTTGAGGCCCCCAACAAATCATGAGGCCCCCAACAAGACAAATTCAGTAACCATGAGGCCCCCAACAAGACAAATTCAGCAGTCATGAGGCAAATAAATAGACAGCATTTCACATAAGTAGGCAGAATGCCCCCTTAATATGGTAGACACCTCTCAACTGGCAGCAGTTCCCCAAAATACACTCAATCTGACAGCAGTGGTTCCCCAAAAATAGGTAGCCCCAGGTCTATAGGTGTCCCCAGAATAGGTGGCCAGCGGTATAGATGTCCCCAGAATAGGTGGCCAGAGGTATAGATGTCCCCAGAACAGGTAACCAGGGGTAGAGATGTCCCCAGAACAGGTAGCCAGGGGTATATGTCCCCAGTATATGTAGGCAGGGGTATATGTGCACAGTATATGTAGCCGGAGGTATATGTGCCCAGTATATGTAGCCAGAGATATATGTGCCCAGTGTATGTAGTCCGGGGTATATGTGCCCAGTATATGTAGTCAGGGTTATATGTGCACAGTATGTGTAGTCAGGGTTATATGTGCACAGTATGTGTAGTCAGGGTTATATGTGCCCAGTATATGTAGACAGGTGTATATGTGCCCAGTATATGTAGTGGGGGGTATATGTAGCCAGGGGTATATGTGCCAAGTAAATGTAGGCAGGGGTATATGTGCCCAGTATATGTAGCCAGGGCTATATGTGCCCAGTATATTTATCCAGGGGTATATTTGCCCAGTATATGTAGTCAGGGGTATATGTCCCCAGTATTTGTAGTCAGGGGTATATGTCCCAGTATATGTAGTCAGGGTTATATGTGCCCAGTATATGTAGTCAGGGTTATATGTGCACAGTATGTGTAGTCAGGGTTATATGTGCCCAGTATATGTAGTCAGGGTTATATGTGCACAGTATGTGTAGTCAGGGTTATATGTGCACAGTATGTGTAGTCAGGGTTATATGTGCACAGTATGTGTAGTCAGGGTTATATGTGCACAGTATGTGTAGTCAGGGTTATATGTGCCCAGTATATGTAGACAGGTGTATATGTGCCCAGTATATGTAGTGGGGGGTATATGTCCCCAGTATATGTAGCCAGGGGTATATGTGCCAAGTAAATGTAGGCAGGGGTATATGTGCCCAGTATATGTAGCCAGGGCTATATGTGCCCAGTATATGTATCCAGGTGTATATTTGCCCAGTATATGTAGTCAGGGGTATATGTCCCCAGTATTTGTAGTCAGGGGTATATGTCCCAGTATATGCAGTCAGGGGTATATGTCCCCAGTATATGTAGGCAGGTGTATATGTACCCAGTATATGTAGTGGGGGGTATATGTCCCCAGTATATGTAGCCAGGGCTATATGTGCCCAGTATATGTATCCAGGGGTATATTTGCCCAGTATATGTAGGCAGGTGTATATGTGCCCAGTATATGTGCCCAGTATATGTAGCCAGGGGTATATGTGCCCAGTATATGTAGGCAGGTGTATATGTTCTCAGTATATATAGCCAGGGGTATATGTCCCCAGTATATGTAGTCAGGGGTATATGTCCCCAGTATATGTAGCCAGGGGTATATGTCCCCAGTATATGTAGTCAGGGGTATATGTTCCAGTATATGTAGTCAAGGGTATATGTCCCAGTATATGTAGGCAGGGGTATATGTTCCGGAATAAGTAGCCAGGTGTGCCCTCAGCAAGAGGGGAGCAGCGTAGTGGAAGGAGAGCTGTGGGTAAGGGGGTCCATCTCCCCCCTCCTTCCCTCACCTTGGGCTCTCCCTCCCTCGCTCTCCCCTCCGGAACTAATGTGCGGGTGGCTGGCTGGCAGCGGGCGGAACCTACCACCGTCTTCGCATGCGTGGGATGGATTTGCCGCTAGTCTGTTCTGGTCCAGACCAGAGCAGCCGCACCAGAACTTCCGGCGCAGGAGCGAGACGAAGGTGAGTTCCACCCACTGCCAGCCAGCCACCCGCACATTAGTTCCGGAGGGGAGAGGGAGGGAGAGCCCCCTAAGGTGAGGGAAGGAGGAGGGAGATGCCCCCCCCCCCCTTCCCCACCGTCCACACAGCTCTCCCTCCTCTCTGCTCCCCTCCTGCTGGCCGCACGGGCACGCGGTCAGGGGGGGGGGGCAGCGGGCAGTCAGGTGAGCGAGCGATCGGCGGCCCGCAGTGCGGGGCCTCTTCAAGCGCAGGGCCTGGGGCGATTGCCCCACTTCCCCCCCCCCCCCCCCAAAGGCCGGCTCTGATTGGGAGGAACATAGCTTTAACTATCCTGATCTTTGTTGGTAAAGTGACATCTCTATCCTTTAGTATCTTGTCCAAATTTTGCTTCTTCCCAAGTAACAAGAGTCTTTTGATCTCAGGGCTGCAGTCACCATCTGCAGAGAACTTTGATCCCAGGAAGATGAAATCTGTTTACAACTTATACTTTCCCTCATTTATTTGCAGATAGTTCATTGGAGCAGATGACGCAACTTAAGTTTTTTTTGATGATGAGCAGTGGACCATCTTTGACACTTTCTTGTTTGATGTTCATGACTATGCTCTTCAATTCTTCCTCAGTTTTATCCATTGGCATGTCCAAGATTGTTAATATTCCTGTCAGCTATTTTAATTCTAGCATGTGACTCATCCAAACCAGCTTTCTGCATTAAATATTCAGCGTATAAGTTAAATAAATGAGACAATATGGAACCTTGTCGCACTCCTTTGCCAATTGTAAACCAGTCAATTATCCCATACTCCTAAAGGTTGCTTTGTTTGCATATAGATTCAACAAAAGGCAAATTAGATGGCCCGGCATCCCCATTTCCATAACAATCTCATATGTGCAGTCAAAAGCTTTTGAATAGGCGATAAAGCAAAAGTAGACCTTCTTTTGGAATTCCCCCGTTTTCTCTGGCAATATGGTCCTTTGTGCCTCTCCCTTTTCTAAAACCATCTTGCACATCTGGCAGTTCTCGTTCCATATATTGCTGCAGTCTGGCTTGTACATTTTTGAGCATTACCTTGCTGGAATGTGAGATAAGCGTAATTGTTCGATAATTTGAGCACTCTTTGGCATTGCCCTTTTTTGGGATTGGAATGTAAACAAACCTTTTCAAATCCAGTGGCTACTCTTGTGTTTACTATATTTGATAAGTTGTCTACAGCACTCTAACAGCATCCTCATGCAAGCTTTTCAGAATTTCCATTACTTCCTAGTAGCTTTGTTATTAGCAACACTTTGTAATGCCCATTTGACGTCATTCCTCAAGATGCTTTGTGGTTCTTCCGCATACCTATTCCAAGTATAAGTGTTGTCTATGTCATTCTTGTATAGCTGTTCTGTATATTCTTGCCACCTTTTCTTGACATATTCTGCCTCTGGTAGATCCCTTCAATTTTTGTCTCTCATCATTCCCATTATTGAATGGAAGGTTCCCTTGATATTGCCAATCTTAAAAAGATCTATGGTCTTTCCCATTGCATTGTCTGTTTCAGTTTTCTTGCACTGTTCGTTCAGATAAGATCTTTTATCGCTGCGTGCTATTCTCTGGAACTCTGCATTTAGCTGGGCAACTTTCACTTTGTCTCCACTGGCCTTTGCTTTCCTCCTTTCCGCCGTAATATTTAAAGCCACAGTAGACAACCATCTTGTCTTGGAATCTTATTTGTTCAACTTCTTGGACAATATCATGTACTTCTATCCATAGTTCCACAGGCACTACTACCTGTCACTAATTGTCACCCACTACTTATCACTACTCACCATCCTCAATCTGCCATTATTCATCATTGTAACGATTGTGGAACTTTCCCCGTGATCAGCGCACAACGCGTGCGCTGACACGGCGGAAATCCTCCACAAGCGTATAATTTGCAGGAACCCAGCAAAAGGTGCTACGCACCTGTAGAGGGAAATTCCTGTCGGCAGATGGCACTGGGGAGTGCAGAGGAACCAATCCTCTGTACCTCCACAAGTGCCAGACAGGAATTGTACGAAGCGCAGAACGCAATCGCAAGAGAGGCGATTGCGAATGAGATTGAGCAAAGGGATAGGTTGTATGTGTGTGCGCCAATCCAGTCGCCACCCCGCGACCGCGCACACACAACAGCAGATACGAAATAGGAACGCGATCGCGAGAGGTGCGATCGCCAGACGTGACACAAGGCAGATCAGAATAGAATACGAGGGTAGCAAAGGCACAGAAAATACAATAAGGAGATACGGAAAATAACAAACGCTAGCTAACCGCGAACACCGCACTCATTCGCAACAGTGCACGCGGTTATGCGCGATCTCCACGTGATAAGCACAATAGAGACAAGCACGCCTAACTAACCATTAACAGACAAACATGAAACAGAGGACGCGAGCGCTTGCTTAACGGTTACCTCACCGAGCCTGCAGCAAGCGCAGCGGACAAGACAGACACACGAAAACAGGGACAAACGAGAGATAGGATCCACAGCACTAGCGAAAAGTGGCTAGCGTGATCCAGGTACAGAGTAGCAGAACAGAAGGATCCCCAGCGCTAGCGAAAAGTAGCTAGCGCGATCCCAGGAAACAGAACAGAAGAGATAGCTGGTAGCAACCGCTGCACCAGCTATACTCCAAGAACAGAGATCAGAACCATTTCCTGTCGACCACCATAGGGGCAGGACAATGGCAACAGGCAAGACAAGACAGAACAGGCAATACAGATAATACAACCTGACTGGCCTAGAAGGGGAGCCTAAAGCAACCCCCAAGAATTAACTATACTAGATAGCAATGGCTGACACTCCAGCAGTGTCCATCAGGAACAGACCATGGAAAGGAAATGTCCAGCAAAGCATTCTGGGAAACATAAAGCTCTTATAGTGCCAGTCATCAAAGAAGGCAGGTAGGGGATTTGCATAACGAATGTATGCAAATTCCCCAGCAAGAGAACAGACCAGAAACTTGCAATGGAAAGACAGGTCTCTGTTCCAGAGACCTGCAGCCCACAGACTAGAGGAATGGACAAACAGCTGTCTGACTGTGCAGCCAGCTGAGCGGATCATCACAGTACCCCCCCCCCTCTAGGGATGGATTCCAGACATCCCTCAAAACTGGTATCATCACAAAACTCTAACTGAAGACTCATGAAGGTCAAGACAGCCCGACAAGGCCCAATTCCATAGTCAGTCCATCCGAAACCGACCTCATCAGAAGCAGAAGCCACCGAAACATGCCCATCAGCACTGCAAGTCTCAGCTTAACACCCATCAGGACTGTGGACACCAGAGAAGAAGCCATCGACACCCTCCAGACAATACCCACCACCTTCCAAGGAGCGTCCAAGAATACCAAACCTGCCGCAATACCTGTTCGAAGTGTCCCTTACAACACCAAAGCCATTGCTGATCGTATTCAGGGCACCAAGCAAAACCTTTCCCGGAATCTCCCAGAACGCCTTGAAGCTCCGCAGAGATCCCAAGAAGCCAGAACGCTCACCAGGCTCACATGGAGAACCACCAAGAACCCCTATGGAACCTATAATCATTCCAGACTCAAAATTAGCAGGACACCCATCAAGATCAGGACTTTCAGGGACCACTTCTGGGCATGCAAGCAGGCAGGCTATATCAGAACATGTCTCCACTGAGGAAGCATCTGAGTACGCTGGTAACCGAGGCACACTTGGGCTTTCTGGGTCACAGAGCACATCGGGGTACACTAGTACAGGAGAAACCTCAGGACACGTCGGGGAACTGCCAACCTCAGAGTCCGATACGACAAGACCAAAACCAGTACCGGGCAGAAAATCATCACGAGTAAAGGTCACAGGTACTGGTCTTTCAAAAGAAGACTCGGACTCAAATTCAGAATTTTCTGTAACTGTAACATCATCATTGACTACACATGAATGAAGCTCCACAAGAGCTGCAAAAGTAGTCAGCAAGGCAGCAATGCCTACTGAAGTGGGCAACACCTCAGAAGGACCTGGGGGGCAGGAGACATCTCCTACAAGTTCTGCACCCTTTGGGAGGAACTCGGAGACCTTCAGATCATCAAACAAGACCTCAGGAACATCATTTTTCAAGTTGTCTAAGAAGGATTCTGTACTATCCATGTTACAGGGCAAAACTGGAACTTTATTTTAAGAACAGGGCGGATGTCCCAGGGAAGGTTCCACCACAAACTGAGACTGAATTTCATCATCATGAGTGGAACATACAGGAATATTCACTGAACCACACACTGACTCCCTAACTTTAATCTCGCTGCACCCAGAATTCTGCGTAGCAGTCAAACTAGCTTGCAACTCCAAAACTGCAGAAAGACAGGTAAAAATAGCAGCAATACCTAGACGAGCCTCTAGGGGCAGGGCAGGAGATATTGTACAAGACAATATTGACTCATCCAGAGTACAGGGTGGAGAGTCAGAACTTTCTTCAAAGCAAGAAAGGGACTCCCAAATGTCAGTGTGATTGGACATCATTTTGTTATTCATGGTACAGGGCAGGCTCAGAGAAACCCTCTCTGGACCCAGCAAAGACGCTTCAGAGTCAGATTCGCAAAACGAAAGTGCTGTCTCACTCTTAGACTCGGCTAACGATGTCGAATCCGAGGAGACAGAGCGCAAAATTTGCGAATCCAGGATCGCTTTAGGTTGTGAAACTGACGCTTCCCTAGCGCACATCTCTGCGATCTGCGGAGCAGACTGCAAAGCGTTTAGGACAGAAACACTGGAGCAACTGTCATCAGGCCACAGGCCCTCACAGGTGTGAACAGGGCGAGACAAAGGCGCATTTGCAGTAGAAATAGCGACAACATCAGGAAAAACTCTATTAGACATATTAATTTTACTTTTGACGCTGCACAGTCGAGAAACTTTCCCCATAGCAGGGTCACAGATGGAAGATCTCAAAGATCTGTTTCTAAATGACAAAGGATCCCACACATCCTTGAGGAAACCGGCAGACTCATGCCAATCACAATCTGCAGGAACATCCGAGAAACAGGCACCAGATCGCACAGATTCAAACCGCACACTGTCAGGAGAGAATCCTCCAGGATTCGCACAGGAATCAACCACAGCGGCATACTCCTTCATTTCAGATTGCACAAAGTCAAGACTCTCATGCTTTACCCCAGAAAGGCAGGAACAATCATCCGACAACGATGTCTCTTTATGGGAATCAATTGGTTGGTGTGTGTGCAACTCATCCAAAATCGTTTGCCATACATAGATCATCAGATCCACATCATCCTTGTCACATTCATCGTAATCAATCAGAAGGTACATAGAATCAAGACAAGCATTCAAGACATCTTCGCTTTTTGCAATGTAAAAATTGCAAAAGGCTTTCCAATCAAAATCGAATTCCTCCAGCAAGGCCCCAACATCCCAGGAAGCAAATGGGGGTTCAAACAGGCCAGTATCCAGATAATCTTCATAGGGGTGGAGTTCAGGAACAAGAACAGATTTTTTAACTGCTTTAATGTAGTGTGCGATCCTACCTATAGCAGGATCCACATAAGCTTTGGATTGGGGCAAAAAACCTGGAAACTGATCAGCAGATGCATTATAAACATCATTATCATACTGCATGGTTTTGCCCATTTCAGACTTGACAGAAATAATCTCTTGATTTGTGTTTGCTATGGGCAACGGATCTTTCCGCTGGGAAGCCTTCCTAGATCTTTTACGTTTAGACTTCAGGTGGCCATACACTGGCCCGATTCCCGGCCGTTTCGACAGCAGATTCGATCCTGGGATCGAATCTGCTGCCAATCGTTCGCGGTAAACGCCGCCGACGATCCGATTTCCTCCCGAAATCGGATCGGTCCGTCGATCGCGCCGTGCGGGAAATTACCCTCGATCGCCCGCGGGTAAAGTGCGCGTCGCTAGCGGCGGCCGATCCGATGAAAAATACATTACCTGATGCGGGCTCCCGGGCGTCTTCTCCGCATCTTCTCAGCGCTGCACCCGCTCCATCCCGGCGCTTCCTGGGTCACTGCAGTGAACCAGGAAGTTCAAATAGAGGGCGCTCTATTTGAACTTCCTGGTCACGGAGTGACACAGGAAGCGCCGAGATGGAGCAAGAACAGAGCGGTGCAGCGTGGAGAAGATGCCCGGGAGCCAGCGTCAGGTAATGTATGCGCGGGGGGAGGACAGGCGGCAGGAGCAGCTGAACAGATTGTGATCGGTTTCAGGCTGAAATCGATTCACAATCTGTTTGCAGTAAAGGCAGCCATACGATCCCTATCTGATCAGATTCGATCAGATAGGGATCTGTCAGCTGGTCGATCTGATGGCACATCGACCAGTGTATGGCTGCCTTTCGAGGCTTTGGATGGCTGCTTTGTGGATGAAAGAGTAGATGGAACAGCTGATTGAGCTGCTGACAACAACTCATTAAGGGGGTATGGTAATTGAGGTAATCTCAGCCAATTGTGAATTAAAAAGGCCAAGAATTCCAGGGGTCTTTGACTCAGGGTGGTATGATTTAACACATCATAACCCCACATTGACATTTCGCCCCCCAACAGAATGTAGACCATTTGGGGGGCCCAGGTAGACACAGGGGTGCATTGGAATTCAGGGTTCGCTAACAGTTTCGTACACTCAGACAAAAATTCGTCTGCTGATTCAGGTTCAAGTTTTTTAAATCTCTTAAAGGTACAAGAGCCATATTCGACAAAATCGTACAAATCGGAAATTCCGTCTACACTGGGGTTTTGGGTTGGGCTGGACATTCTGTAACGATTGTGGAACTTTCCCCGTGATCAGCGCACAACGCGTGCGCTGACACGGCGGAAATCCTCCACAAGCGTATAATTTGCAGGAACCCAGCAAAAGGTGCTACGCACCTGTAGAGGGAAATTCCTGTCGGCAGATGGCGCTGGGGAGTGCAGAGGAACCAATCCTCTGTACCTCCACAAGTGCCAGACAGGAATTGTACGAAGCGCAGAACGCAATCGCAAGAGAGGCGATTGCGAATGAGATTGAGCAAAGGGATAGTTGTATGTGTGTGCGCCAATCCAGTCGCCACCCCGCGACCGCGCACACACAACAGCAGATACGAAATAGGAACGCGATCGCGAGAGGTGCGATCGCCAGACGTGACACAAGGCAGATCAGAATAGAATACGAGGGTAGCAAAGGCACAGCAAATACAATAAGAAGATACGGAAAATAACAAACGCTAGCTAACCGCGAACACCGCACTCATTCGCAACAGTGCACGCGGTTATGCGCGATCTCCACGTGATAAGCACAATAGAGACAAGCACGCCTAACTAACCATTAACAGACAAACATGAAACAGAGGACGCGAGCGCTTGCTTAACGGTTACCTCACCGAGCCTGCAGCAAGCGCAGCGGACAAGACAGACACACGAAAACAGGGACAAACGAGAGATAGGATCCACAGCACTAGCGAAAAGTGGCTAGCGTGATCCAGGTACAGAGTAGCAGAACAGAAGGATCCCCAGCGCTAGCGAAAAGTAGCTAGCGCGATCCCAGGAAACAGAACAGAAGAGATAGCTGGTAGCAACCGCTGCACCAGCTATACTCCAAGAACAGAGATCAGAACCATTTCCTGTCGACCACCATAGGGGCAGGACAATGGCAACAGGCAAGACAAGACAGAACAGGCAATACAGATAATACAACCTGACTGGCCTAGAAGGGGAGCCTAAAGCAACCCCCAGGAATTAACTATACTAGATAGCAATGGCTGACACTCCAGCAGTGTCCATCAGGAACAGACCATGGAAAGGAAATGTCCAGCAAAGCATTCTGGGAAACATAAAGCTCTTATAGTGCCAGTCATCAAAGAAGGCAGGTAGGGGATTTGCATAACGAATGTATGCAAATTCCCCAGCAAGAGAACAGACCAGAAACTTGCAATGGAAAGACAGGTCTCTGTTCCAGAGACCTGCAGCCCACAGACTAGAGGAATGGACAAACAGCTGTCTGCCTGTGCAGCCAGCTGAGCGGATCATCACAATCATTTATTATTTGCTACTATTACTCACCTACTACTACTACTATTTATCACTCACTGTTAGTGATGGTCATGTTGAGGAGAACTCATGGAGAAGCATGTGGTCAGTTTGGCCAGGTGTTATGCTGGGCATACACGGCCCAGATTCTTCTTATCAATCGAGCCGCTGATGGCTTGATTGATAATTTCCGACATGCCCGATCACCACGCGGAACGATTCCCTGCTCGATCCCTGCGGGCGGACAATAGCGGTAATCGAGCGGAAGATAAGGAGACGCCCGCGGGGACGATCGGGAATCGATTCGGGGCGGCCGCAGGGACGCGGCGGGAGTCGCTCCACCGGATCGGACCATGTATGCCCAGCATTAGATATGTAGGTCTCTGATTTGTGCATATGATAAAGCAGGATCTGATCACAGCAAATCAGATATTTGCAAATCTAACAGTTGATCAAACAAATGACATGCTTCTCCATGAGTTCTCCTAGACATGACCATCATTAATCACTATTTGCCAGTACTCATCACCGACCTGTATGCCATTATTCATCACCCACCTTCTACCACTTCTCTCCGTCACTGGAATCTGTCTATAACTACCTGCCCACCACTAGAATCTACTGATCCATCTGTCTGTCAATGGTATTATTTGCCTATCAATTAATATTATTTGCTTATCATTGGTAATATCTGCATGTCAGTGATATCTTCTCAATTGTAGAGTCATGGCCAAAAAATTGAGGCACAAATACTGGTTTTCACAAAGTTTGCTGCTTCTGATTTTTGATGGCAATTCATAACTCCAGATTGTTATGAAGAGTGATCAGATAACTTGAAAATTCTTCTTTGCCATGAAAATAAACTTGAACCAAAAAGAAAACAAAAAGAGTTCCCACTGCATTTCAGCCCTGTGACAAAAGGACCTGCTGCTATCATTTCAGTAATCTTCTCATGAACACAAGGCTGGAGATCATTCGTCATGTTGATTTAGTTAGAATAGCAGACTGGATGCTTTAAAAGGAGGATGCTTGAAATCATTGTGCTTCCTCGTGAACCATGGTTATCTGCAAGGAAACGTGCAGTTGTTGTGTTGCATTAATAGGGCTTCACAGGCAAGGATACTGCTGCTACTAAGATTTCATCTAAATCAACCTTTTACCGCATCAATAAGAAGTTCAAGGAGAAAGGTTTAATTGTTGTAAAGAAGGCTTCAGGGGCGCCCAAGACAGTCCAGCAAGCACCAAGACCATCTCCAAAAGATTATTCAGCCGCAGGATCAGGGTGCCACCAGTGCAGAGCTTGCTCAGGAATTGCAGCAGGCAGGTGAAAGTGCATCTGCACGCACAGTGAGGCCAAGAATTTTGGAGCATGACCTGGTGTCAAGAAGGGCAGCAAAGAAGCCACTTCTTACCAGGAAGAACATCAGGGACAGGCTGATAATCCGCAAATGTACAGGGCTTGGACTGCTTAGGACTGTGGTAGTCATTTTCACTGATGAAGCCCCTTTCTGAATATTTGCAGCATCCGGAAATATGATTGTTCAGAGAAAGAAAGTTGAGAGCTACCATCAGTCCTGTCTCATATCAACAGTAAAGCATCTTGAGACCATTCATGTGTGGGGCTGCTTCTCATCCAAGGGAGTGGGCGCAATCACAATTTTGCCTAAGAAAACAGCCATCAATAAAAAAAAATAAAGAAAAAAAGTACCAAAGCAGCCCCCGACAGCAACCATCCAAGAACAGTTTGGTGAATAACAATGCATTTTTCAGCATGGTAGAGCACCGTGCCATAATGCCAAAGTGATAGCCAATCGGCTCAGGGAATAAAATATTGAAGAGGGGGCAGAGTGAAGACTCAAGCACAGGGAGACTATCGCCTTTGTCTATAACAAGAGATAAGCAAGATTCTACTGCTCTCTGCAGCAATAAACTATTTTACACACCAGGAACACATGAGGATTCTTTCAAATGTTCTTATATTTAACCAAAAATACTTACTAAAATTTTAGTTTTGGGAGTATAATACTACTTTAAAGGGAACCCAAGGTGAGAGGGATATAGAGGCTACCATCTTCATTTCGTTGTAAACAATGCCAGTTGACTGGCAGTCCTGTTGATATTCTGGCATACGTAGTGTCTGAGTTAAAACCCTGGAACAGGCATATGGCTAATCCAGTAAAACCTTAGTCAGCTGAGTCAGAATACCTGATCTGCTGCATGCTTGTTCAGGGTCTATGGCTAAAAGTATTAGAGACACAGGATCAGGAGGACTATCAGGCAACTGGCATTGTTTAAAAGGAAATCAATATGGCAGCCTCCATATCTCTCTCAACTCAGCTTTCCTTTAAGCAGAAAACTTTGAGAAAAACAGTGGCTGTTCCAATCTCCACATTTTTGGCCATGACTGTATTAACCGATTTCTATCAGTGACCTCTGCATGCCATTGATCTCTACCTATCTTTGGTAATATCTGCATGTCAATAATGTCTGGCGGTTATGGACAATATCTGCATATCATGAACATTTGTCTGTTGTGCTTATTTAGTAAGTTACTAGCAATAGGTCAGATTTTCACAGGATAGTGCTTGCACTTGGCAAAATAATTCCCCCATTGTAATTATTTTATTGTATGGAAATTAATGTTTTAACCACTACACACGCACCCTGTTAATGGACCAATGGACGTTTTAAACCGTCTCCGTTCGCAATCACGGAACAAGAACCCTCCCCACTGCTTTTACCACCGAGACCCGCAAGGGCTGTGATTATGGAAAGGGAAGAAGCCCTTCCCTAAATCAAAGTGCCTGTTAGCAAAGCTTATGGCTTCAACAAGAACACCCTCTCATGGCTTCAACACCCTCCCTGTCTTACAGAGACAGTGTGAGGACATCTAGTGGTCAAATAAAAAAATACATGTGAAAAAAAATGTATACTACATTTTACATTTATTAAATTAACTAAAAATAAATTAATACCTCCACCCCATCCCTAAACCCTCCCCCTCCCCACCCCACACACCCATAATGACCAAAATAAAAACACTTGTAAAAAGAAATGAGTGTTTAAAACAAAACAAAAACATACATTTGTTACGTTAGGGACCCCACTTTTCTCCTATGTTTGGCATGACGGTATGTTACTGTTATATTTGCATATATGGGGTTGTAATAAATGACCAAAAACTGAGAAATAGTGATTTTTTTCAATTTTTCCCTTATTTTTCATTATTATTCCTGTTAAAATGCGTTTAGAATAAAATAATTCTTAGCATCATTTACCACCCAAAAAAAGCCTAATTGGTGGCGAAGAAAACAAGGTATACAATAGATGGTTTTGTTGTGACAAGTAGTGATAAAGTTATGGTTAATTAAAGGGAGGAACACTGACAGGTGAAAATTGAAAAAAGTTCACTTAGGGTAAAAATCCTTGTGGGTGAAGTGATTAAATTGAAGTGATATTCCTGTATAATTATCCCATTGTGTGTATATGGCATCGGTGTGTAGTGGAACATTTCTTGTCTGGGGCACCAAAGATGACAAAAATGGCCCTTACTTGACCCTTCAAACATCTTTATTATTACTTTGCATGCGATACACTGTCCTCTCCCCCAACAAAACAGACGATAACGTTACTTTGGGAAGTTTCACAATGCAAAACCCACATGGATTTCATTAAACATAATTAAAGATCTGTGACTTAGAGAAAAAATAAAACTTTTTTTTTTTACTGAAATACTTATCAATACCAGACTATGCTGCCTGGTTCACAGAAATGATCATGCCTTATCGCATTAAAATTCTTGTAGTATAACTCAATCAGCAGAAACAGTTGTGGTCTTTCTGTGACTGAGTTGCATGCCATATGCTGACCCAAGAAGACTGAAAACTACATTCTTCTAGTGAGTGGGAAATAAAGCCAACGGAGAAGTATTTATTTTTTCTTAAGGCAAACTTGCGTAATATGGTTAATACTATACCTTTGAAGGTATGTACACACGTCCAACTTTACACCTGATTGTCGTTTAAACTAGTCGTTTGAATGACTTCCAGTGCAAAAAACAAGTTGTTCAGACGTCATGTACACACTGACCAACAAAGCGGCTGATATGCTAATTTACCTAATTTACATGTTGTTTAACCAACTTGATAATGGACAATGGACTGGATAAAACAATGGTCTACATTAAATGACTGATCAAACGACTAGCTCCTAGGTTCTCAACGTGTGGTACGTGTACCCCAGGGGGTACTTCTGATGGTTCCAGGGGGTACTCAGGCTTGACATACTTAACCAAGAATAACAAATTTAGAGTTTTAGAAAATGATAAACCTAACTTAAACATCAAATCAGTATTTTATCTAATTGAAAGCAATAGTAAATGCTTGGAAATTGTTTAGGACCAATTATGTGCTACCATTAAATATATATATATATATATATATATATATATATATATATTTGTCAAGGGGTACTTGTGATAATTTTGACTATACTAGGGGGTACTTGGTGAGCACAGGGTTTTAAAGGGAAGGTTCAGGGAGGGTGGGCAAAAAATAAAAATCAAATTCCACTTACCTGGGGCTTCCTCCAGCCCGTGGCAGGCAGGAGGTGCCCTCGCCGCCGCTCCGCAGCCTCCCGGTGGTCTCCGGTGGCGCGCCCGACCTGGCCAGGCCGGCTGCCAGGTCGGGCTCCTCTGCGTTCCAAGGCCCGGAACGTCTGCGTCCCACGCCGGCGCTCTGACGTCATCGGACGTCCTCCGTGCTCTACTGCGCATGCGCAGTAGTTCTGCGCATGCGCAGTAGAGCACGGAGGACGTCCGATGACGTCAGAGCGCCGGCGTGGGACGCAGAAGTTCCGGGCCTTGGAGCGCAGAAGAGCCCGACCTGGCACCCGGCCTGGCCAGGTCGGGCGCGCCACCGGAGACCACCGGGAGCCTGCGGAGCGGCGGCGAGGGCACCTCCTGCCTGCCACGGGCTGGAGGAAGCCCCAGGTAAGTGGAATTTGATTTTTATTTTTTACCCACCCTCCCTGAACCTTCCCTTTAAAAGGGGTACATACCAATAAAATGTTGAGAAACATTGGACTAGCTGTTTGAACATCTATTAGTTGGACAAAAGGCTAAAAGTCGTTTATACACATGTATGGAACTAACAGTCGTTTGAACGACAGTTGGTCCAACGGATCAGGCTGAGTGGATCGGGCACCCCAGCTGTTATCAGTCGCTCTACAGCGCGTACACACGTCCAACTTGTCGTTCAGAAGAAAAGTTGTTCGAAAAAGTTGGACGTGTTCGTACCTTGAGGCTTGGTAATACACTATTTATCAAATGACCTTCTGAAGCCACCAACTTAATCAACTCTGTTCTTCAGCACAGCATGTTTCTATTTATTTCTACCGAAGTGAACCTCCAGACTAAAAATCTACTCAGCAGCATTGAAAAGGCCTGGTGTTTCTAACAGTTTCACAGCATCAGAACTTTGTTTTTCTTACCCAAGCCTCATTTTTAGCTGCACAGAAGAAAACTGCCCAGGCATTTTTCCCCTGATGCTGTGTAAAGCATGATGGGATTTCTGATGTTGTTCTCCTTCTGCTGTTTAGGTGCATTTTTTAAATTTTTTTATTTGAATTTGAGATTTGAAGCCTAGCGCGTCCAGCTGGGAGGGGTGATCAGGACACAGCACCGTTGGAACTGTGTCTCATATTCCCTGTTACCTCCTTTCAACCAAAAAGATAGCTGCCCCCATGAAAAAGATGGCTGCCCCCATGAAATCACAAACATTTGCCTGTTCTTTTAAAACAGGGTGGGTAAGAGATTATATTACCTATCAATTTTAATTAACATAACTAATGTACCGTAACTTAATGACAGTATGTTTGTTTAGGCTGAAGTTCCCCTTTAAAGTACAGTACCTTAAGCTGCCACTGTCAATCTCCTCTTAAAATTACATTTTTGTGTCTTTGGTGTAATTCATATCCTCTGAATATTATTATTATTTGTATTTATATAACACAAACCTCATCCAATAGTGCTGTACATAGCACAAAAATAAATAGTAACAGTATGCTATCTTCCCATCCAGAGGAGCTCACTTGTTACAGGGGTAGGAGTTGGACCCCTACAGTCGCTAGAGTTACACCACTTACTTTGAGACTTTTCAATAAAAATAAAACAATTTGGCTCGCTACTTAGACAAGGTTTTAGATTTTGTCCTCTTACAGGATTGACACCCTGATCTAGAGGGTAGTGGGTTGGAGACATTTGCGAAGGAAATATACATGTAGTTCCCGACTTACAAACGACCCGCTGATCCGAACAGCATGGATTCTGTGCTTCCATGGGAACAAGTAAAAAAAAATGTTTTCAAATTGGACTTGGACTTAAAGAAAAAATGGCTTTTAAACTTGTATAAGCAGGTACAGAGGGCAGATGTGACACAGAGGGGGGACACTGGAGGCACAGGGGGGTACAAAGGAGGTACAGGGGGCAGAGATGACACAATGTTTCAACTTAAGAAAAGATTCAGGTTAAGAACGAACCTACAGTCCCTATCTCGTTTGTTAACCGGGGACAACCTGGTACTTTCTAAATCTTGCATCCGCATCCATACTGATTTCTGAAATGCTAATCAGCATACTTGTTTCAGTTATACATAACAGAGGATCACCATGACAGTTAATGAAAGTCTAGATCACAAAGGAAGATAGGAAACATCCGGCACTGCAGTAAATGGAGTTTTCATTTATTCCAGACTGTGTTCAAAAAATAGAATGCATACAGCAAACAGTTCAAATATGTGAACAATACAGCCCTACCATGGGTGTGTAGATGGCAGTGGTGGTTAAGCCTTAGAAGAAGCACCGCCGTGCGAAACGGCCGTCAGGCTGCCCTCATCACACCCTGCGCCCACTGCCATCTACACACCCATGGTAGGACTGTATTATTCACATATTTGAACTGTTTGCTGTATGCATTCTATTTTTTGAGCACAGTCTGGAATAAATGAAAACTCCATTTACTGCAGTGCCGGATGTTTCCTATCTTCCTTTGTGATATAGAATCTGCTGGTTTGCCTTGTTATCCTGAGCACGCAGTTAGGAACATGGGTGTCATTTTGAGTCCATCCTGCTATTTTTAAAGGGCAATTTCTCCAGGTGGTGCCGACCACCATACTGTCTTCCTACACTCTTTCGAATTCGAACAGTTAATGGAAGGTTAACCACTTAAGGACCACAGTCTTTTCGCCCCTTAAAGAGACACTGAAGCGAAAAAAAAATGATGATATTATGATTTGTATGTGTAGTACAGCTAAGAAATAAAACATTAAGTCAAGATACATCAGTCTAATTGTTTCCAGTACAGGAAGAGTTTAAAAACTCCAGTTGTTATCTCTATGCAAAAAAGCTATTAAGCTCTCCGACTAAGTTAGTCGTGGAGAGGGCTGTTATCTGACTTTTATTATCTC
This sequence comes from Hyperolius riggenbachi, assembly GCF_040937935.1. Taxonomy (NCBI): domain Eukaryota; kingdom Metazoa; phylum Chordata; class Amphibia; order Anura; family Hyperoliidae; genus Hyperolius; species Hyperolius riggenbachi. The sequence goes on along the minus strand of NC_090649.1, from coordinate 363,528,373 downwards.
AGCTGTAATTGAACTGTTTACTTTTCCTCTGCCAGAGGAGAAGTCATTACTTCACAGACTGCTCTGAAAGACTCATTTTGAATGCTGAGTGTTGTGTAATCTGCACATATTATAGAATGATGCAATGTTAGAAAAAACACTATATACCTGAAAATAAAAGTATGAGAATATTTTCTTTGCTGCTAATCTTCTAGTAATTATTCATAGTACACAACCAATTCATTATATCATTTTTTTTTTCGCTTCAGTGTCTCTTTAAGGACCAGAGCCTTTTTTTCCCATTCAGACCACTGCAGCTTTCACGGTTTATGGCTCGGTCATACAACCTACCACCTAAATGAATTTTACCTACTTTTCTTGTCACTAATACAGCTTTCTTTTGGTGCTATTTGATTGCTGCTGTGATTTTTAGTTTTTATTATATTCATCAAAAAAGACATGAATTTTGTCAAAAAAAATGATTTTTTTTTAACTTTCTGTGATAAAATTTGTCAAATAAAATAAAATTTCTGTATACATTTTTGTTCAAATTTATTGTGCTACAGGTCTTTGATAAAAAAAAAAAAACATTCAGTATATGTTTATTGGTCTGGGTAAAAGTTATAGTGTTTACAAACTATGGTGCCAAAAGTAAATGATCCCATTTTGGAAAGACGACATCCCAAAGTATTCACTGAGAGGCATGGTGAGTTCATAGAAGATTTTATTTTTTGTCACCAGTTAGTGGAAAATGACACTTTGTGAGAAAAAAAAAAAAAGTTTACATTTCTGCTAACTTGCGACAAAAAAAAAGAAATCTGCCACGGACTCACCATGCTCCTCTCTGAATACCTTGAAGTGTCTACTTTCCAAAATGGGGTCATTTGTGGGGTGTATTTACTGTCCTGGCATTTTGGGGGGTGCCTAATTGTAAGCACCCCTGTAAAGCCTAAAGGTGCTCATTGGACTTTGGGCCCCTTAGCGCAGTTAGGCTGCAAAAAAGTGCCACACATGTGATATCGCCGTACTCAGGAGAAGTATTATAATGTGTTTTGGGGTGTATTTTTACACATACCCATGCTGGGTGGGAGAAATATCTCTGTAAATGACAATTTTTTGATTTTTTTTTACACACAATTGTCCATTTACAGAGACATTAACTGCGCTAAGGGGCCCAAAGTCCAATGAGTACTGGTTGGTCGGTCGCTCGGTCCACCTGAAAGGGTAATGGATGGAGAAAAAAAAAACAAAAAAAAACAAGCAAGCAGCAAAGTAATAACTTCATTAACATTTATAAACTTTTTCAAACAAAACCTTAACATTGTGAACCAAACATTCACTTTTTTGCTCACCTGTGTTGTTTTTTTTTTGTTTTTTTTTTAACTTACCTTCCGAGGACAAACCTCTCCTCCCCCATGAGACAATGTGCGAAGTGCAAATCGCACAGAGTTGTGGCGAAGTACATTACGCATTTTGTCCCAAGTGAAAGGAGAGGTTTCTGGCAGCCCTGTGTATTAGGGTCTCTCGAAACCAGATGTTTGGTTTCACACTGCATATTGGCATAAAATCTTCTATGAACTCACCATACTCCTAACTGAATACCTTGAGGTGTCTTCTTTCTAAAATGGGGTCATTTGTGGGGTTCCTATACTGTCCTGGCATTTTAGGGGCCCTAAACCATGAGGAGTAGTCTTGAAACCAAATGTCTCAAAATGACCTGTGAATTCCTAAAGGTACTCATTGGACTTTGGGGCCCCTTAGCGCAGTTAGGGTGCAAAAAAGTGCCACACATGTGGTATCGCTGTACCTGGGAGAAGTAGTATGTGTTTTGGGGTGTATTTTTACATATACCCATGCTGGGTGGGAGAAATATCTCTGTAAATGGACAATTGTGTGTAAAAAAAAATCAAAAAATTGTCATTTACAGAGATATTTCTCCCACCCAGCATGGGTATATGGAAAAATACACCACAAAACACATTATACTACTTCTCCTGAGTACGGCAATACCACATGTGTGGCACTTTTTTGCACCCTAACATTGCTAAAGGGCCTAAAGTTCAATGAGCACCTTCAGGCTTTACAGGGGTGCTTACAATTTATCACCCCCCCCCCCCCCCCCGCCACACACTTGCCAGGACAGTTAACAATCCCCACAAATGACCCCATTTTGGAAAGAATACACGCTAAGGTATTCCATGAGGGCCATATTGAGTTCATAGAAAAGTTTATTTTTTGTCACAAGTTAGCGGAAAATGACATTTTGTGAAAAAAAAAAACTATTTCTGTTAACTTGTGACAAAAAATAAAATCTTCTATGAACTCACCATGCACCTCACGGAATACTTTGGGGTGTCCTCTTTCCAAAATGGCATCATTCGTGGGGTCTGTCCTGGCATTTTAGGGTCTCTGCAATCATTACATGTATGGCCAGTATTAGGAGTTTCTGCTATACTCCTTACATTGGGCATACGGGTAATGCACTCTGCGCTGAAAGGAAAAATGATCGTCAAACAATCAATCAATCAATGTGGATGAAAAAATATCTGCCAAAAAATGTGAAAAAAAGAGGGGAAGACGTCTGGCAGGACATAGGAGCTGCCACCCAAAAACGTCCACCCACTCAGCTCGTATGCCCTGGCAAACCCGATTTATCCATTCACACCGATCGATGTGGATGAACAAATCATTGCCAGAGTTCTTTTTTGATACAAAGTGCTTGCCAAAGCATAGGAACTCCAACACCGCCCCATCAGCTCATATGCCTCGGCAAACGTATCTTTTTTACTGCGGAGGAGAAATCTCGTCCTGCAGCGCTGCATGCACCAATTTTGTGTAACCTGAGATACGTGCAATGCTTCTGTCAGGATGCACCATCAGTGCTGCAGCTGGTTGGTCGGTCGCTCGGTCCACCTGGAAGGGTAATGGATGGAGAAAAAAAAACAAGCAAGCAGCAAAGCAATAACTTCATTAACATTTATACACTTTTTCAAACAAAACCTTAACATTGTGAACCAAACATTCACTTTTTTGCTCACCTGTTGTGTTTTTTTTTTGTTTGTTTTTTTAACTTACCTTCCGAGGACAAACCTCTCCTCCCCATGAGACAATGTGCGAAGTGCAAATCGCACAGAGTTGTGGCGAAGTACATTACGCATTTTGTCCCAAGTGAAAGGAGAGGTTTCTGGCAGCCCTGTGTATTAGGGTCTCTCGAAACCAGATGTTTGGTTTCACACTGCATATTGGCATATCCGGTGGGTCGAGCCCGCCGCACTGTAGCGCCCAAAACAGACCAAGAGTAGCATTCGGCCTAGTATTGAACTGCATCACCATAGACTAACATGACTTCCGGGCCGACCTAAATTGCCGCAGAAGCCATGCAGTAACGTAGGCATGCACTAGCGTTAAGTCATGCACTTCCGGCGTAGGGGGGGACCACAAAGTGTGACTTTCACTAGGCAATTTGCCCTAACGCATCGCAGCAGTGTGAAATAGCACTGAGAGACCCTTGTGTGCCTACTCCTGTGTCTGGAGTTCCCTACTCTCTAATAGTGTACCTGCTCATGGTACCTCTCAAAACACACCCCTAGGCATAGGCCAGGCTGGTCAGGACAGGTGGGACAGTAAACAGCGGTGTCATGCCTTATTCCAGCCCTGCTGCAGACACGACAACGTTTTCTTCGGATGCGGTGACCTGGGGTACTCGGAATTGGATAGGCGTAATGCCTTCCATGCAGCCGGCTAGTTGCATCTGGGGGTTGGGCCACGGCACCTCCTGGATACAAGAGTTCCATAACGATTTCCATTTGAAATTGAATGAAAGATCCAGTTCTCCCAGCCTTACTGTAGAGAACAAAGCTGTTGTAAATTGCCAATTGAATGAGGTAAAAAGACACTTTTTTTATGCCAGCGTCTTGTTTTCCAGGAAATTAAATAGGGCGCTAACCTCTGGTCATTGAAGTCCACCCCTCCCATGTTAGTATTATAGTCGTGGACGACAAGGGTTTTTTCAATGACCTCAGTTCGCTGTTGAATTTCGACTGTCGTGTCTGCGTGAATGGTGGACAGAAGGTAAACGTCCCTCTTGTCCTTCCATTTCACCGCGAGCAGGTCATCAGCACACAAGGCGGCCCTCTGCCCTCGTTGAAGTCTGGTGGTAATGAGCCGTTGGGGGAAGCCCCGGCGACTAGGCCACGCGGTGCCACAGCATTGGATTCCTTCTATTTTTAAGTGCTGAAAGTGGGCCACACTTGTGTAATAATTGTCCACAAAAAGATGGTACCCCTTCTGGAACAAGGGTGACACCAAGTCCCACACAACCTTTCCACTGCTCCCCAGGTAGTCAGGGCATCCGACCGGCTCCAATTTTGAGTCTTTCCCCTCATAGACCCTAAAATAAGATGTATAGCCTGTGGCCCTTTCACAGAGCTTATACAGTTTCACCCCATACCGGGCGCGCTTGCTTGGGATGTACTGTTTGATGCGAAGGCACTCGGAAAAACGTACGAGGGACTCGTCTACGCAGATGTCCTGTTCAGGAGTATAAGCATCTGTAAATCTGGATGACAGGTGGTCTATGAGGGGCCGAATTTTTTGGAGCCGGTCATAAGCTGGGTGGTCACTTCGATGACAGGTTCCGTTGTTATTGAAGTGCAGGAAGCGCAGGATGTTCTCAAATCGTGTCCTGGACATGGCAGCAGAGTACAAGGGAACGTGATATGCTGGGTCTGTAGACCAATAAGAACGCAACTTATTCAGTTTGACTAGTCCCATGTGAAAGAGAAGGCCCAAAACAGGCTGGACTGGTTTCCACCGAAAAGGCTAAGCAAGGAAGTTATTCGGATTTGGCGGTTATAAATTGTGTGGCCTTACGGTTGGTCTCTGCCACGACTAAGTCTAAGAGATCCTGGGTGATGAACAGACAGAAAAAGTCTAGGGCCGATCCTAGATTATCTGTCTCCACCTGGACTCCAGACTGGGTGGTGAAAGGGGGCAGTACGGGTGCGGCAGAATCAGGGGATTGCCAATTGGGATTTGCCAGCACCTCTGGTAAACTAGGGGTAGTACGGGCCCATCTTCTTGGTGGCTGCGACCGGGATCTTACTGCACATGCCACCGAACCAGTTTCAACTTCCATGCTGGTGCTCACCACTTCACCAGGGTATAAGGAAGCACTAGTGCTAAGTCCAGGAGATGCTGTGCTGCTGGTGCTTGCCCCACCATGAAATCTCAGACCAGCACGAGCACCACTCTGCTGCCATTGAGGCTGATCCTGCGGTCCAATGACATGGGGTGTGGTACGCCTGGCTCTAGCCGGGACCTCAACCTCGTCATCACTATCGATCAGCGAGCCACTGTCCTCTGCAGGTTCAAACTCTGACCCAGAAGATTCGTTGAATGAGTCGTCCCAATCCTCCTCATCCGACTGGGCCATGTACCTGAACACCTCATCATCAGAATAACCCTTTCTTGCCATGGTGGACTGCTAAATTTAGGGGGTATTCCTCTGACACTACCCAGAAAAAAGAGCACCTACCTAGCAAAAGGGAGTACTTGAGGAACAGAAAGCTGTGGTCACTGAGTTTTGATTTAAAAAAAAAAAATCAAAACTGATCTTTACAGTGCCACAGCTATTGCAGTGATCAGAAAAAAAATTCTGTCACTGCGGAGGGGCGGGCTGAACGCAAGTGCAGGCGAACGATCAGGCCTGATCGGGCAAACACTATGTTTTTTAGTGGATCCTAGTGACCCTAATATAGATCTGACTGCGATCAGTAATGATCACTTACAGATACTATATAGTACCAATGTTGATTAGTGACTGTGGTGCAGTGGGCTGAGCACTAACTGACACTAACAAAGGGGCCTAGCTAACTGGCCTAACTGCTAACACTAGTGATACTAAAAAAGTGACAGTTTTCACTAATCACTGTTTTTAGATCACTAGGATAGTGACACGGTGGTGATCTGGGGTAGAGGGTGGCGAGTCGGGAATCAGAGGCAATCAGAAACAATCAATGAGGAAAAGAAAGCCAATCACAAGGTAATCAAAGGCAATCACAGGCCAATCACAGGGCACTCAAATCACGGGACAATCAAAGCCAATCACGGGACAATCAAAGCCAATCACGGGACAATCAAAGACAATCACAGGGCAATCACAGCCAATCACGGGACAATCAAATCACGGAACAATCAAAGCCGATCATGGGACAATCAAAGCCGATCACAGGACAATCAAAGCCAATCACAGGCCAATTAAAGCCAATCACAGGCCAATCGAAGCCAATCACAGGGCAATCACAGCCAATCACGGGGCACTCAAATCACGGGACAACCAAAGCTGATTACGGGACAATCAAAGCCGATCACGGGACAATCAAATACAATTACAGCACAATCAAATACAATGTCAGCACAATCAAATACAATTACAGCACAATCACATACAATACACTGGGTAGGTGATTTGGGGGGGGGGGGGGTGTCAGAGGGCGATCTGAGGGTGTGGGGGCAGATTGGGTCCTGATCTGATGGGTGGCAGACACAGGGGGTGACGATGGGAGATCAGTGAGTGATTACAGGGGAGAATAGATGTAAACAATGCACTGGGGAGGTTATCAGGAAGGGGGTCTGAGGGCAATCTGAAGGTCTAGGTGTATGCAAGAAAATTGTATACAAGCGCTCGCAGTACAAGAAATATAATACACAGGCTGAAAAACACCAGTTCAATGATGGAGCGCTCCCTGGCTATTTGTGCGTAGCTAAGAAAAAATAATCAATATAAAGGGTCAGCGCTCAAAACACAGTCTGTGTGATAAAGTTCTTCATAATACTCCACACAAAGGCAGCAGATGTCAACAGGGCACTTGATGCCCACCCCCCAACATAGAGAGACTCACCGGAAGATGCGGCCAAGATGGGCCCGACTGCGCCTTAGGGGTATTGGCCACCCCTCAGCCTCCAAGGCAATCTCCACACTTCACCAGACTCAGCTCTCCGTGTTCTCAGGGGATAATCTTTGTTGTAACCTCAAAAATAAAAATGAACGCTACACATAGCGTAAATGTGTTTTGAGGGAGGATTCCCACGTTTAATATAAAAACTTTAGGTTAAAAACAATGTGGACTACAAAGAGATGGCGCACGGCTACGTCAAGCGGGAGAAGCGGGCAGCATCTATGGATGTTTATCCAGCTACCGTAGCGCATCCCCGGCTAGTACTCCAAGACGTGCCGCCGCAGATTAAAAGTTCCACGCCGGACAATCACTGCGTCCAGTGACGTCAGACGTTACGCCGCTCCGTAGCTCCGCCCTACGCGTTTCGTTGCTATGGCAACTCCTCAGGGGCTACGGAGCACAGGATGCGACGAATTTTTAAAGGCTGACATGCGTGAAAGAAGGCTGCCCATTTGCCCGCTCAACGCTGCCGTTTTACATTAGTTTCATCTAATTATAGTTAATAGTTCATACATCTCACAAGTAAAAGCTCTAATACAAACTTAATACTTAAATGCATAGGATCAGTTATAAATAATGAACACATAAATTTGACCCAGCCACTAGATGGCAATAACTTTACCCATCCCCCATAAAAGGTGCAGTTTCAAATATGAAATACATAATATATAACAACATCTAATGTATCCCTGCACTATGATGACAATTAATCATTGAGAAATCCCAACTAAGCACACTCCCAGTAACCAAACCCCCCCCCCCACATACAGATCACAAATCAATCAGTGCTAATATAGCAATTTAAGTCAATGTCGATGTTAAGTCCACCAGGTTCCAACACCCCCATTTTATGAATCCATTGGGTCTCCAACTTGGAGACCTCCCGCGTGCGGTTAGACCCCCTCCAGTGACTCTTGACCTTCTGTACCCCACACATTTTTAGGGTCCCTAAACCACAGCCATGGTGGGAGGAGAAATGCCTGGAGACACTATGCTGCTGGTACCCTTTGCCAATCTTATATATATGTTCCCCCAATCTCTTGTGGAGTGCCCTAGTGGTCCTGCCAATGTATTGCAGGCCACAGCCACACCACAAGAGATATACTACATAGGGGGTATTACACGTAATAAATTCCCTTATTTTAAAATTGGCACCATTATGAAATGATCTCACTGTGTTTGTCTTAACCATATGACCCTCACGACAGGCCCTACAGTCCCTGCACGGATGGAACCCTGCTGTTTGCCATGGGTTCACCAGGGTCCTGGGAGGGTCAACACAGCTAGGTGCCAGGAAATCTTTAAGATTCCTGGCACGTCTATATATGAACTTTGGGCGATCCGGAACATGGGCCTTAAGGATTGGGTCTTGCTGCAAGATACCCCAATGTCTTTTAAAAATGGCCTCTACCTGTCTGAACTGTTTACTAAACCCTGTCAAGAAGGAGAAGTCCATATTGGTCTCCCCTCTATCTCGTGGCTTAAAAGTGAGTGCTCTGTCCATCTCTCCCACCTGAGCTCGCTGCTGATGAATAATATGTGGGTCATAACCCTTCTCAACAAATCTCTCAGCCAGTTTAGCAGACTGAGAGGTATAGTCATCCATATTTGAACAGTTCCTGCGAATTCGCAGGAACTGGCCCCTTGGTACCCCCCTAAGCCAATTGGGATGATGACAACTACTAGTAGGGATGTACCCATCACGATCTGTGTCCTTAAAATGGGTTCTGGTCCACAGCCACGTTTCTGCAGGTAATACGCCCCCCCGTGCCAAAAGTAATTATGTGTTAAAGCAAAGGTCAGAAGGTCCAAGATAAACTGACACTGTTCGGGTTTCATATTGGTTTTGCCAAGGTAAATACCAACCGCCCGCAGCCCGTGATCATGGGGTATGATGGTGTAGAGGGACGACACATCCGCTGTGCAGAGTAGTGTCTCCCCCGACACCTGCACCCCCCGAAGGACCTGCAGGGTGTGTTTGGTATCCCTTAGCAAATGAGGGATAAGTGCTACAGCTGGCTGCAGCATATCATCAAGATACTCCCCCAATCTGTGGGTAACGGACCCCATCCCACTTATGATTGGGCGCCCGGGCGGGTCAATCATGCTTTTATGTATTTTGGGTGTCTGATAAATGACAGGGATGCGGGGAGCACTTGGCACCAAATAATCAAACTCCCTGTCATTCAGAAACCCAGCTTGTAAACCACTTTTAAGTAGTTCCCTAAGTTCATTCAAGAACCTCACAGTAGGATCACCGGGCAATTTGACATACGTGTCCTGGTCTGCAACCAATCGGCCAAGTTCAGCATTATATTGATCCCGATTGAGCACTACAACTCCCCCCCCTTTGTCCGCCGGACGAATTACCAGCTGTTTTTCCTCCAGTAGTTCCTTAGCCAAGACAGGAACATTAGAGTGATCTCGGGGGATTACAACACGATCGAGGTCACCCAACACCATTTGTTTAAAAGTATCTAGTGTGCTATCTACACCATTATCCTGTGGATTAAACAGAGACCGATTCCGTAGGTTGGTGTGTCTATACACATCAGGGGGATTGAACCTACTGCTCGGTCCTTCTTTCTTAAGGAAATATTTTTTTATATTCAACTTACGCATATACTTATGCACATCTATAAAAACATCAAATTTGTTTAACCGACTAGGGGGGGCATATTTGAGTCCCTGATCAATAAGTTTGAGCTGACCTGTGCTAAGGGGGCAGCCACTAAGATTATATATCCCTTGGCCAATTAAGTTCTTGGCCTTTTCTCTTCTCCCCCCTCTGCACCCTCTTCTGCTCTGCGTTTGTTGGCGTTTTTTGGGGAGACCCCGGTGAAAATGTCCTGATTCTCAATGTCTTTTAAAAGACATTGGGGTATCTTGCAGCAAGACCCAATCTTTAAGGCCCATGTTCCGGATCGCCCAAAGTTCATATATAGACGTGCCAGGAATCTTAAAGATTTCCTGGCACCTAGCTGTGTTGACCCTCCCAGGACCCTGGTGAACCCATGGCAAACAGCAGGGTTCCATCCGTGCAGGGACTGTAGGGCCTGTCGTGAGGATCATATGGTTAAGACAAACACAGTGAGATCATTTCATAATGGTGCCAATTTTAAAATAAGGGAATTTATTACGTGTAATACCCCCTATGTAGTATATCTCTTGTGGTGTGGCTGTGGCCTGCAATACATTGGCAGGACCACTAGGGCACTCCACAAGAGATTGGGGGAACATATATATAAGATTGGCAAAGGGTACCAGCAGCATAGTGTCTCCAGGCATTTCTCCTCCCACCATGGCTGTGGTTTAGGGACCCTAAAAATGTGTGGGGTACAGAAGGTCAAGAGTCACTGGAGGGGGTCTAACTGCACGCGGGAGGTCTCCAAGTTGGAGACCCAATGGATTCATAAAATGGGGGTGTTGGAACCTGGTGGACTTAACATCGACATTGACTAAAATTGCTATATTAGCACTGATTGATTTGTGATCTGTATGTGGGGGGGGGGGTTTGGTTACTGGGAGTGTGCTTAGTTGGGATTTCTCAATGATTAATTGTCATCATAGTGCAGGGATACATTAGATGTTGTTATATATTATGTATTTCATATTTGAAACTGCACCTTTTATGGGGGATGGGTAAAGTTATTGCCATCTAGTGGCTGGGTCAAATTTATGTGTTCATTATTTATAACTGATCCTATGCATTTAAGTATTAAGTTTGTATTAGAGCTTTTACTTGTGAGATGTATGAACTATGATCTATAATTAGATGAAACTAATGTAAAACGGCAGCGTTGAGCGGGCAAATGGGCAGCCTTCTTTCACGCATGTCAGCCTTTAAAAATTCGTCGCATCCTGTGCTCCGTAGCCCCTGAGGAGTTGCCATAGCAACGAAACGCGTAGGGCGGAGCTACGGAGCGGCGTAACGTCTGACGTCACTGGACGCAGTGATTGTCCGGCGTGGAACTTTTAATCTGCGGCGGCACGTCTTGGAGTACTAGCCGGGGATGCGCTACGGTAGCTGGATAAACATCCATAGATGCTGCCCGCTTCTCCCGCTTGACGTAGCCGTGCGCCATCTCTTTGTAGTCCACATTTTTTTAACCTAAAGTTTTTATATTAAACGTGGGAATCCTCCCTCAAAACACATTTACGCTATGTGTAGCGTTCATTTTTATTTTTGAGGTTACAACAAAGATTATCCCCTGAGAACACGGAGAGCTGAGTCTGGTGAAGTGTGGAGATTGCCTTGGAGGCTGAGGGGTGGCCAATACCCCTAAGGCGCAGTCGGGCCCATCTTGGCCGCATCTTCCGGTGAGTCTCTCTATGTTGGGGGGTGGGCATCAAGTGCCCTGTTGACATCTGCTGCCTTTGTGTGGAGTATTATGAAGAACTTTATCACACAGACTGTGTTTTGAGCGCTGACCCTTTATATTGATTATGAAGGTCTAGGTGGGTGATCAGGTGCCCCCAAGGGACAGTTTAGGGTCTGCTCTGATCGGTGGTGGTGACAAGAGGTGATAGTCAGGTGATCAGTGGGTAAGGCAGAGGTATACAAATGTATACAGTATACAGGGGGTGATCTGGGGGGATCTGAGGGTAGGGAGGGTGATCAGGGGACCCTAGGGGTTAGTTAGGGACCTAATCTAGGGGATAGCGTTGACAGTGACAGGGAGTGATTGATGGGTTTTTAGGGTGGTGCTTGGGTGCAAACAGTGGTGTGCTGGGGTGGTCAGGGGGGGTTCTGAGGGCTGGGGTGGGTGATCAGGGGGTCTGGGTGGGCTAAATTGTGTGTGTGTCTTTACCTACAGTGCTGCCGTCCTCTCTGATGGTCGCACGACTAAGTGACCATCAGAGGAGGAGGTAGCCTGTATAATATACTTTGTTACATAAACAAAGTGTATTATACACTTTCTATTAGCCCGACTGGCGCATTTGAAACCTGCCAGCGCTGCTAATTGGCCGGTGGGTTATCGCGCCAGGTGGGCGGAGTCAGTTGCCGGCGGCAGATTGCGTCATGCATGACGCGATCGCCGCACAGCCATGCCTGCTGCCGCCGCCTATGGGCGTATTGCGATCGTTTGGGCCCAGCCCTTGCTGCCGCCCATCGGCTTAAGGCGGTCGGCAAGTGGTTTAATAATAATGAAGACCTAAAAAACAAACCGGGCAAATCAACACTGACCTAGGAAAGTTAATTAACTGCTTCTGGACCAGTGCTGTTGAAATCTGCGTCCTGCTTGTGGCTGCATGGTCCTGACGTAGATTTCAACTATCACCGATGCGATGCCCCGCCAATCACACTGCTCTGTCTCCACCGCAACCCATTCGCCCTACCGGTACTATGATGGCAGAGCTGTGTGAGCCGGTCAGGAGCTGATTTCATTGGCTTCTGACCCTGTAATCACTGTAAGCCATTCCCATTGGTCTACATTGAAGGGGAGGTTAAGGAGCCAATGAAAGTGGCTCCTGACCGGGTCTCACACATCTCTGTAGTCATAGTGATGCCAGAGAGCTGGACCTGTGGCGATGGGAGAGCGGTGTGACCGGTGGGAGCAATGGGTCTGTGCAGCAATTTAGCAGTAAGCGCCTTACGGTACCAGCAGTCTCTGGTACTTAAGGGGGCAGAGAGACTGCTGGTACGGAAGTAGTTAATCTAGCTAATCAAAGCATCTGGTTAATTAACCACCTACCAGCTGCTGACTTGGGTCAGCTTGTTTTTTTGAGCATTTTCAGGTCAGCAATGGCAGCTTTTATATTTATTAGCACTGATTAAAAAGCTAATGGGTAATCCTCCCAACTGCCAAACCAATTTTGTATAGCATTAAGGTCAACCTAAGTAAATACATACTTTTGACTTAGAATTTGATTTACTGAACACTTATATCATACATGTGAAAATGTATGCATGCTTGCATTGTGAAATTTGCTAATAATGTGTTCCCTGCTCTATGATCAATCAACTCTCACTGCTGTTGTCCTTGTAGGCTCTGGTGGAGAAAAGAGTTCATGGTGTATGCCCCACAATGTAATTTGCACACTGCTGAGAGATTATAAAAACTGCTATTGTTAGGTTCTTCCGGCTGTCAGGCTGCTGACTGTACTTTCACAAGCTTGCACACACATACTTTAACTGTCACCTGTAGGGATCAGGACTCAATCTTTTGGGTGACAATTCTGGACATAAGCTCAGACAAATGTGCCCCTTAGCTACAACCCAGCAACATGTACTGTTGATATGAGGCGGGGGGGGGGGGGGGGGGTGGATCAAAATGGAGGAGAAGTAAAAAGGATGGCAATTAGAACATTGTGCTTAGCCTGAGATGTCATACCTGGCAAAGCAGGGCGTTTTGCAATGTGTAGCGTTGAAGCTTGGCGTGGCTATAGCAGTAATGCTATTATCCGCGCACAGGTAAGTGGGGGTCTGGCTTACCACCCAACTGAGATTCCAGGGAGCACCGCCAAAGCTACGTCCATTAAAGTTCCAAAAGCTCCAACTCCTGTAAAAGGAAAAGGTTAGGGAGAAAAAAAAACAACGAAACAAAACCAAAGAAAAACTGAACAAAACGACAGAGGATCAGTGGGTCATCAGAGATAAAGTAAAAAACAATGATCCTAGAAATAAAACAAGACAAGACAAAACAGTCCAGGGAATTAAGAATACAAAGAGAAAACAACAGGTCATCAGTAGGCTTTATTCGATTGTCTATATGATTTCCAATTATCCCAGATAGCATCAAATCTGGCCATATTTTCTATACTATAGTAGTGCACTCTATCCATAAGCACATCTAATCTCTGTTTGACCAGAGAAAGACCAAGACTCTGGTCTTAGCAGATTCCAAGACTCTGGTCTCAGTAGATTCCAGACCCCAGTCCAATACCTGATCAAATTTAGCCGCCAAATAATAATGCCACAAGCTAGGGAGGCCTACACCACCCTGCAAAGAGTGCCTATACATAACCAGAGATCTAACTCTGGCTGGCTTGTTATCCCAATCAAATTTATAAATTTTAGTCTGAATTCCTGATAGAGAGCGCTCACTGAGCACGATAGGAAGCATGCGGAATAAATACAATATTTTATTGAGAAAATTCATTTTACATCCAGATATCTGCCCAGCCGTGAGACCTTGTATGACGACCAACTATGGAAAAGTTGAGTAATTGTTTTATATATTGGAGGAAAGTTAGCCTCGGACAGGTAACAGTAACGAAGAGTAAGGCACACTCCTAGGTATTTAAATTTGTTATTACACCAAGTAAAGTCAAAGTTTGCCTCCAGAAGTTTTAATGTATGGGGAAAGAGATTCACAGGAAGGGCAGTGGACTTAGAGGAATTAACTCTAAGGCCTGAGAACTCAGCAAAGTAATCTAATAACTTAAAAAGGTTTGGAAGAGTAGTGACTAGTCTGGTCAAAAACAGGAGTGCGTCATCAGCATACACAGCTATCTTAGTATTATCTGGACCGTATCCAGCTATGTCAGGATGTTGTCTAATAGTGGTTGCTAGTGGTTCAAGGGCCAATGCAAACAGCAAGGGAGAAAGAGGACAAACCTGTCACGTAACTCATCTGAGAGTAATAGGAGTCGAGGAAGCACAAGGGATACGTATAACAGTGGAAGGGTTATCATATAATGCTGATACAGCTGACAAAATAGGACCGGACAGGCTGAAGCCCCCCAAAGCTGTGTGTAAGTATTGCCAACCAATGGATCTGAAGCCTGCCTACCTGGGATTAACCCAGTCTGAGAAGGAGCAATGAGGTTGCCAACCATAGAGCCCAAACGCACAGCCAAAATGTTAGCAAATAATTTTACATCGTTATTTAGAATTGAAATAGGGCAAAACCCAGCTGGGGAAGCATGATCAGCACCAGGCTTCGGGATCAATGTCATGTTGGCCATCAGCATCTCAGCAGAAAAATGTTCACCATTAAGGACAGCATTAAATGGAACCTTAACTGAGAGGGATATGGATGTTTTCTTATAAACCATACTAGTTGCCTGAAAGTCCTGCTGATCTCTTTGGGGCAGTAGTGGCTGAATCACACACCTGAAACAACAATGCAGCTAATCCAGTCTGACTTCAGTCAGAGCACCTGATGTGCATGCTTGTTGAGGGGCTGTGGCTAAAAGTAATAGAGACACAGGATCGGCAAGAGAGTCAGGCAACCGGTATTATTTTAAAAGGAAAAATCCATATCCTTCTCAGTCTAGGTTCCCTTTAAACAGAGTAGTGAGGGGCATGGGCATAATCTCAGCAAATTTCTTATAATATGTAGGGGTGAACCCATCAAATCCAGATGGATGACGATTTTAAAGATTTAATGACAGAAGTAACTTCTGCTACAGTAATTAGAGCATTAAGTTGTTCCACAAGGTCATAATATAGTGTTGGCAAATTGAGATTAGATGACCAGGTCTTAAGTGCATTTGAGTCTGTGGAAACCCCAGTACCCAAAAGACTATGATAATAGTCCTCAAAAATGTTTTATTACCTTGGAGGAAAGGGTTTCTACTACGCCTCTAGCAGTACACAAATTATAAACAAGAGGAAGTTTATAATATTGATTACGTTTTTGAGCAAATTGAGTCAAGAGATTGCCTCTCAAAAGAAACCTTGCCTTGGAGAACTTCAATGCTTTAGCATGAGTGTTGTCAAGATGGTTATTAAGCTCCACTCCTGATCTCGTACAAAATGTTATAGTTCACTGTGGAAAAGTGACGCCTATAAAGAGCGTCCAATTCAGCTGTCAGAGAAAAAATCCTCTGAACTCTCAATCTCTTAGCACTCATTGCTCTCGCTATAAAAACTCCTTTGATGATAGACTTGTGAGTTACCCTCAAGGGCCGGGGGGGGGGGGGGTGCCATTACATTTTACAGTTTTTCGCCATAGTGCCCCTTTAATCAGTTGCTCTCAGTTATAACTGAAAGGACAACTGATTTTCAAAGTAATTCCCATGTTTCCCAATGGCTCAGTTAACGCTATACGCATTTTAACTGAAACATTTTTCATTATGCACTGCTATGGAGATAACAAAAAACGCGTACCAACTGATTAAAGAGAGTCTGAAGCGAGAATAGATCTTGCTTCAGACCTCATAGCTAGCAGGGGCATGTGTGCCCCTGCTAAAACGCCGCTATCCCGCGGCTTAACGGGGGTCCCTGTCCCCCCAAATCCCCTCCGTAATGCGGGGGAGCGCTTCCGCATTGGGGCAGGGCTAACCGCCGCAGCCCTGCCCCACGCGCATCTGTCAGCGCGTATCTCCGCCTCTCCCCCACCCCTCTCAGTCTTCCTTCACTGAGGGGCGGGGGAGAGGTGGCGATGCGCGTCTGATAGACGCGCTGTGAGGCAGGGCTGCAGCCGTTAGCCCTGCCTCTAGGAAGGGCTAATCTGCGACCAAGAAGACGACTAAGGTTTGCGGGGGGTGGGTTGGGGGGTCAGGGACCCTAGTTCAGCCGCGGGATAGCGGTGTTTTAGCAGGGGCACACATGCCCCTGCTATATATGAGAGCTGAAGCGAGATTTAGTCTCGCTTCAGTGTTTCTTTAAGTTTAATTGAGGCCCTTAAACTCATGATTTAAAAGGGGTTCTTTGGTGGTTGTTAAAAAACAAAAACCGACACTTCTAGCAGCTGTCATGTACCACGCTGTCCTCCTATGATCCTCAGTTCCCCGCCGCCGGTCCCGGTTTAATATTCGTCTAACTAGACAAATAGTACTTGCTCCCGCGCGTCGCCGGAAGCTTATTGCGCAGGCACAGTACGAAGTTTTCTTTTACTGCGCCTGCGCAGTAAGCTCCCAATGATCACCCCAGCGTTGGCCATGCAACGGCAGTCTAATTATACGCGTAATTGGACTGGAACCGGCGGCGGGGAACAGAGGATCGTAGGAGGACGGCGTGGGACATGACAGCTGCAGGGGGCTGATAGAAGCCCCAGGTAAGTGTCGATTTTTGTTTTTTTACAACCCCCAAAGAACACCTTTAAGTACAGACCTATACTGTAGACTTGACAAAAATCTAATCCTTTATGCATAGTAGACATGTGGATTTACACACAGGCCATATTTGTAGTTGAAAATATAACCTTGTTAAACTTTTGCACAACTATAAACTTAGGGACAAAATTAATAAAATTATTGTTAACCACTTAGATCTATCTGGACGAATATATCCGTTCAGATAGCCCGCCCTGCTGTCGCTGCGCTGGGCGCGCTCCCGCTGCCTTCTGTTAGCCCCGAGATCAATGAATGGGAACATGGTTCCCATTCATTGATCTAAGTCCTCAGCAGAAAAACCGCAAAAAAAAGTTTCCCATCCTCTTTATGGTTCCTGGAAGCGAGAGTTTGCTTCCAGGACAAAAAAATGTTTTCACTGTGGCCATCTTGTGACCAAATAGTAAAACTACATCCACATATATTATTTTAGCATATAAACACATATTATTACATTTAAAATTAACTGTTTACCTCCCACACCAAAAATAACCCAAATAAAATTTTTAATTTTTTAAAAAAAATTTAAAAATTACAATTAAAAAAATAAATAAAACAGAAATAGTTACCTGAGGGTCTGAACTTTTTTAATATGCATGTCAAGAGAGAATATTACTATATTTTTTTAAATTATAAGCTTGTAAATAGTGATGGACGCAAATTGAAAAAATGCACATTGATTTCCAAATAAAATATTGGCACCATACATTGTGATAGGGACATAATTTAAACGGTGTAATAACCGGGACAAATGGGCAAACAAAATACATGGGTTTTAATTGCGGAAGCATGTATTAATTTCAAACTATAATGGCCGAAAACTGAGAAATAATGAATTCTTTCCATTTCTTTCTTAATCTTCCTGCTAAAATGGATTTAGAATAAAATAATTCTTAGCAAAATGTACCACCCAAAGAAAGCCTAAATGGTGGCGGGAAAAAACAAGATATAGACCATTTCATTGTGATAAGTAGTGATAAAGTTATTGGCGAATGAATGGGAGGTGAAAGTTGCTCGGATGCATAAGGTGAAACAGCACTGTAGGCTGAAGTGGTTAATGTAAAACTTAAAGAGGAACTCCAGTGAAAATAATGTAATAAAAAAAGTGCTTCATTTTTACAATAATTATGTATAAATGATTTAGTCAGTGTTTGCCCATTGTAAAATTCTTTTAAATCCATGATTTACATTCTGACATTTATTACATGGTGCCATTTTTACTGTTGGCAGGTGATGTAGCTGCTACATGCTTTTTTGGCAGTTGGAAACAGCTGTAAACAGCTATTTCCAACAATTCAACAAGGTTCACAGACAGGAAACTGCCAAGAGTACGTACTCAGAATTTCTTTGTGGGAGGGGTTTCACCACAATATCAGCCATACAGCGCCCCCTGATGGTCTGGTTGTGAAAAGGAATAGATTTCTCATGTAAAAAGGGGGTATCAGCTACTCGCTGGGATAAAGTTCAATTCTTGGTCTGAGTTTCTCTTTAACTCCAGCAACAACCACAACAAAAAGTTCTCCCGGAATGTGTGGAAAGAAGTTAGAGCTGCAGTCTGTCCCTCCATCTGGGAATATTTCCCTCATTTCCTGTCTTGACAGGAAGTTGGTTTATCTCAACAAGGACAGAAACTTCAATAAATAAAACATTTTTAGCAGTGGGAACAAGTTAAAAGTCCCTGTCAATTTTTATTTTGCAATAATTTCCTTTCCTAAAATTTTCTCCTCACATTTAAGCCTCATACATCCATAGACCCCCTAACCCCTCCCCACATTATTTAAAAACTTTTAAAAAAATAAAAATGTTACTGAAGCTGGACTTTCATTCTATAGTTTCCATGCTTTCAGAAATGTTATGTTTTGGGTGGTTTTTTTTGTTCTTAATCTTTATCTTAATGATCCATATAAAATATAAATAGAAATTGCTGTAACCATTAGAATCAGAATCAGTTTATTTTGCCAAGCATGAGCGATCATGCACGGAATTATTTTTGGCACATACCAATAGCTCAGGAAGAAGACAGAGAAGAATGCACAGCAACACAGGTAACATTACATTGTGCATTTAACATCATACAAACATCAGAGTTCATATAGTGGCCTGGAGATGACCAGCAGTTAGCCTTGTGAGGTGGTTACTTCAGTTGGCTGATCAGGAGTGGCGCAGCCCGCCCCCCAGCTTGTTTGGGCTTGCACTGATGGGAGTATGTGGAGTGAATTCAGGTGGCTGACAGCCGATGGGAAGAAGGAGTTTCTGTGTCTCGCAGTCTTTGTGGGGATGGCTCGAAGTCTCCGGCCCAGAGGGAGCAAACTAAAGTAACGGTGGCCTGGGTGCGAGGGATCATTGGCGATCCTCAATGCCCTGGATTTCAGTCTCTTGCTGTGCAGTAGTGCAAGTGAGGGGAGGGGGCACCCGATGAACCTCTCCGCCGACCTGATGACCCTCTGTAGTTTGGCCTTGTCGCTGGCAGTGGCGCCAGCATACCAGACCAAGATGGAAGAGCAGAGGATTGACTCAGTGGTGGCAGAGTAGAAGCTGGTCAGAATACCTTGGGTCATGCCGACCTTCCTTAGCTGCCGGAGGAAGTAAAGTCTCTGCTGTGCTTTCCGTTGGATGGCAGTGATATTTGGCTTCCAGCTGAGATCGCTGGAGATGGTTGTGCCCAGAAGGGCGGGTGCAGGGGACTCTGGCCACCTCAGTGCCATCGATATAGATTGGAGGTGAGGTGGGAGCAGACCTCCTGAAGTCCACTATTAGCTCAACAGTCTTTGCTGTGTTAAGTACCAGCCTGTTCTCCTTGCACCAGTTGCAAATTCTCTCCACCTGTTGACAATACTCCTGGACATTATCCTTAGTGACAAGGCCCACAATGGTGGTGTCATCGGCGAACTTGATGACCTTGACTGAGTCCGCCTCCGATCTGCAATTGTTCGTGTAGAGGGAGAACAGTAGCGGAGACAGCACGCAGCCTTGAGGTACCCCTGTGTTCGTTGTCACTGCTTGGGAGCGGATGTTGTTTAGCTTGACGACTTGGGACCTGTTGGTGAGAAAGTCCGTGATCCACAGGCGTAGGCTAGAGTGAACACCAAGTGCAGCTAGGTCTTCTTGAAGTATGCGCGGACAGATGGTGTTGAAAGCCGAGCTAAAGTCAAGGAGAAGTATTCTGACATAAGTGTTCGGCCTGTCGAGGTGGTCATTGATGAGCTCCATGCAGATATTAATTGCGTCATCTGTGGACCTGTTTGATCTGTAGGCAAACTGGTAAGGGTCCAGTAGGGGCGAAGTGGAGAGCTTGAGGTAGGCTAAGACCGCCCGCTCCAGGGTTTTCATAATGACAGAAGTCAGGGCCACAGGCCTGAAGTTGCTAAGGTCCGCGACCCCCTGCTTTTTTGGAACAGGTATGATGGTTGACATCTTGAAGCAGGTGGGAACCTTGCTTTCCTGCAGTGACTTGGTGAAGATGTCGCAGAGAATAGGAGCAAGTTGTTGACAGCAGGTTTTCAGGCAGACTGGAGATACGCCATCGGGGCCGGAGGCTTTCCTGGCGCTTAACGATGATAGGAGGCGCAGGACGTCGTCCTCGCTCACCGTCAAAGGAGTGGGCTGATTCGGGATGTTGCTCGCAGGGCCTGGAGCGGAGGTGGTCGATACCAAATCTCCCTCCCGTGCCGGGTTCTCAAACATTCAGCCCCTTCCATACAGCCCTAGTGTCCATAGATCGCAGATGTTGTTCCATTCTTGCAGCGTACTCCTTTTTGGCTACCCTCAGCTCTCGATTGAGGTTGTTTCTCGCTCTCCTGTAGTCCTCCTGGTTGCCGGACTTGTGTGCAGCTTCCTTGCTTCTCCGCAGTCGACGAAGGTTATTAGTGAACCATGGCTTGTTATTCGGGTACACCTTGAAGGATTTTGTTGGTACGCAGGAGTCCTCGCAGAAGCTGATGTATGAAGCGACGTTATCTGCCCATTCATCCAGGTCTGGCTCTTCTAAGGACTTCCAGTCAGTGCAATCAAAGCAGGCTTGCAGTTTCAGCTTGGCCTCGTCAGACCACACTTTGACAGACTTGAGTGACGGTTTAGCTGATTCTAAGCGCCTCTTGTAGGTAGGAATAAGATGGACGAGGCAGTGGTCCGAGGAACCGAGAGCTGCCCATGGGACCGCCTTGTAGGCATCCTTCAGTGCTGTGTAACAGTGGTCAAGAGTGTTCTGGCCTCTGGTGGGGCAGGCTACATGTTGGTGATAGCGTGGCATCTCCATTCGGAGGCTGGCCCTGTTGAAGTCCCCAATGATGATGAACAGTGAGTCCGGGAGGGATGTCTCCCACTGCGAGATGGTCTCGTTGAGGCCCAGCAGGGCTGATCTGACATCGGCATCAGGAGGTATGTATACTCCAGCAAGGACATATGAGGAAAACTCGCACGGCGAGTATGGCGGCCTACAGTTAATTAGTAGAAGTTCCAGGTCCGGGGAGCACTTCTTGTCGAGTACTGAGAGGGTGGGACACCATGAGGAGCTGATATAGAAGCAGATGCCCCCCCCCCTCTTTTCTTCCTAGAGAGGACCGGGTCTCGGTCTGCTCGGATGAGGCTGTAGTCTGGGAGAAGGAGGGCGCTCTCGGGGATGTCATCATGTAACCATGTTTCTGTGAAGCAGAGGGCTGGAGTGTTTCTGCTGAGGACTCTCCTGTCGCAGAGGAGGCGCAATTCATCGAGTTTGTTGGGGAGGGATTAAGAAGAATAAAGAATGAGGTAACCTCCATCAATAAAAGGCAAATCAACTAAGACCCGAATGTTTATGACTGCTTGAAGGTATAAAACATGAAATAAATGATCTTTGTTTGGGACAAAGCGTGTTATCGCTGCTGACAGTTTGCAAAAAAAATGTTTTTAAATGAAATGAATATTGCATGAAATATCCATTGCCTATACAACACAAAAAGCCTGCACAGCACTTCAGAATTACTAAAAAGTACTTGTGTTCCTCACAAAATAAATCCACATGATAAAGAATTGGCTCAGCACAAACGCAGCTGCTCCAGTGAATCCAAAAAAGGCAAGATAACTTGGAAGAGAATTTGTTAACTGGAAGATCAGTTCAGATATGTGGTAATGATTTGAGGTCATCTCGAAAGAACCCTTCAGTGATAAATTATTACTGACTGCGATACTTTCCTAATTATTTTCATATCTTCCAAAACAACTCTTCCCAAATATTTATATTAGGAATTGTTTCGTAGATCATAGTAATGGTAATAAATAGAAAAGGGGCCTGTTCTCGCTCTAGTCTTGTTCTTGTACTTACAGTGGTCTTGAATTCATTTTCAAGCAGTGCTTTTCCAGTTGAGAAAAGAATAAAAAGCTATTCTTTTCAGAAATGCATTAGCTACTCTGAAACCAATGAAGAAGAACACAGAGTATTGTAATAAGGAAACACATTTTGCATTAGAGTTCATTGGTGTACCCTTCTCCAGTGTAATGCTTGGTGTTGTACTACCAATCACTATGCCCAAACATAGTGAAATAGGGGTCTAAGACTATATACATGTAAAGAGACAAAAGAAAAGGTCGCGAGCCTCTGATAGTGTAGTATGTTAGACAGATGGAACAACCTTCAAGGCGCTTATGCCCGCTCTTACACAGCGAATAGCTGCTCCTTTTATAGCCTGATGAAGCCGGCATAGAAATGAAATGCATTGCAAATAGTTGAAGCTGTGAACAAAATGAATTTTACTGTTCAAATTGACTTGTGTAAGTCTACTATGGGAGGTAAGTCCACCACTACCTCCCTCTGTTCTATTGTTCACATTACAAGTCTATATACAGGTACTGAAACTCGGAGGTATTAGAACTTGCATCTGTAAGTTAGAGTCTGCAGCAGTGGCTGGTGTTTTTCATTATAATAATCTAGTTTTATAACC
This sequence comes from Hyperolius riggenbachi, assembly GCF_040937935.1. Classification (NCBI taxonomy): domain Eukaryota; kingdom Metazoa; phylum Chordata; class Amphibia; order Anura; family Hyperoliidae; genus Hyperolius; species Hyperolius riggenbachi. Next base: position 363,505,518 of record NC_090649.1, on the reverse strand, counting down.
TTTATTTTCTCCTTACAGTTCAACTATGCCTTTCCTTTGTATAATATATATACAGTACCTTCTTCCAATGAAAGTCACTTCACTCTTAGCTACTGTCCTACGCTTCAAACTCTCTCTGGACTCAATGGGACTAGTACGACACTCAAGCCACACCATCCCCTGCCCCTTTACATGCCGACTCCACCCCCTTCATCCCACCTGCATTTGGGTCTGAAGATACATGTTTGTGCAGGGACCCATCAAGGCATAGTAGAGGTAACCAGACTATAATGGTGTTATTTTATGCAGCCCTACCAACTAACTGAGATCTCAGTGGTCCAGAGCACCATCATTTTAACTTTATCTAAACTTTTTCACTATCAGTGTCATACTTAAGTGGGAATATAAAATTTTTAAATTCAATTCAAAAATGTAGATCAGAAAGATTTTCTATGATACAGTCTACAACTAGACTTGAATTTTTTTGCTATCTCTAATGAACAGATACTTTTATAACTGTGCAGATGATAGGTTTCATGCATTAAAATAAGAAAAGCATGCACAGTGCAAAGGGGGAAAAAGACAGTGGCGGATTAGTTGGGTTGAGAAGTTACAGCACAGGTATCAAACTTAAAGCCTGTGGGCCGAATGCAGCCCTCCTTGCCATTTTATGTGGCCCTCAAGAGTTGCAAATGTGCATCATTTTAAGCCGTAAAATAATGACAATACACTGCCTTCCAGTCTGGAGGAGCTCACTGGTGACAGTATTTTTAATAGGAACATTGTCAGTTTGAGCTGGGGTGTAGCAATATCTCTGAGTGCTGAAATATATGAGCTATTGACTTTTTTTATTTATCCCCGCCTCACAGAAGCTCAGTTCTCTACCAGGAAAGCTGTAATTCCTTATCAATTATGGAGGCTATAGTCTGACTGGGTCACGACTGGAGAAAAAATGTCAGATTCACAGCTAAATAACTCTTTCAGGCAGAGAAAAAAAAAGAAACACACATATTTATCTGTGTGCTTGTCACTGTACATACACAGGTATGTCTCATCATGTCACATGTCACTTAAGCTTACCTTTAAGACTGTGTTTTAGATTGTGGCCCCTTACGTGTTGGAGTTTCACACCCCTGAGTTACAGGATGGGTAATATTCTTTTGAGAAAACTGATATATATTTTTTCTAGTTGCAGGATAATCTGGGTTGTATGCAGATATCAGTTTTAACTAAACGGTTTGGTTTTGTACCTGCAGAGCACAGAACAGGATCACATATCGGCAATATCAATGTAAACACATAGAGAATTGGGAATTTAGCATAGCTAGAAACACAATGACTCAATTATAGTTATTTACTGATGATTCTACTGTAGTTTTTCTTCCTGAAGAGAGCTATTTTTGATTGTTGTGTGGTTATAGATGTCCTATCTATGCGTTTGTCGAACACTGATAAAACATAGAAGGGTGAAGAGTGATTCTGCATATATAGTACACCAAATAACAGTGGGATTTTTGTGTGCAAATGCCTGTGGCTTTTCCTGGAACAATAGGCACAGTGATTTTTTAGTGCTCTTCTAGAATGGCCCTGGTGACTAGGGAGAGGGGTTATTTATATATGAGGTTACACAAAGATTTACCAAGTCATTGATTTTTTTTTTAATTCTGTGTTTGCCAGCTATATTTAAGTTACTCATACACTGCATATCCTTTTAGAAAAGGTTTTCTATGGATTAATTTGTCCGTAGTCATTCCTTAAATGTATTTATTCATTAAAGACTGAAATGTGTAGTACTGCCGGTGTTTGCAACACAGAATAAGTGTAAGGCTGGATTCACAGTGGTGCGTTGCATAACGCAGGCGTTAAAATGTGTGTGAACTGCAATGGAGACTGGACATAGACATTAATTCAGAGCCTGCATGCAGAGAGTTAGAATAACAAGATCCGTTGTAAGGCAGTACTGTGAACAGGCCCATAGAATTGTTTAGGCAGTCAGTTCACAAGCAGAATTATTCCCCACCGCAACTGAGCACTGTGATCTAGCCTTAAGACTCGGATAATTCAGAGGCACCCCTGACCTCCTTACGCCTCTCAATTCCTATGCTGGAACCTTTTGGAAATTTTCAACAGTAATGTTGAATATGGTGCTCGTGCCTGCGCTTCCCTCAGTGTACAAGCACAGCCACAAGCGCAATGTATGGCTTGCATGGTAGCCTGAAGCCACTAGTGCACAGCTTTTTGTTCTGTGCATAAGTGTCTCCAAGCTTCTGGTGGCCACAAAGAAGAGGAGGGTCCCGGCCGGCTGGTCCAGAAGGATTGGGACTTAGTTTTATTTATTTTTTTATTACTTCAGATTTGCTTTAAATACATATAAATACACATAAATACATTTAAAATGAACAGCTGTCCCAGAGTAAAATGCACTGGTAATGCCTTTCTATGTAGCTCTGACTGTAAGGCAGGGCTCAGTTACATCTGCACAAATCATTGCATTTTTCTGTGAACGATCTTTCCATTGTAATGAGTGTTCTAACGTGCATCATCCATGGTTAGCTGATGGTCAACTATAGGAATAGCACGCAATGTGTAACCGTATTCGAATGGAAACAAGAACATTAATTAACATGGACTGTCACGTCTAATGCGATTCTGGATGTGAGGAAACCACGTGCGATCCCTCTATGTGTGACCTTATTATCTTTGGTGTGCCCCCACCCCACCGAGACACTCATATAGCCGGCGGTCATTGCTTCATTGTGATACGCAAGCCCCTTCACCGCGGCAAGGTAACGATCACGAAGGGGAGTTGACACATGTACATGCCTTTTGTCCTGTTGTTGCAGCTGCAGTGCAGCCAGAAAAATTAGGCAGGCATGTACACGCACCAGAAAAAGTATTATAGCGGCCGCTGCTAGCAGCGGCCTTAAAAATTCAGGAATCCGCCTGGAGTCCTGGACCCTGTTGGTGGTGGCGGAGAAGGCAGTCAAGCGGCCTGCAGGCAGAGATGCTGTGTGGGGACCAACTTAGTCATGGAGCAGGCAGGCAGAGATGCTGTGTGTAGGGACTGACTAAGTCTTTGGGCAGGCAGTATCCCTCGGGGATCCATGCCTCATTCATTTTGATAAAGGTGAGGTACTGAACACTTTTGTGACCTAGTCGACTTCTCTTCATAGTGACAATGCCTCCAGCTGCGCTGAAGGTCCTTTCTGACAGGATGCTTGAGACAGGGCAAGACAGAAGCTGTATGGCAAATTGTGACAGCTCTGGCCACAGGTCAAGCCTGCGCACCCAGTAGTCCAAGGGTTCATCGCTGCTCACAGTGTCTGTATCCACACTTAAGCCAGGTAGTCGGCTACCTTCTGGTCCAGACGTTGGTGGAGGGTGGATCCAGAAGGGCTAAAGCGAGGCGTTGCACTAAAGAATGTCTGCACGTCCGACACCATGAGATCGTGGGGCGTCCTGTTCTTGCCTGCGTGGACATGGGAGAAGGATTACTGGCAGTGGTACCTTGCTGGCGTTGTGCCGTCACATCACCCTTAAAGTCCTTGCATGCATGGACTTGAGAGGAGGAGGATTACTGGCAGTGGCACCTTTATTTCGTTGTGCTGTGACATCACCCTTAAACGCACTGTAAAGCATAGTTGCCAGCTTGTTCTGCAAGTGCTACATCCTTTCTGCCTTCTGGTGATTTGGAAACATCTTCGCCACTTTGTGCCTATACCCGAGGGTCTAGTAGCGTGGCCACCTAGTACAGCTCATTCCCCTTGAGTTTTTTTTTTATACGGGAGTCCCTCAACAGGCTGGACAGCATGAAAGATGCCATCTGCACAAATTTGGATCCAGATGTACTATCCATCTCCTCTTGATCTTCCTCAGTGACGTCAGGTAAGTTCTCCTCCTCCACCCAGCCATGAACAATACCACGGGAAAGTTGAGCAGCACATGCCCCCTGCGACGCCTGCTGCGGTTGTTCTTCTGCTGCCGCCTCCTCCTCCTCTGCAAAAACACCTTCCTCATCATCTGAGTCTGACTCCTCTTCCTCCTCCTCCTACACGACTCTTCCTCCTCCTCCTCCTCCCCACACAACTCTTCCTCCTCCTCCTCCCCCTCTGTGCTGCCGCAGGTGTTGAGGAAACATCTTGTTCTGATGAGAATTGATCCCACAACTCTTCCTCCTGTTCCTGTTCACGCTTGTCCACAGCTTGATCCACCACTCTACGCACGGCACGCTCCAGGAAGAAAGCATATGGGATCAAGTCGCTGATGGCGCCTTCACTGCGACTCACCATGTTTGTCACCTCATCAAACGGTCGCATGAGCCTGCAGGCATTTCGCATGAGTGTCCATCTCTTCGGCCAGAACATCCCCATCTCCCCAGAGTGTGCCCTTCTACTGTAGGTATAGAGATACTGGGTGACGGCTTTCTCCTGCTGTAGCAGGCGGTCGAACATCAGCAGGGTAGAATTCCAGCGAGTTGGGATATCGCAAATCAAGCGTCTCATCGGCAAGTTGTTTCTCCACTGAATATCGGCAAAGCGTGCCATGGCCGTGTGAGACCGCCTGAAATGCCCACACACCTTCCTGGACTGCTTTAGGACGTCCTGTAAGCCAGGGTACTTACACACTAATCTCTGAATTATGAGATTCAGCACATGTGCCATGCAGGGTACATGTGTTAACTTTCCCAAATTCAAAGCCGAAATGAGATTGCTGCCGTTGTCACACACCACGTTGCCAATCTCCAGTTGGTGCGGGGTCAGTCACTGATCCACCTGTTTGTTAAGAGCAGCCAGGAGAGCTGCTCCAGTGTGACTCTCTGCTTTGAGGCAAGACATGTCTAAGATGGCATGACACCGTCATACCTGGCATGCAGAATAGGCCCTGGGGAGCTGGGGCTGTGTAGCTGGAGAGGAGATCGCAGCACCAGTAGAGTTGAACTGCCACTCAGCTGAGGAGGAGGAGGACGGCAGCAAAGCGGATGTAGCAGGAAGAGAGGAGGTGGCAGAAGGCCTGCCTGCAAGCCATGTAGGTGTCACTAGGTCCGTTGCACAGCCACGTACTCTCTGCTTGCCAGCGGTCACCAGGTTGACCCAATGGGCTGTGTAAGTAATGTACCTGCCCTGACCGTACTTGGCAGACCAGGCATCCGTGGTCAGATGGACCCTTGACCCAACGCTGTGTGCCAGAGATGACACCACTTGCCTCTCAACTTCATGGTACAGTTTGGGTATCGCCTTTTTGGAGAAATAATTGCGGCCTGGTATCTTCCACTGCGGTGTCCCAATGGCCACACATTTTTGGAAGGCCTCAGAGTCCACCAGCTGGTTTGGTAACAGCTGGCTTGGTAACAGCTGGCGAGCTAACAGTTCCGCCAAGCCAGCTGTCAGACGCCGGGCAAGGGGGTGACTGGCAGACATTGGCTTCTTCCACTCAAAGATTGCCCTCACGGACACCTGGCTGCTGCTGTGGGCAGAGGAGCAGGAACCGCTCGAAGTGAGAGGTGGAGTGGAGGAGGGTGGCTGTGATTGTGAAGGTGCAAGGGAAAAAGCGGCTGAAGATGATGCACCTGAAGGAGGAGGAGGAGGGTGGCTTTCCTTTTGTGTGCTGCTTTTCTTCTGGTGCTCTTCCCATTGCAGTTTGTGCCTTTTCTCCATGTGCCTTCGTAAGGCAGTTGTCCCTACGCAGCTGTTGGTCTTTCCACGGCTCAATTTTTGATGGCAGAGAGAACAGATGGCATTGCTCTGATCTGATCTAAGGCAGACACACAAAAAAATTTCCAAACCGCTGAGCCCCCCTGGGGTGTGGGCACTATGGTGGCCTCAGCAGCTCACGTTGAAGGGCATGTTGGCTGGCTGTTCATAGGTGGCGATACATGGCGCTGGACACTGCCACCAGCTGTTTCTGAAGATGAGCTCCCCCTGCTTCTTTCAGCAACTCATCTCCTCCTACTCCTCTCTGACTCCCCCTCTGAACTGTCCCCTTGGTCATCTTGTCTCTTAGGAACCCACGTGGCATCCGTATCATCATAATAATCATAATCATCCTCCCCAGCATCGCTTGCCTCAGACACCTCATAAACTGCACCAACAGGTACTTTGTCATCCCCCTCCTCACACGTTACGTCCATAGTGTCACCTAACTCAGATATATGAGGTGGTGTAACTTGCTTAGCGCCTTCATCTTGTTGTAACAATAATGTCTGTGAATCCATTAATTCCCCACCAAATAACTCCAAAAAACTGCTAAGTGTCAAATGCAGCAGATGTGGTGCTTGTAGTAGCGCTGGTGGCTGCGGAAGATGAGGTGTTCTGTGTTAAATAGTCAACCATGCCCTGAGAATCTTGGGAGTTGATGGGACATACCTTCTTCTAAGCACTGTACTTTGGGCCAGGGCCGCACAACCTCGAACAGACCTGCCGGGTGGCCTGCCTCTGGGTCTGCCCCTGCTTCTGCCTCTACCTGTTTTGACCATATCGGGGGGGAGGGAGGGGATGAAGTGAAAGGTATGCACTGACTTGACTAATAGGTGCAGTGAAAGGTATGCAGTGACTGGTATTACAATACAATGTGCAGCTGTCACAAAGGTGCAGTTAACAGGTATGCACAAAGTGGTATATTACACAGCGTGCATTCACACAGGTACTATGAACAATTATGCAATGACTGGTATTACAAATTTGCAGCTGTCAAACGCACAGGTACAGTGAACAGGTGCAGTGACACTGCGTGCACTCACGTAGGTAGGTGGGTGCACTGAACAACAGGTAGGTATATGCAGTGATGGGTATTACAAATGTGCAGCTGTCACAAAGGTGCATTTAACAGGTATGCACAAAGTGGTATATTACACAGCGTGCGGTCACACAGGTACTGTGAACAATTATGCAATGACTGATATTAAAAATTTGCAGCTGTCACACAGACACGTACCGTGAACAGGTACAGTGACTGGTGGTATTAAATATCACACTGCGTGCACTCACTACGGTAGGTGCGTGCACTGAACAACAGGTAGGTATATGCAGTGATGGGTATTACAAATGTGCAGCTGTCACACACACAGGTAGTCACTGAATGTGCTGGGCCTGGCAGTGGCACAGTAGGAATTACCAAGAGGCCAAGGTCCAGCAGCTAAGACTGACTGATAGGGCTGTATATGCAACACAAGTGTCCGTGGGAAACACACACACAAAAATAGATCACAAGAACAACATTAGCTCTGAACAATCTTTGTCTTCAGGTAGCGGGTTGGGTCAATATGATAATCCCTCTCTGCGATTGAGCTGAATAATTACGCACACCCCACTTTGCAGTTATTGATCTGTAAAAAAAATTTGGAATCATGTATGATTTTCATTCCACTTCTCACGTGTACACCACTTTGTATTGGTCTTTCATATGGAATTCCAATAAAATTGATTCATGTTTGTGGCAGTAATGTGACAAAATGTGGAAAACTTCAAGGGGACCGAATACTTTTGCAAGCCACTGTATATTGCATTCAAACGGTTGGAGGAGATTTTAAACTAGGATCTGGGGGGAGGCGGGAGGATAAAGTCTCAATATGTAGACAAGATGAGGTAAAAAGACAGTGGGAACCTAACATTATGGGGGGTGGAGAGGGGGTGGGGACAGTGTAAAGATTAAGGAGGTTGGTAAAAATTCAAGTAGCCCATTTCATGTAAACAAAATTGGTAAATGTGGTGGTAAAAATATAAAGTGCATGGTAACCAATGCTCGGAGCCTTGCAAAAAAAATAGACGAACTAGAGTTCATTGTGAATGACAAAGGCTATGACATTGTGTGAATAACCGAGACATGGATGGATGAAAGCCATGACTGGATAGCTAATTTAAAAGGATACAATGTGTTTAGGAGGGATAGAACAGGGAAAAAAGGTGGAGGGGTTTGTCTCTTTGTTAAGAATTCTCTTACAGCTGTCCTTAACGATGAGATGGAGGAAGATTGCGAAGATGTGGAGTCCGTTTGGGTAAATATTCATGGTGGAAATAAAAGTTGCCAATTGCTTATTGGGGTATGCTACAGGCCACCTCTTATTAATGAAGCTGCAGAACGGCGATTACTACAGCAGATTGAAAAAGCTGCAAGTAAAAATGAGGTCATAATTATGGGCGACTTCAACTTTCCAGACATTGACTGGAGTATTGAGGCTACCCATTCTGGTAAAATCAGCAGATTTCTGGCAGCACTACAGGACAATTACTTGACTCAAATGGTAACTGAACCAACTAGGGGGAATGCGTTACTGGATCTGATCATTTCTAATAGACCAGATAATGTATCAAATGTGCAGGTTCAAGAACATTTGGGAAATAGTGATCACAACATGATAACGTTTGATCTGGTGACTGATAGGCCACGGGGCAGCGGGACCACTAAAACTATGAATTTTAGAAAAGCAAAGTTCAATCAAATTAGGCAGGCACTAAGTTTGGTGAACTGGGATAATGTACTACAAGGGGAAGACACTGAAGGGAAATGGCAAGCTTTTAAACTTATACTCAATCAGTATGGCAGTATGTATATCCCATATGGAAACAAAATATCTAGGAATAAAAAAGGCCTCTATGGATGAATAGAAAGGTTAAAGATAAAATGAAGAGGAAAAAGAATGCCTATAAGGTCTTACAACAGGAGGGGACCGAGGCTGCACTAAGCAATTATAAGGAGTGCAATAAAAATTGTAAAAAAGAAATTAGGCAGGCAAAGATTGAAGCTGAAAAACAAATCGCTAAGGATATCAAATCTAACCCAAAAAAGTTTTACAAGTACATTAACTCTAAAAAAAGAAAGGTTGACTGTATAGGACTCCTAAAGGATGAGGGTGGGAACTCAATGGTGGATGACCAAGGTAAGGCAGAGTTATTAAATGCTTTCTTTGCTTCTGTCTTCACAAAAGAAACAGCACTGTTGCAAACTACAGAGGCTGAAGAGTCTCAATCTTCGAACTGTAATATTAAATACTTAAAGGGATACTGTAGGGGGTCGGAGGAAAATGAGCTGAACTTACCAGGGGCTTCTAATGGTCCCCCGCAGACATCCTGTGCCTGCGCAGCCGCTCACCGATGCTCCGGCCCCGCCTCCGGTTCACTTCTGGAATTTCTGACTTTAAAGTCAGAAAACCACTGCGCCTGCGTTGCCGTATCCTCGATCCCGCTGATGTCATCAAGAGCGCACAGCGCAGGCCCAGTATGGTCTGTGTCTGCGCAGTACACTCCTGGTGACATCAGCGGGAGCGAGGACACGGCAACGCAGGCGCAGTGGTTTTCTGACTTTAAAGTCAGAAATTCCAGAAGTGAACCAGAGGCGGGGCCGGAGCATTGGGGAGTGGCTGCGCCAACACAGGATGTCTGCGGGGGACCATTAGAAGCCCCGGGTAAGTTCAGCTCATTTTCCCCCGACCCCTACAGTATCCCTTTAACGCTGGAAGAAGTGAAGGCAAGACTAAATAAATTAAAAATAGACAAGGCACCTGGCCCGGATGGCATGCATCCTCGGGTCCTAAGGGAATTAAGTTCAGTTATAGATAAACCCCTTTATCTTATCTTTTGTGACTCTCTTGCAACTGGCAGAGTCCCAGTGGATTGGCGTACAGCCCACGTTTTCCCATTATTTAAGAAGGGCAAAAAATCTGATCCAGGAAATTATAGACCTGTAAGCTTAACATCAGTTGTATGCAAACTATTTGAGGGGTTACTAAGAGATACTATACATGACTTCATAGTAAAAAATAATCTTATTTCTCAGCATCAACATGGGTTTACTAAAGACAGGTCCTGTTTGACTAACATGCTCAGCTTTTATGAGGTAGTGAATGCTAATATGGATATTGGGAATGCTGTAGATGTGATATACTTGGACTTTGCAAAGGCCTTCGACACTGTTCCCCACAAAAGTCTGGTGCAAAAGTTGAGGATGCAAGGACTGGGGAAGAGTCTGTGTTCATAGATAGGGAACTGGCTAATGGACAGAAAACAAAGAGTTGTGGTCAATGGATCGTACTCAAAATGGGAGACTGTTAGCAGTGGGGTCCCACAGGGGTCTGTTCTGGGTCCAGTGCTCTTCAATTTATTTATTAATGACCTAGTAGATGCAGTAGTGAGCAATGTTGCTATTTTTGCAGATGATACAAAATTGTGCAGAATCATCAACTCTCAGGAAGATAGTGTCATATTGCAACAGGATCTGGATAGGATGGCTATATGGGCACATACATGGCAGATGAAATTCTATGTTGACAAATGTAAAGTCATGCATTTTGGACGTACTAATGGTCTAGCACTATACAAAATAAATGGGATACAGTTGGGGACATCAAACTTGGAGAAGGATTTAGGAGTACTCATTGACAACAAGTTAAATAATCGTACTCAATGCCAAGCAGCTGCAGCTAAAGCTAACAAAATTTTGGGATGTATTAAAAGGGAAATAAAAACTCGAGATGCTAGCATAATATTGCCCCTGTTTAACTCTCTAGTAAGGCCACATCTGGAATATGGAATTCAGTTCTGGGCACCACATTACAAAAAAGATATTGCAGTTTTAGAGCAGGTGCAGTGACGAGCAACAAAATTGATACGTGGGATGGAGGGTCTCACTTACCAAGAAAGGTTAGATAAACTGGGTTTATTTAGTTTAGAGAAAAGACGCCTTAGAGGGGATCTAATTAACATGTATAAATACATCAGAGGGCAATATAATAGCTTGGCGGATGAGCTTTTTGTCCCTAGGCCTTCTCAAAGGACTAGAGGACATGATCTGCGCATAGAGGAAAAATGGTTTAGCCATTTATTTAGGAAAGGGTTCTTTACAGTAAGAGTGATTAAGATGTGGAATGCATTGCCACAGGAAGTCGTTATGGCAAACTCTATACCTGCATTTAAAGGTGGCTTAGATGCTTTCCTTACGTTGAAAGACATCCATGGCTACAATTACTAGGTAATGCCTAATGATGTTGATCCAGAGATTTTATCTGATTGCCATCTGGAGTCGGGAAGGAATTTTTCCCTTTAGGGGCTAATTGGACCATGCCTTGTAAGGGTTTTTTCACCTTCCTCTGGAACAACAGGGATATGTGAGGGAGCAGGCTGGTGTTGTACTTTATACTGGTTGAACTCGATGGACGTATGTCTTTTTTCAACCAAAATAACTATGTAACCATGTAAATTATTGCACTAATAACTCTGACAGGTTTGGATCTGGTCTAAAATCCAGTACTAGAAATATTACTGTGGTTTAAAAGCATGATAACATATCTGATATCAAACACATTGAGTATATTAATAACAAAGGTATGGTTACATAGTTATAAAACACAAACCTATGTATAAGAAAAGAGATTTTTACATGACAGGTTTGGATTTGGTCTAAAATCCCGTACTAAAGTTTTTTACTGTGGTTTAAAAACATAACATATCTTCAGGGCCGGATTTGTACTCTTTACCGCCCAAGGCCACTGTCACCAGCCGCCCCCCTTCAGAATAGGTAGCCAGATGAACCCCTCCCCCCTTTCCCTCCAGTATAGGTAGCCAGATGACTCCCTTAATCCCTCCTCCCCCCCCCCCCCTTTCAGTATAGGAAGCCAGCATGCCTTCACACCACAGCAGCCATCAGTGTCACTCATTTCTCAGCTCGACTCAAGTGCAGAAGCTTCCTCTTCACACCACAGGAAGGAGGAAGTGTTTGCAGTCACGTGATGTGCGTGGACCGCATTGTGGGAGGTGCCGAGGGACGGACCGAAGAAGACGTCAGACAGGTAAGCTTGACCCCCCTGCCTAGGTTTACTGGGAGATATCCGGATTGCAACTATCCGGGTATCTCCCGAATCCGAATTTGAGCATCCCTGCTTCCTATAATGATTGGATTATTTAGATGTGTAGTACTATTATTATTTATTTATAGTAGACTAATGTAAGTGGATCTAGTGGGTAGATCTTTAATCATCGGAATTTGGCGTATTATCTTAAAATAGGCTCTGGGTTGGCTCTGTATTATATGTGATTATGGGGTATTGTCTTTCCACGCTGTAAGTGGTTTTAATGTATTGGCTGTGGGGATGTATGTTAATGCCAATCTAGTGTAGGTTATGATACATAAATATCAACTCCTCTAGAACCTCATATCAATTGGTAGTGCCTATTATACAAACCAGAGCCATAATAGAAGCACCCCTATATATAAATAGAAAAATAACAGTGCATTAGTATTAGCCAGTGGGTAAACAGGGTCTCACAGACCTAGCAAACTGGAAGACAAGGAAAGTCTGGCACTATGGTTTATTCGTGCAGCAGGTGGCAAAAAAAGTGATGCAACATACATTCAATAAGCAGCATGTGTGGCTGAATAAGCATCAAAAAACATCACAAGGTGTTGCGCTGTACCTGGGTGTAGAGGAGGTGGCAGGTGTGGGCGCCAAGAAGGTGCACGGTCCTTACGACCGTTTCGCTAGGCGGTTGCCAAGCTTCATCTGAGGTGTGCACAAGTGACTGGAGCAACATCGGGGCTATAAATGCGCGTTAGAGGCGCGCTTCCGTGACTCTGGGGGGGCCCGCCCTCGATAGATTGGTCCGGTGCGCTGCTCCAATAGGAAAAGGGTGGGTGGTGCTCGGCTACGAAGAAGAGGTCGCGTGAAGGCGTCATACAAGACGCAACAACCTGCGGCCAATAGCTGAACTCTTGGCGCCCACACCTGCCACCTCCTCTGCACCCAGGTACAGCGCAACACCTTGTGATGTTTTTTGATGCTTATTCAGCCACACATGCTGCTTATTGAATGTATGTTGCATCACTTTTTTTGCCACCTGCTGCACGAATAAACCATAGTGCCAGACTTTCCTTGTCTTCCAGTTTGCTTGCATCTACCTTGCTATACGTCTTGAGCACGTGGTTTACTGGGCGTTAAATGCCAGTCAATTACAGCTTTTCCCGAGTGCCTGCCAGCTCTCCCACAAGAATTATCTCACAGACCTAGACAGGCATCAAACATCATGGCACTGTATACAGATAAATTCTCATATGAAAATTGATATTTATGTATATATGCACAGTGGTGATTTCTTTATAGTTTTATACAACTATGATTAAGGGCGAATTCTGAGCCCAATACGCGTCAGTTGTTCCTGTGGCTTTTTCATGTCCTTTGTATGTGGTTTTCCAATAAAAAGTTCCAGCTTTTATCGATCTACTAAGTTTGCGGATCCTCCTTTGTTTACTGTGGTATCTATTTACGTCATGGGCTATGTTTTTCACTATTGCAGTATAGGGTGCACTTGGTTCTTAGTAGGATTATGCATTGAGTATTTTAAATTATGCTCTTTTTGATTTGCTTATACAGTACTCGTGTTTACTGTTATGCATATTGTCTGCGTTTTTCTAAATTGCGGTATCATTTGACTTTGGCCTATTGGGTAAGATAAACATTTTTTTCCATCCCTTCTGGTTGTCTCTTTATCCTGATATACGCATTGGTCTTCAATGGTATGTACCTGACTTATATATATTGTATGTTTTTAACAGATGTTTAGATACAGTGTGCCTCTGAGGAAGCGGCTTTTGGCCGTGAAACACGTGTCAGGCAGTTCTTTGTGTGAATTGGAACTCTGAATTTGTACCCATACGACATGTCCGCAATTTGAAGACTCTATGAATAAAGAATAAATAAGAGAACATTTGGTTCCAAGAAAAACCCCTATTGTTTGCTTGTTTGATATTGTCTGTGTCTCTGACTGAGCTGTCTGTAGAAGAGGAGAAGAAATGTAACTTGTTTGTAAGTGTGTGTGAAACCTTACGGGCCCGTTTCCACTATCGCGAATCCGCATGCGTTGCCCGCATGCAGATTCGCACAGCCATTGCAAGTGAATGGGACTGTTTCCACTTGTCAGTTTTACTGTGCGTTTTTCTGTGCAGGATTTTTCTGCACGGCAGAGCCCTCAGAATTCGCTTGCGTGTGGAATGCAGGCGAATCGCACGCAATGTATTTAATAGGGAAATCGCATGCGTTTTCCCCATGCGTTTTTGCCGTGAATTTGCATGCCATTTCGCATAGGTACCCATGTTAATTCACACAGGCAGTGACATGGTTAAAATCGCATTACCCTAACCTATGTGAAATCGCATGCAAAATCGCGGCAAAAAACGCATGCGGAATCGCACCCGCATGCAATTTCGCCTGCAGTGATTCGCCGGCGAATCCGCAACGCAATAGTGGAAACGGGCCCTGCCTGTACACACTTGCACACATGCTTGCGCTGCATTTTTAAAATCGCATGGGATTTTTAAATCTCAAAGCCTTTATGAGAATAATAAAATCACATTGCACCAGTGTTTACAGGTCTTTATGATTTTCATGATTTTTCAAAAGACCTTGCAATTAAAAAACGCATGTGATTTTAAAAGCGCAGCAGTATGTACAGGACCTAACTTTGCAGTCTGACATGCAAAGAACAGTATACTATTGAAGCAGAGATTCACCTTTGCAAATAAAACATTTCAACATAACTAAAATGTATACACAATGAATTAAAGCTTTTGCATCTATTTAACATAAAAAGTAGGACAATGTTTACACAGCTACTTAGATATTATTTGTAGATTGTCATTTTAGAACACTTGGTTTGATAGTGTTCCTTTAAAGAAAACCTGAACTGAAAATTGAAAGTCAAAATAAGCATACACAAGTCATACTTACCTTCCATGTAGTCTACTCGTCAGTGTCTTTCTCCTGTCCCGCGTCCTGTTTGTTCACTGTGATCAAGGGAATTATCCGTCCTCCATTTTGAAAATGGCCATTACTCATAACAGCTTTCTGGTCAGCACACAGTTAAACTGTAACATCGCCCACTTGAGCCATAGGGAAACATAGACATTTACCTGGTACATCAGTTTTCCTCTCAGCTACAACTGACACAGCAAGTGATATTTTACTGACAGCAACTGATATATTTCAGATCTGACAAAATATTGTCAGAACTGGAAGGGATTTTTGTCAGAAGAAAATGGTGAGCTTCTGAGAGGAACTGAGGGCAAGGTAACTATGTAATGTTCATTTGAAGTTACCTCGTGTTTATTTTAAATATTTGTACTCAGTACAGGTTCTCTTTAAAGAGAACCTCCACTGTAGATGCTTGCATGCAACTGCAATCATATGACTGCTATTTTACTGCCATTTTAGCAATTCAAATTACTTTTCAGTATGACACAGATGAGGGTTGCAGGTTTGCTACCCAACAGCAAGTCAATTTCAAAATATCCACTCTAGGTTTGCTATATCACACAGGCTCCCCACTGTTCCCAATTGTTGGCCAACCTTAGCAAACCAAATCCTAAATGTACTGATAAATGAATTCCCTGCAGTCATCAATTGCATGAATACCTACCTGCAAAGTCGGAATCCGACTGCTGATTATGTAAGGAGTACTTGATGCTTCAAACAGAGAAAAAATAAGGCAAAGCACAAGTTTAGGACCAGTAATAGGCTGAGAGAGTTTTTGGCTTTATAGCAATTGACTGCAGGTTTTCATCAAGTCACTTTGCATGCCAAATGTACATGAACTTAGCAGCAACGTAACCTAGGCTATGTTCACAGTGGTCTGCTGCGGTGCAGCATAATGACCCCTTTTTCCTTTGACCACTGTTTGTGCCCTTTTCATTCCAGTCTGTGTCCATCTTTCTTTATTTTATTTAACCTCCCTGGTGTTCAATTTCCCCAGGATTTCTGTGCAAAAAGTGGTCCAAATTAATTTTCATAACCTTTTTTTTCCCTAAAACTTGCCAAAATGTGTCAAGCAAGGGTCTAGTATACAGTGCAGGAGAGTATTGACGTGTATGTACGTCAATACCATTCGCAGCATGTTTTGTATGGACGTGCATACACATTACTACTGCCAGGGAGGTTAAGAAGTTGTCAAACCATTGTGCATGTTTCACTGGTGTGGAACATTTGACGCATAAGGGAAAAATAGATTTAAAGGCAGATTATACACAGCAGTTACAGTTAGGTCCATAAATATTTGGCCATGGACAACTCTTTGCGGGGAAGGGGGGGGGGATGAAGGGCCGACCAATTAGATTGGCGAGGGATCGGCATCGCTGCGGGTGAGTAGATCCAATGGGCAGATCGCTCGCGGGTCGGGGGTTGCCGTACACATTGTCCAATTGATAAATGTGTCCAATTGAAATCACAAAAGTCTTGGTAAGGGCAGATCTGAGAAGTGAATCAACTGCATTTATATCCCACCCCCCATCCCCCCCCCCCCCAAAAAAAAAATAATTGGTACATTCCCTTGTCTAAATTGTCAGAACTGCTCATGCATCCTGAGAGGCGACCATGAAGTCCATCCAATGAAGGGTACAAAAATTAAGATACGCGGAAATTTTATTTTGTTAAATGTCCCTGTGGGATTTCTTACGTGGGTTAGACCTCAAAGGATGTTCAGACAAGACTTAATGAGCACAGAAGTGATATAAGCACATATAAGAAGAATCAGCTTAATCCTAAAAATGAGGGTAGTAAAAAGAAATGCATCTCCCCTGTAGGAGGTCACGTCTTTGAATGCCAGCATGCAGTCAATGATCTAAAATGGTGTGTCCTGGAAAAGGTGTGTATGAAGTAGGGTGTGAACTCTGCAGTTAGTGCTTGTTCACATTAGGGGTGATTTTTTTTTTCGCGCTGGCGATTTTAAAAATCGCCTTAAAAGCGCTGGTGTGATGTTTACTTATGTGAGTATTCTCACATAAGCGATGAGCTTTCTATCCAAACACAAACGCAGCTCCTGCAACATTTTCAGAGCGTTCATGATTCAATAGAAAGGATAGGGAAATTGCTAAGTGCTTGAAGAAGCGGTTTGTACAGCATTTTCCCAAGCACTTTTAATGAATAAATACATTGTATTGGGGGCGCATGCGCGGCGCGATCGAAGATGGCCGCCTGATCTCCGAGCTCCCGTCCTGCCTCCTGCGCCACTACCGATAGCACACAGCAGCACACTTCGAGACCGTTGGCAACGGTGTGGTGAGATTCCGGAGGGTCTACGGAACAAATCTATGGGCGGCAAGCGCCGTTCCGGGCGGAAGCAGAGCCGTGCACTGGACCACTACTTCCTGAGGCCTAACCCTCCCTCACAAGCCGAGCACTCCAAGATGGCGTCCAAAGCGTCCAAGACGGATCCAGCGCCTGAGTACATCACAAAAGAGGTATTGGAGGGCTGTCTAGCAGACTTGCATAAGAGGGTGTCACAATCTATAAAGGACACAATAACATCAGCCCTATCTGACATCAGATCTGATATTTCTATTGCGCTTTCGCGCACATCCACCCTTGAGCAAGATGTAAGCTCCTTGCAAAGCAGGTGTACATACCTCGAGGAGGAAAACGCCAGATTGACAGACTCAGTGGCGGCCCTGCAAAGATCTCAAGAAGACAGTGAGAATAGGGACCGTAGACAGAACCTACGCTTCAGAGGGGTCCCTGATTCAGTTCGCCCTGCAGACATCAAGCAGTACCTAACTAATCTCTGCGAGACTATTTCACCAGAAACTCCAAAAGAGATGTGGCGATTTGACAGGGCTCACCGTGCTATAGGCCCCAGACCCGCTGGAGCCCCACTCCTCCGTGACATTATCGCACGTTTTCACTTTTATGAAGCCAAAGAGTGTGTAGTAATGGCAACCAGAAATATGATTACCTACAACTACCAAGGTACGGAAATACAAATACTGAACGATATTTCCCCCATTACCTTAGCAAAAAGGAAGAAACTCAGACCTGTCACTCGGCTTCTACGAGAAAAGGGAATCCCTTATCGGTGGGGATATCCCTTTAAACTGATAGCTACTAAGGAGGGAGTGGTGCACGCCATTTCTGACCCAGAAGATTCTGGAGACCTCTTAAAAGGTCTCGGCCTTCGTCTCCCAACCCCGGAACCATCTCCCATCAAAGCCTCAGACACCACACACTCTCCAAATCACCAATCTAGCTCTCCAACTAAAGTGCAAGATGACTGAACTAGGGTGCCACTCCTGGGACTTATATAAGATAAGTGGAATGCAGGGACAGGGGGGATTTGCTTGTTGATCGGATGTGGCCGGTCGAGCAGTGTATGTTTCCCCTTTTGCGGTGTGAAGAGGGTCACACCCAATCTGAGTTTGTGTCAAACTCGGGTAAAAAAAAACCTAAACATGTTATGCTCTACCTTTTTATATTACATATTCAGGTGCTAATAGGAAGAGCTATTTCTTTAGATAACAGTATACAATGTGTTCTCTGTTTTTTATCTATCTTTTTCTCTCTTTCTTCACTTTCTCTTTCTCTTCCTGAGTCGGGGACTCAACCAGTTGCTAAGCAAACTTTGGGAGGGGGCGACCCTGGGGATCCTGTGCTTCAGTTATGCAGCCTAATCTGGGACGATTATGGTTAAATTTTTATCTTTAAATGTTAAGGGACTTAATTCAATCAGAAAGCGTTACTTGGCTCTACGTGATCTGGAAAGATCAAAAGCAGACTTTATTTTTATGCAAGAGACAAGATTCTCCAGTCTGAAGCCAGGCTTTCTGAAGAGCAAATCATATCCTGTGACGTATTTAGCTAGCTCACAGTCCAAAAAGGCAGGAGTAGCCATCATAATCCGTCATTCATGTCCCTTTTTGGTGACTGATGTCTGCAAGGATCCCCAGGGCCGCTATCTCATTTTACGTGGCTCACTGCATGGAATTGACATGATTGTTGCCACTATTTACGCCCCAAACGAACATCAAACACCATTCCTTGATAAGGTACTATCAAAAATTTCAAATTTGGGATGTGCAAATATTGTAATTGGGAGGGACATTAACATGATTTTTTCCCCTACTATGGATCGAAAATCTGGCTCTCATCCACTCAACTTTAAAGCTATATGTTCCACTTCCCGTAGATTTAGAGACCTTTTAAAGCAGCATGGCCTACTTGATGCTTGGAGAATACAACATCCTCTCGAACATGATTACACCTTTTATTCGCATAACCATGGTACGTTTACCAGAATAGATCATATTTTCATTTCCCCTCCTCTCCTCGCTTGCCTAACAGATTCACATATAGGACCCATATCATGGTCAGACCATGCTCCCATTGATGTTATCCTAAATATGACCCATTCTCCCCATATACCCTCAGTTTGGAGACTAAACGATAGCATACTCACAAATGAAGAAGCGGTAGAAGACATTACACAATCATTGCAGGAATTTTTTTCAATTAATGATGGCTCGGTCACCAGTAAAGCAACTATATGGGAAGCCCACAAGGCTACTATAAGGGGTAAATTCATAGCAATACTATCCAAACGCAAGAAGGAATTTAATTCTCGGCTCTCGGCCCTTTATAGCAAATTAATCCATGAAGAGGAACAGTTTAAAAAATCTCCAACTTCTGTAAGGTACAATCTCCTTGAGAGCATTCGCAAATCCATTTCAGATCTTCATTTTACTAAAATAGAAAGAGCTATATCCTTTACTAAACAGCTATTCTATGAGAAAGGAAATAAAGCACACACACTCCTGGCCAGGAAGTTGAGGGGGATGAGAGCCAGAAACACGGTTTTTGCACTAAAAGACAAAAAGGGGAATATAAGGTATGATCTTAGGGAAATAGCTTCCATATTTAAATCATATTATTTAGCCTTATACAACCTGCAGCAAGACAGAAGCACACCTCAGCCTAGTCTAGCCCAGATGAACAACTACCTAAGAAGCTGCGGCCTCTCTAGACTATCACCAAGTCAGGCAGCTTCACTAAATGCTCAGATCACTCTGGAAGAAGTTAGAAATACCCTGAAACCCATGAAACCACATAATGCGCCTGGTCCGGATGGATTTACGGTGGCATATTATAAAAAGTTTGCTGATCTTTTACTTCCTAAACTAACAGACCTATTTAATGCCTTTACTGATCGTGAGCGGATCCCGAGCTCCATGCTACGCTCCCATATGGTAGTAATACCTAAAGCTGAACGTGACCCCTTAGACTGTAAGAATTACAGACCAATATCCCTTATAAACACAGATCTCAAGCTATTTTCCAAACTGTTAGCAAATCGATTATCAGCTCTCATGCCGTCGCTGATCCATCTGGACCAGGTGGGATTCATTACAGGAAGGTACGCTGGAGACAACATTAGACGCACATTAAACATTATTGATTATATTAATCATTATAAAATCCAGTCACTTATATTAAGTTTAGATGCTGAAAAAGCGTTTGATCGCTTAAATTGGTCCTTCCTGTTTCAATCCTTGACTTTTATGGGGATATCAGGAAACTTCTATCATACCCTACAAAAATTATATCTCAACCCATTAGTGGCACTCAAAATCCCATATACAGACCCCAATGATTATTTCTCCATTTCTAATGGAACACGTCAGGGCTGCCCCTTGTCACCTCTGTTATTTGCGCTCTCCATTGAGCCTTTGGCGGCCAGGATAAGGGGCAGCCCTGATATCAGAGGTATTCTAATTGGGGATCAGGAATACAAAATTTCGTTGTTCGCTGACGATGTGTTGCTAACAGTGAGTACCCCGTTAATATCCCTAGCATCTTTAAAGTTAGAACTCGATCTGTTTGGCTCCTTTTCTAATTATAAGGTCAATGACTCAAAAACAGAGGTTCTCCCTCTAAATATTTCGGATCGCCAACTTTCCTCCACAATGATGGGATATCCTTATAGACTACAACATTCTTCTTTGAAATATCTAGGTGTAAATATCCCCAAATATACATCCCAAACAGTTCAATATAATATTGTACCCATGATCTCGAAGTTAATGACAGATCTAGCTAAATGGGAAAATTATCCAATATCATGGTTTGGCCGAATGGTCTCATTTAAAATGAATTCCCTCCCTAAGTTATTGTATCTAATGTCAGTGATGCCACTAAACATACCCAAACATGTCTTTCTCCCTCTACAGCGGAAGTTATTTCAATTTATCTGGCACCACAGACCACCTAGAATAGCAAAATCAGTATTGACACTTCAGCGAAAACATGGGGGTCTTTCGGTTCCAAACCTTTATAATTATTATGTAGCTTGTCAACTACGTCAGATGTTAGCTTGGACTTCCAAATTTCCTCATGCCTCCTGGTCACAAATGGAATTCCATCTCTTTTCATCATGGCACCCTAGTTCAGCTTTATGGACCAGTTCTAAAACTATACCACAATCGGCAAGAATATTATCTTCCATCACGAACAATCTACATCTCTGGAAATTACTGAGGAAAAAAATGGACTTACTACCACAGAACTCAATTTTACGCCCGGTACTGGGATCTCCTGATTTTGTTCCCGGTTTAGCCTCTTCTAACTTTTCTGGTTGGCACCTTCATCACATCAGGTTTATCGAGGACTTATTGGATCCCTATGACAACAGAATGCTATCATTTGAAGCTCTAAAAGGAAAATTTCAGCTTGACAACTCCCAATTCCTCCAATTTATGCAAATCAGGAACTTTCTACGTTCTTTATCACCTTCTTTGATTTTTCCTAAGCAGTCAGAACTTGAGTATATATGGGAGATGGGCCCTCAACAAAAAGGCCTAATTTCATTACTATATGCATGGGTAAATGATCCTACTCGCACCAACCCTAGTCTTAAACATAAATATATGACCTATTGGGAGGAGGCATGGGGTATAGAATTAACGAAGGACTCTTGGTCCAGGTTATGGGTTAATGCAGCCAAGACCTCCATCTGTGTAACGACAAAGGAAAACATTTATAAGATCATGATGTTGTGGTATAGGACCCCTGAGCGCCTCCATAAGTGGTTCCCTGAGGTCTCCCCACTTTGTTGGAGATCCTGTGGCAGTGTGGGGTCATTGCACCATATCTTCTGGTCCTGTCCTCACATTGGCGCATTCTGGGATGAGATTATCCTTTTAATTTTACAGCAAACGGGAATTTTAGTCCCTAAAGATCCCTGGATATGTGTATTGGCAAAACCAATGCCTAAAATTAAGGCCCACACCCAGAGGCTACTTAATCACTACCTATCAGCAGCTAGATGCCTGATATCAAAACATTGGAGAGATCAAATTGTACCTACAACACAGGAGTTCTTGGCTAAATTATCCCACATATATAGAATGGAATTACTTACAGCTAAGATCACCGACAAATATTACCAGTTCGATAAGATTTGGGGAGGAACCACTTTTCATTCCACAGTTTGATGGTAGAATGACACTAATAAAGGAGCCCCCGACTCACTTTTCTATCTCCTTATTCTCTTTCTTGTCTTTCTTCTTCCTTTCTCTTTCTAACTTTCTCTATTTCTAAGTAGTTCTATAGTTCTATTCTCTCTTCTTCTTTGATAATCTTTCTGAAACTAGAGTTAGCATTCTGGAGGGATTAATCTGAATACTGCAATATGTCATAATATGAGATCTGTGTTGTGTAGCTGTGTGAGTCTCTCACACCCAACACAGAGAAACATGTTCCTGCATAATCTGTAATGACATTGATTTATGTAAGATCCTTTTAACATGTAACACTCTAGATGTTGTTCTATGCTCTACAGCTTAATTTCTTAAAATTGTTGTTTTGTACCAGAATTTTTTCCTATCATTCTCAATAAAAACCTTAAATAAAAAAAATAAATACATTGTATTTATTCATTTCCGGGGCAAAGAGTTCACTTCCTTGCTGACGTCAGGAAGTGAAAAAAAAAACACCACACAAAAGCGCTTAGAAAAGTGATTTTCTAAGCGACAATCGCTCTGAAAGCGATTTCAAAATCACTCAATAAATCGCTCAGCACTTGCGATAGTGCTGGCAATTTATAATGTGAACTAGGCCTTACTTTGCTAAGGAGAGAAAGTCAATGGATCGATATGCTTAACCACTTCAACCCTCAGTAGTGTTTCACTTTATGCATCCGAGCAATTTTCACCTCCCATTCATTCGCCTATAACTTTATTACTACTTATCACAATGAACTAATCTATATCTTGTTCTTTCCACCACCAATTAGGCTTTCTTTGGGTGGTACATTTTGCTAAGAGCAACTTTACTGTAAATGCATTTTAACAGGAAGAATAAGAAAAAAACTGAAAAAATTCATTATTTCTCAGTTTTCGGCCATTATAGTTTTAAAATAATACATGCCTCCATAGTTAAAACCCATGTATTGTATTTGCCTAATAGTCCCGGGTATTACACCGTTTAAGTTATGTCCCTATCACAATGTATGGCGACAATATTTTATTTGGAAATAAAAGTGCATTTTTTTTCCATTTTGCATCCATCACTATTTACAAGCTTATAATAAAAAAAAAATAGAAATATTTCATCTTTATATGGATATTTAAAAAGTTTAGACCCTTAGGTAAATATTTACTTTTTTGTATTGTAATTTTTTTTGTTTTTTTTTATTAAACATTTTATTTGGGTATTTTTGGGAGGGTGGGATGTAAATAGTATTTTTTTTATGTAAATA
This sequence comes from Hyperolius riggenbachi, assembly GCF_040937935.1. Classification (NCBI taxonomy): domain Eukaryota; kingdom Metazoa; phylum Chordata; class Amphibia; order Anura; family Hyperoliidae; genus Hyperolius; species Hyperolius riggenbachi. Next base: position 363,482,044 of record NC_090649.1, on the reverse strand, counting down.
TGTGTTTGTTTATTTTTTTTTTTTACATGTAGATGTAGTTTTACTATTTGGCCACAAGATGGCAACATTGAGTTTATTTACATTAAGTTACTCTAAGCGTAACATGTACGCTTAGAGGAATGTAGGAGACAGAAAGAGCGAGGCTTCCGAGAGAAGCCCTCGCTTTTTCTGCTGGGGAAAGGGATCAATGATCGGGCACCATATCCCGATTCACTGATCCCTGGGCTAATGAACTGTTGCCCGGTAACGCACGTGAACGGCCGTGGGAGCACACGGGAGCATGTGCGGCCTTTTGGATGTAGTTTCTATGTCCAAAAGGCTAAAAATGGTTAATACCTTCACACCAAATGGTTTAAATGAGGACTTCAACTTAAGGGATTTCCTGTAATTTGAATTGCCTATTCTCCTTTAAGATTGTACCCGACCCTCCCTGTGATGCTGAGGGAGTGGAGGGTGTGTTTTATGTGAATTGTTTGCGATAAATTGATTGCACTCCCTGGGTGGGTTAGCACTTGACAAAGGCCTGTGTGCCAAAACTTTGTGCATTTACACTGTGATACAATAAAAATTTGAGCTTTTATAGCCTTTAAATCCAGGTCAAGACCCGGCCATTCTTGGTTGCTGTATACATGCCTGATTATCGGCTGAGTCGGTAGTTACCGGTCACCTCAGACATCAGGTGTGTGCGGGTCTTAATCGTTGGTAGTGAGCAGTAGACAAGGTAGTGATGATTTCGGTTCAGTTAAAGAGAACCCGAGGCGGGTATTTTAAATCTTAAGAGGACACAGAGGAATGTTCTGTGCATAATCACATGTGTCTGTGTCTCTCAATTGCCGCCTCTAGTCCCCCCCCCCCCCCCCGGGTCTGCTGTGCCCTCCTGAAAAAAGTGCCAGGCTAGCGACAATCTGCTTGTACCTAGCCTTCTATTTACCCGCAGCCTGTCATTCAGTCAACGCTCCCCCGCCTCTGTCCCCGCAACTGCCCGCCTCCGTGAGCTTCCTCCAATTGGAAGATAAGCCCCGACCCAGGAAGTACCTCCCAAGTATCGGCTTAGCTTCCGATTGAAGCAAGCTCACAGAGGCGGGCAGCGGGGTGGGGTGGGGGCTGGGGGGGGGTGAGGGACAGAGGCAGGGGAGCGCTGACTGAATGACAGGCTGCAGGTAAATAAAAGGCTAGCGACAAGCAGATTGTCGCTAGCCTGTCGCTTTTTTCAGGGGGGCACAGCAGACCCTGGAAGGGACTAGAGGCGGCAATAGAGAGACACAGAGGCATGTGATTATGCACAGAACATGCCTCTGTGGGGGAGATTTATCAATGCATTACCGACAGTTTTTTCTTCTTAATCTGTTCTAACCCGCAGGGATCCAGCAATCTGCATGGTAATAAGAACCTTCTTAAATCCTAGGCAATAGTGGCAATTTAGCATTAACTTCTAGAGCTGCATTACATTTAAGAAAAGTGCAAATCCATCCCTAAACTGCTTCAGATTAAGAAGTGCTTGATAGCAGTTCTACAGATGTAGAACTGTAGGCTACACATGATTGCAGAATGCAGGCTAGACATGATTTGTGATGTGCTCCACCCCTCTGCTGAAATCCTCCTCAGAGCCTGCTGCTGTCAATACAGCAGGTGTGTTGGTTACCTCAGCAACAGCAATTCCCCTCACACAGTGCACTGTCTGAGAGACCTTCCTAGCTCTTCCTATTTTACAACAGTTTAGAAGGAATCTGCACCATCTAATGATTTCTTAGGATGCCTGAGACAGTTCTGCATGGATTTCTAAAAACCTACCAATATTTTGTCTCAGACACTCTTGATAAATCTGGCCCTGTGTCCTCACAGCTGCAAGTTAATTAATTAGGTACTCTCAGCTCTGATTTGTTTACTGGCGCTTATCAGGTTGAACTGATACTTGCATGTTTAATTTTTTCCCCCACTATAGACAGCCCCCTATGTTTCATACATACAAAGTTCTCTTCATGTACACAATGAACTGCATTGTTTTTGTTATTACATATTTTTGTTGTTACATATTACAGTACTGTATAAACTAAAAAAATAAGTAGTTGAAAACTCATTGAAAACAACAAGAAAACATTGTTTATACTATATGTCCTAATCCAGAGTTGTTCGAAAGTTTTATCCACGTTTCTTTATTTATAACACATGAGTCAACCTACAAATGAATTAAACTTACAAACAACCTCCAGGAACAGAACCTGTTTGTAAGTAGGGGACCACTTGTACTAGCAAGTTCCACTGACATACCCCCCACTTGCACTTTCATATGCCAATAGATATCTCTAAGCAATAACTATTTTATTAACCAATTCATTCATTCCAAGAGTGCTGGGTCTGAATACATGAACTACACTTGGTAATTAAAATAAATGTTGGAATCCAAGAGAAACTTTAGATGTATGCAAGAACAATTGTAACGTTACCACCACCTACTTTGTTGGAGTGACACTGGTTCAGAACTCATCAGGGTGCAACAGCTAAACTTTCATAAACGTTACTGTCAACATTGTTCAAAGTTGTTAAGCAGGAACACAGAAAGGAAAGAATTCCTCTGAGTTGAATGGCCTTAGTTTTTGTTTCTAAAGTTCCTGCTGTGCTTTAAAATATCAACGACTCATGAAAAGTATGGATGTCTACATCCACCTAAAGGATTGTAGAGTTTAAATAAATGCAGGAATCCTTTTTTTGTTACCCAGGCTTTAAATGCAAAGGTCTCTTAAGGTTAATAATTAATTTAGCTGGAGGTTTAATAAAAAGGTAATTTACTGGGTTAAACATTTTTTTCCTCCAACCAATATCAGTTATCAGTTACAATGTAGCCTATGAACTGCACTTATTACATTCAGTTGCTATCTTTCCATGTTTTCATTAGGTCCCACAGCTTTTTCCCATGTAGCTTACATCCAAAAATATTCCAAACCTCAGGAGACTAATGCTTCTTATGTGTGGAGACAACTCCGATTTATTTATTCCTTTATGTTTACCGCTGCTGTTAGCTGACTTTTTTTTCCTGCCTTACTAATGGTGCATTGCATGGAGGAGGAAATAAAGTTCAGTGAAATAAAAACAATAACTAAAAGGAATGTAGTACAACTGAAAAGCATGCCTTAACTAAATCTTTTAGGAATGTTTGTAGAACACAGGATGTTACCCGTTAAATGACTGTCAGAGGAGGTTCTGCAAACATGGCTTCATTGCCTCAAAGGAAAAGTTAATATCTAAGTATTCCCCAAAAGAATGATTTTGTATTTGTTTTGGCTGTGTCTGCTTTTACCCCCTATAAGAATGAGATGCCTGGGCTTATAATACCATATCTGCAAGAGTTAGTATTACAGCTCATAGATACATCAAACACTGAAGAAGGCAAAAAACCAGATATTAAAGAAGCAATGATTAGTATCAGCCTGAAAAAATTCACTGGAACTGGAGGGCTGTTTTAGGTTAACACTAACCTAACACTAATCATAACCCCGTATACAGATCTAAAATTAACCATTGCATTAACTTTAGCAAAACATTAACCTAAATTACTTAAAGAGGAACGTCAGCCTAAACAAAAATACTGTCATTAACCTATTTTGGTTCCTGGACGTAGTTTCTACGTCCAGGAACCATGCGCACTACCGCGCGCTCCCGCGGCCGATCGCGCGCGTGCACGCGCACTACCGGCCGCGGATTCGGTAGCCAGGGAATCAATGTATCGGGCTATGGTGCCCGATCATTGATTCCTCTCCCCCGCTGAAAAAGCGACAGCTTCTCTCGGAAGCTGCGCCTTTTCTGGCCGTTCCCTACCCGATGCGTCACTGTAAGCGTATGTTACGCTTAGAGTGACGTCATGTAAACAACCTCATGGCCAAAAAGTAATACTACAAAAAAAATAATTAAAATTAACACACATTTACATTATAAATCTATTGTTTACCTCCCACCCTCCCAAAACTACCCAAATAAAATGTTTACTATAAAAAAAAACCATTACAATAAAAAAAAAACAAAACATGTAAATATTTACCTAAGGGTCTAAACTTTTTAAATATCAATGTAAAGATGAAATATTATTATATTTTTTTTATTTTAAACTTGTAAATAGTGATGGATGCAAAACAAAAAAAATGCACCTTTATTTCCAAATAAAATATTGTCGCCATACATTGTGATAGGGACATAATTTTAACGGTGTAATAACCGGGACATATGGGCAAATACAATACGTGAGTTTTAATTATGGAGGCATGTATTATTTTAAAACTATAATGGCTGAAAACTGAGAAATAATGAATTTTTTCAGTTTTTTCTTATTCTTCCTGTTAAAATGCATTTACAGTAAAGTGGCTCTTAGCAAAATGTACCCCCCAAAGAAAGCCTAATTGGTGGCGGAAAAAACAAGATATAGATCAGTGCATTGTGATAAGTAGTGATAAAGTTATAGGCTAATGAATGGGAGGTAAACATTTCTCACGTGAAAACGACGGAACCTGAATGGGTTAAGTTACATTAGTTATGTTAATTAAAATATATAGGTAATATAATCTCTTACCCACCCTTTTTTAAAATAACAGGCAAATGTTTGATTTCATGAAAGCAGCCATCTTTTTTGGTTGAAAGGCGGTGACAGGGAGCATGAGACACAGTTCCAACTGTCCTGTGTGCTGATCACCCCTCCCAGTTGCTAGGCAACGTGAATAACAACATAGGAAATCCTATCATGCTTTGTACAGCATCAGGGAAAAAAAAGCCCGGCCAGTTTTCTTTGATGGGTGGAGCTTAGCTAAAAATGCAGCTAAAAATGATGCTTTCGTAAGAAAAACAAAGTTCTGATGCTGTGAAACTGTTAAAGAAACACCAAGCCTTTTCAGTACTGCTGAGTAGATTTTTAGTCCGGAGGTTCACTTTAAAGTGGTCTGAAACTCAGTATTTCTTCTTTGCTCTAAATCTAAAAGATTCCTTACAGCCTTTGACCTACTAGCTCAAACAAAAATGGAAGCAGAATTCAAACTGTTAAACACAGCACTTTGTCCTGCCATGGAAAGCCCCTTCAGCTTGGGATCCAATCAGAAGTAGAGATAACAGTATCGTTTGTTGGCATTCCTCACATTGTTACATTGTGTGTAACAACTGAAAAGGAGCTCTTTGTGCTTCAAGCATACATGCAGTTCAGAACAGCTCACTAGAATATTTTAATATATAATGAAAAGCAGCTTGAATAAAATGCAATGGTAGCTTTCAGAGCAGATAAACTGTACTTTGGAAACGTGTAATTTGTAAACAGACAACATTACTTGTGCACAAAAGCAAGTATAATAATTGCATGGGTAATAAAAAGTAGGGAAACATATTTTTATTGAATGTTATGTCAGAATTTCAGACCACTTAGCTTAGCTTAGCTTCCAAAAGCTTAGCTTCCAAAATAGAAACTTAAAGAGGATCTGTACTGTGAAAATCTTACATAAATAAATGTACCAGCCTGTTTGTTGTCTCCTCCTAGCCCCCTCTGTGACATTTTTGCTGCTCCCCGCTGCTTTCTTGGTGATAAAATCACAGTTTTATTAATTTTTTTGTAAACAATGAAGATGGCCGCCAAACAGGAAATACATAATCAGAGCAGGTGCCTGTTTGCAGAGGCTCCTCTCAAATGTGATTTGATTGCTGGAATGTTACACCACTTGTTGACTTAGCTGCTTGTCTGAGCTCTGAACTGATCTTTCTGCACTCACAGCTGTTCACAAGGTCACAGCTCCTGAGCCTGCAGACGCTGGCTGTGTGCAGAGACCTTGTCTGACTCATACAGACAGCACACACACAGAGCCTGCAGGGGGCGTGGAGGAGGTGTGTATAACTTCACCCTATCACAGCAGAGCAGTGCATTCCTCTCTGCCTCGACAAGGCTTGACAAAGGAAAGATGATTAGATTTATTACAGAGACAGTGCAACTAGAAAAGTCTGCAGTAAGCCAGACCACATTAGAACAGATGTAGGAACTTATAGGGTAGAAGAAATAAGGCTGAACATTTTGTTACAGAGCCTCTTTAATGAAGTTCCTATTCCCCAGTACTTTGGAACAAGAAGGAAACATTGCCAAAAATGAGGAAACATTGCCAAAAATGATGCCAATTGCAATGTTACCCTAGTAGCAACAGTTATTTTCTATTACAGTCACAAATATTACAAATAATGTCAGCACACCTTTATAAAGTCAATTTATTCCATGCAGAGCAAACAATAACTTCAACACCTAAAACAAGTATGGCCACTATGACGCCTACACCCATGACAAGCGCAGCCACTATGATACCTACACCCATGACAAGCGCAGCCACTTTGATACCTACACCCATGACAAGCGCAGCCACTATGATACCTACACCCATGACTAGCGCAGCCACTATGATACCTACACCCATGACAAGCGCAGCCACTATGATACCTACACCCATGACAAACTCAGCCACTATGACGCCTACACCCATGACAAGCGCAGCCACTATGATACCTACACCCATGACAAGCACAGCCAATATGACGCCTACACCCATGACAAATGCAGCCACTATGATACCTACACCCATGACAAACGCAGCCACTATGATACCTACACCCATGACAAACGCAGCCACTATGACGCCTACACCCACTGGCGTACCTAGGGCATTTGACACCCGGTGCTGGGTATTAAAAGACACCCCCCCCAAAAAAAAATGGGCGTGGCTAAAACCTGTGGCAAAAAATGGGCATGGCCATGACCAGATGAGGGCGGAGCTAACTAATTTAAAGTAAACCCGGGATGAGAGTGATTAGCGGAAGCACAGTGGGCGGCATTGGAGGCGGAGACCTGTAACGTCATGACGCTGTGCTCCACGCTTGGAACGCGGAAATCAGGTAAGTAATTGTCCATGCGCCTCCGGCCACCCCGCACTTGTCGCCGCTATTCTGGAGGGGGAAGAGAGAGGCAGAAGGAGGGGTCCCAGGTGAGGGAGGGGGGGGGATATTTCCCCCCTCCCCACCGCTGCCTCCACAGCCCCTCCATCTAGCCCTGCTTCTCCCTCCTGCTGTGCTGCTGTGGGGGGTCGTGGCGACACCCCCCTGGGTGTCTGACACCCGGTGCGCCACGCCCCCCTGCGCCCTATTATAGAGACGCCACTGCCTACACCCATGACAAATGCAGCCACTATGATACCTACACCCATGACAAATGCAGCCACTATGATACCTACACCCATGACAAACGCAGCCACTATGATACCTACACCCATGACAAACGCAGCCACTATGATACCTACACCCATGACAAGCGCAGCCACTATGATACCTACACCCATGACAAGCACAGCCACTATGATACCTACACCCATGACAAACGCAGCCACTATGATACCTACACCCATGACAAGCGCAGCCACTATGACGCCTACACCCATGACAAACACAGCCACTATGACACCTACACCCATGACAAACGCAGCCACTATGACGCCTACACCCATGACAAGCGCAGCCACTATGATACCTACACCCATGACAAACGCAGCCACTATGATACCTACACCCATGACAAGCGCAGCCACTATGATACCTACACCCATGACAAACGCAGCCACTATGATACCTACACCCATGACAAACGCAGCCACTATGATACCTACACCCATGACAAGCGCAGCCACTATGACGCCTACACCCATGACAAGCGCAGCCACTATGACGCCTACACCCATGACAAACGCAGCCACTATGACACCTACACCCATGACAAACGCAGCCACTATGACGCCTACACCCATGACAAACGCAGCCACTATGACGCCTACACCCATGACAAGCGCAGCCACTATGATACCTACACCCATGACAAGCGCAGCCACTATGATACACCCATGACAAGCACAGCCACTATGATACCTACACCCATGACAAACGCAGCCACTATGACGCCTACACCCATGACAAACGCAGCCACTATGATACCTACACCCATGACAAACGCAGCCACTATGACACCTACACCTACACAAGTGCAGCCACTATGATGCTTATTTTCATGAAAACTGTTGCCACAGTGACTCCTACACCCATAACAAGTGTGGCCACTATGACTCCAGCACCCAAAACAAATGTGGCTACTATGACTCATTCACCCAAGTGCAACCACTATTATGTCTATTCCCATGATAGGTGCGGCCACTATAACTTCTACACCCATTACAGGTGTGGCCACTTTGACTCCAGCACCCAAAATAAATGTGGCCACTATGGCTCCTACACTCATGAATGACAATTGCAACCACTATGACTCCTAAACTCATGGCACCTTCTTTTTTTTTTTTTCCTTTTTTGCCTCCTGTTTTTCATAGGTATCAAGATGGCATTTACCATAGTTGCCTCCTGATGGCTTTACAATATATTGATAGATAATCTGTTAGCAGGGCTGTATTTAGGGTTTGGGCTCCCCTAGGCACCCCAAACCTACGGCGCCCCTCCCTCCCCCCCCGGAGAACGTTGGCGGCGCGCAAAAAATGGTCGTGGCCACAGAATGCAGTGGGCGTGTCCATAACACAGTGGGTGTGGGCAATTAAAATATCCTAGTAAGAGTGCAGCCCAAAGTCAGTGGGACCATGGTTTCTCCCTGGGTATAAGTAAAGTGACCTTAAAAAAGCAAGTAGGAAATGTTCCCCCCCCCCCCCCCCCCCACACACACACACACACATTAGCCAGTGTTCTCTCGCACAAAATAGTGGTAGGTATTAGAGTGTGAGCTCCCCTGAGAAAAGTCAGTAACATGACTATGTTCTCTGCAAAGTGCTGCAGAAGATGCCAGTGCTATATAAATACATAATAATATGGTAGGACATTAGACTATGGGAGAATTAGATTGTAAGCTCCTCAGAGGATAGTCAGTGACATGACTATGTACTCCGTGAAGTACTGCTGAAGATGTAAGTGCAATATAGTACAGTGGTATGGCAGCATGATGGCGTAGTGGTTAGCACTCTCGCCTTGCAGCGCTGGGTTCCTGGTTCAAATCCTAGCCAGGTCAACATCTGCAAGGAGTTTGTATGTTCTCCCTTTGTCTGTGTGGGTTTCCTTAAGACACTCTGGTTTCCTCCCACATCCCAACAACATACGATACAGATAAGTATAATGTTAATTGGCTTCCCCTAAAAATTGGCCCTAGACTACGATACATACATAGACATATGACTATGGTAGGGATTAGATTGTGAGCCCCTCTGTGGGACAGTTATGTGACAAACCAATACATACTCTGTACAGCGCTGCGTAATATGTTGGCGCTATATAAATAATTAGTATAAGTACAGTAGCCAGGTCTATAGGTGTCCAAATGTATGTAGACATACTATAGGTGTCCCCAGTATAGATATCCAGGTCTATAGGTATCCCCAGTTTAGGTAGTAGTCAGGGGCGTAACTAGAAATCACTGGGCCCCCTTGCGAGAATTTGGATGCCCCCCCCCCCATACCCAGCCTGATTAGCGGAAGCACAGTGGGCGGCATTGGAGGCGGAGACCTGTAACGTCATGACGCTGCGCTCCACGCTTGGAACGCGGAAATCAGGTAAGTAATTGTCCATGCGCCTCCGGCCGCCCCGCACTTGTCGCCGCTATTCTGGAGGGGGAAGAGAGAGGCAGAAAGAGGGGTCCCAGGTGAGGGAGGGGGGGGATATTTCCCCCCTCCCCACCGCTGCCTCCACAGCCCCTCCATCTAGCCCTGCTTCTCCCTCCTGCTGTGCTGCTGTGGGGGGTCGTGGCGACACCCCCCTGGGTGTCTGACACCCGGTGCGCCACGCCCCCCTGCGCCCTATTATAGAGACGCCACTGCCTACACCCATGACAAATGCAGCCACTATGATACCTACACCCATTACAAACGCAGCCACTATGATACCTACACCCATGACAAACGCAGCCACTATGATACCTACACCCATGACAAGCACAGCCACTATGATACCTACACCCATGACAAGCACAGCCACTATGATACCTACACCCATGACAAACGCAGCCACTATGATACCTACACCCATGACAAGCGCAGCCACTATGACACCTACACCCATGACAAACGCAGCCACTAAGACGCCTACACCCATGACAAACGCAGCCACTATGACGCCTACACCCATGACAAGCGCAGCCACTATGATACCTACACCCATGACAAGCGCAGCCACTATGATACCTACACCCATGACAAACACAGCCACTATGATACCTACACCCATGACAAGCGCAGCCACTATGACGCCTACACCCATGACAAGCGCAGCCACTATGACGCCTACACCCATGACAAGCGCAGCCACTATGATACCTACACCCATGACAAGCGCAGCCACTATGACACCTATACCCATGACAAACGCATACACTATGACGCTTACACCCATGACAAACGCAGCCACTATGACGCCTACACCCATGACAAGCGCAGCCACTATGATACCTACACCTATGACAAGCGCAGCCACTATGATACACCCATGACAAGCACAGCCACTATGATACCTACACCCATGACAAACGCAGCCACTATGACGCCTACACCCATGACAAACGCAGCCACTATGATACCTACACCCATGACAAACGCAGCCACTATGATACCTACACCCATGACAAACGCAGCCACTATGACGCCTACACCCATGACAAGCGCAGCCACTATGATACCTACACTCATGACAAACGCAGCCACTATGATACCTACACCCATGACAAGCGCAGCCACTATGATACCTACACCCATGACAAACGCAGCCACTATGACGCCTACACCCATGACAAACGCAGCCACTATGATACCTACACCCATGACAAACGCAGCCACTATGACGCCTACACCCATGACAAGCACAGCCACTATGATACCTACACCCATGACAAACGCAGCCACTATGATACCTACACCCATGACAAACGCAGCCACTATGATACCTACACCCATGACAAACGCAGCCACTATGACGCCTACACCCATGACAAGCGCAGCCACTATGATACCTACACCCATGACAAGCGCAGCCACTATGATACACCCATGACAAGCACAGCCACTATGATACCTACACCCATGACAAACGCAGCCACTATGATACCTACACCCATGACAAACGCAGCCACTATGATACCTACACCCATGACAAACGCAGCCACTATGACACCTACACCTACACAAGTGCAGCCACTATGATGCTTATTTTCATGAAAACTGTTGCCACAGTGACTCCTACACCCATAACAAGTGTGGCCACTATGACTCCAGCACCCAAAACAAATGTGGCTACTATGACTCATTCACCCAAGTGCAACCACTATTATGTCTATTCCCATGACAGGTGCGGCCACTATAACTTCTACACCCATTACAGGTGTGGCCACTTTGACTCCAGCACCCAAAATAAATGTGGCCACTATGGCTCCTACACTCATGAATGACAATTGCAACCACTATGACTCCTAAACTCATGGCACCTTCTTTTTTTTTTTCCTTTTTTGCCTCCTGTTTTTCATAGGTATCAAGATGGTATTTACAATAGTTGCCTCCTGATGGCTTTACAATATATTGATAGATAATCTGTTAGCAGGGCTGTATTTAGGGTTTGGGCTCCCCTAGGCACCTCAAACCTACGGCGCCCCCCTCAGGAGAACGTTGGCGGCGCGCGGAAAATGGGCGTGGCCACAGAATGCAATGGGCGTGTCCATAACACAGTGGGTGTGGGCAATTAAAATATCCTAGAAAGAGTGCAGCCCAAAGTCAGTGGGACCATGGTTTCTCCCTGGGTATAAGTAAAGTGACCTTAAAAAAGCAAATAGGAAATGTCCCCCCCCCCCCCCCACACACACACACACATTAGCCAGTGTTCTCTCGCACAAAATAGTGGTAGGTATTAGAGTGTGAGCTCCCCTGAGAAAAGTCAGTAACATGACTATGTTCTCTGCAAAGTGCTGCAGAAGATGCCAGTGCTATATAAATACATAATAATATGGTAGGACATTAGACTATGGGAGAATTAGATTGTAAGCTCCTCAGAGGATAGTCAGTGACATGACTACGTACTCCGTGAAGTACTGCTGAAGATGTAAGTGCAATATAGTACAGTGGTATGGCAGCATGATGGCGTAGTGGTTAGCACTCTCGCCTTGCAGTGCTGGGTTCCTGGTTCGAATCCTAGCCAGGTCAACATCTGCAAGGAGTTTGTATGTTCTCCCTTTGTCTGTGTGGGTTTCCTTAAGACACTCTGGTTTCCTCCCACATCCCAACAACATACGATACAGATAAGTATAATGTTAATTGGCTTCCCCTAAAAATTGGCCCTAGACTACGATACATACATAGACATATGACTATGGTAGGGATTAGATTGTGAGCCCCTCTGTGGGACAGTTATGTGACAAACCAATACATACTCTGTACAGCGCTGCGTAATATGTTGGCGCTATATAAATAATTAGTATAAGTACAGTAGCCAGGTCTATAGGTGTCCAAATGTAGACATACTATAGGTGTCCCCAGTATAGATATCCAGGTCTATAGGTATCCCCAGTTTAGGTAGTAGTCAGGGGCGTAACTAGAAATCACTGGGCCCCCTTGCGAGAATTTGGATGCCCCCCCCATAGGTGCCAAATAATCATAATGGGGCAGCGTTTCACCATAAAATAATCGCAATGTGTGCAGCATTTCAGCAGAGAATAATCACGAGTGCAACATTTCAGCAAAGAATAATCGCAATGTGGGCAACATTTCACCAGAAAATAATCGCAATGTGGGCAACATTTCAGCAGAGAATAATCGCAATGTGGGCAACATTTCACCAGAAAATAATCGCAATGTGGGCAACATTTCACCAGAAAATAATCGCAATGAGTGCAACATTTCAGCAGAGAATAATCGCAATGTGGGCAACATTTCACCAGAAAATAATCGCAATGTGGGCAACATTTCACCAGAAAATAATCGCAATGAGTGCCACATTTCAGCAGAGAATAATCGCAATGTGGGCAACATTTCACCAGAAAATAATCGCAATGTGGGCAACATTTCACCAGAAAATAATCGCAATGAGTGCAACATTTCAGCAGAGAATAATTGCAATGTGGGCAACATTTCACCAGAAAATAATCACAATGTGGGCAGCATTTCAGCAGTAAATCACACAGTGGGCAGCATAACACCAGTGGGCTGGCTGAGTACCTGGCTGGGTGAGCGGGTAGTGGGCTGGCTGAGTAATTAATTGCAGTATTTGTATAGCGCCTTTCTCCTGTTGGACTCAAAGCACTTGCGAGGCAGCCACTAAAGCGCACTCAGTAGGCAGTAGCAGTGTTAAGGAGACTTGCCCAAGAAACTTCTTACTGAATAGGTGCTGGCTTACTGAACAGGCAGAGCCGAGATTTGAAACCAGGTCTCCTGTGTCAGAGGCAGAGCCCTTAACCATTACACTTTCCAGCCACTGCCTGGCTAAGCGAGCGGGCAGTGGACTGGGTACCTGGCTGGGCAGCGGGCTGGCTGGGTACCTGGCTGGGCAGCGGGCTGGCTGGGTACCTGGCTGGGCATGCGGGCTGGCTGGGTACCTAGCTGGGCATGCGGGCTGACTGGGTACCTGGCTGGGCATGCTGGCTGGCTGGGTACCTGGCTGGGCATGCGGGCTTGCTGGGTACCTGGCTGGGCATGCGGGCTGGCTGGGTACCTGGCTGGGCATGCTGGCTGGGTACCTGGCTGGGCATGCGGGCTGGCTGGGCAGCGTGCTGGCTGGGTACCTGGCTGGGCAGCGGGCTGGCTGGGTACCTGGCTGGGCATGCAGGCTGGCTGGGTACCTGGCTGGGCAGCGGGCTGGCTGGGTACCTGGCTGGGCATGCGGGCTGGCTGGGCAGCGTGCTGGCTAGGTACCTGGCTGGGCAGCGGGCTTGCTGGGTACCTGGCTGGGCATGTGGGCTGGTTGGGTACCTGGCTGGGCATGCGGGCCGGCTGGGTCCCTGGCTGGGCATGCTGGCTGGCTGGGTCCCTGGCTGGGCATGCTGGCTGGCTGGGTCCCTGGCTGGGCATGCGGGCTGGCTGGGTACCTGGCTGGGCATGCGGGCTGGCTGGGTGCCTGGCTGGGCATGCGGGCTGGCTGGGTACCTGGCTGGGCATGCGGGCTAGCTGGGCAGCATGCTGGCTGGGTACCTGGCTGGGCAGCGGGCTGGCTGGGTACCTGGCTGGGCATGCGGGCTGGCTGGGTACCTGGCTGGGCATGCTGGCTGGGTACCTGGCTGGGCATGCGGGCTGGCTGGGCAGCGTGCTGGCTGGGTACCTGGCTGGGCAGCGTGCTGGCTAGGTACCTGGCTGGGCAGCGGGCTGGCTGGGTACCTGGCTGGGCATGCGGGCTGGCTGGGTACCTGGCTGAGCATGCGGGCTGGCTGGGCATGCGGGCTGGCTGGGTACCTGGCTGGGCATGCGGGCTGGCTGGGTCCCTGGCTGGGCATGCTGGCCAGCTGGGTACCTGGCTAGGCATGCTGGCCGGCTGGGTCCCTGGCTGGGCATGCTGGCTGGCTGGGTACCTGGCTGGGCATGCGGGCTGGCTGGATCCCTGGCTGGGCATGCTGGCTGGCTGGGTACCTGGCTGGGCATGCGGGCTGGCTGGGTACCTGGCTGGGCAGCGGGCTGGCTGGGTTCCTGGCTGGGCAGTGGGCTGGCTGGGTACCTGGCTGGGCATGCGGGCTGGCTGGGTACCTAGCTGGGCATGCTGGCTGACTGGGTACCTGGCTGGGCATGCTGGCTGGCTGGGTAACTGGCTGGGCATGCGGGCTGGCTGGGTACCTGGCTGGGCATGCGGTCCGGCTGGGTACCTGGCTGGGCATGCGGGCTGGCTGGGTCCCTGGCTGGGCATCTGGCTGGGCATGCTGGCTGGCTGGGTACCTGGCTGGGCATGCTGGCTGGCTGGGTACCTGGCTGAGCATGCTGGCTGGCTGGGTACCTGGCTGGGCATGCGGGCTGGCTGGGTACCTGGCTGGGCATGCGGGCTGGCTGGGTACCTGGCTGGGCATGCGGGCTGGCTGGGTACCTGGCTGGGCATGCGGGCTGGCTGGGTACCTGGCTGGGCATGCGGGCTGGCTGGGTACCTGGCTGGGCATGCGGGCTGGCTGGGTACCTGGCTGGGCATGCGGGCTGGCTGGGTACCTAGCTGGGCATGCTGGCTGACTGGGTACCTGGCTGGGCATGCTGGCTGGCTGGGTAACTGGCTGGGCATGCGGGCTGGCTGGGTACCTGGCTGGGCATGCGGGCCGGCTGGGTACCTGGCTGGGCATGCGGGCTGGCTGGGTCCCTGGCTGGGCATCTGGCTGGGCATGCTGGCTGGCTGGGTACCTGGCTGGGCATGCTGGCTGGCTGGGTACCTGGCTGAGCATGCTGGCTGGCTGGGTACCTGGCTGGGCATGCGGGCTGGCTGGGTACCTGGCTGGGCATGCGAGCTGGCTGGGTACCTGGCTGGGCATGCGGGCTGGCTGGGTACCTGGCTGGGCATGCGGGCTGGCTGGGTACCTGGCTGGGCATGCGGGCTGGCTGGGTACCTACCTGGCTGGGCGAGCTGGCTCCTGGCTGGGTAGCTGGGCTGCAGTTGCCAGCGGCTCCTTCGCGTGTCTCCCGGCTTTTCCCGACTCGCTCCCGCCCTCCAGCAGAGCAGCAGCTGTTGGCTAGGCCCAGGACGTGATCCTTAACTCTGCATGCCGCCGCCTGGTCTAGTGACGTCACTAGACCAGGCGGGGGCATGCAGAGTTAAGGATCATGTCCTGGCCGGCCGCTGCCACTCTGCTGGAGGGCGGGGGTGAGCGAGCTCCCCTTATTTGTAAGTGCGCTCTCCGCCGCTCCCCCCATGCCAATTCCCCCCCCCCCCCTCCCCCGCCCAACAAAATTTTTTTTTTTATGAATATAGGTGCCCCCCCCCCCCGAGGACCCGCCCATGGCACCGGCCCACGGGTGCCTCTTAATAGATACGGCCCTAGATGTTGTCAGCTATTTTGCACTTGCATCATATGACCCAGGCTTGGGTGTCGAGTCAGCTATGACCCATTTTAGGGGGTCTTAACAGGGAGTTGAGCAGCCTCCCATCCATTTAGTTTTTTTGTATAATTATTATTATTATTTTTGTAAAGGATGATCTTTATTGGTTGCCCTCTCCCTCTCTTTTTTTGCTACATTGGAATTGCAGGACATATTGGAGGCTGCCTTGCTGGAAAGTCCAATTGGGCTTCTTGTCTGTACTATGCCGCTATTCCAGAAAATAATAGACAGTAGCTATATCATACATGAATATCATACATCAATCAGTTGGAACTATGATGACCACCAATAATATTGCACAGATTGTGTCCTTTATTGCAGTGCTCAGCATATCAGGGCATGTGCCTTAAACTGAAATATTGTGGTTGCAAATAATGCTTATATGGTTCTTCTGACCAACAAGTTAACTTAGTCATGTTTTTGATACTTGTACTAATATGGTATTCAGGCTACATTGAATATTTTTATCTTGCATTATAAATAAAAACTATATTGTCTTAAATACAGTAAATGGCTATCTTATGATTTAACCACTTGATGACCCACCCTTTACCCCCCCTTAAGGACCAGCGCTGGTTTGATTGATCTGTGCTGGGTGGGCTCTGCAGCCCCCAGCACAGATCAGGGTCCAGGCAGGGAGATCAGATTGCCCCCCTTTTTTCCCCCCTATGGGGATGATGTGCTGGGGGGGTCTGATCTCTCCTGCCTGCTGTGGGTGGCGGGGGGGGCACCTCAAAGCCCCCCTCCGCGGCGAAATTCCCCCTCCCTCTCCTACCTGCTGCCTCCCCCTGGTGTTCCGGGCTGCACAGGACGCTATCCGTCCTGTGCAGCCAGTGACAGGATGTGGTCTGTCACATGGCGGCGATCCCCGGCCGCTGATTGGCCGGGGATCGCCGATCTGCCTTACGGCGCTGCTGCGCAGCAGCGCCGTACAAATGTAAACAAAGCGGATTATTTCCGCTTGTGTTTACATCTAGCCTGCGAGCCGCCATCGGCGGCCCGCAGGCTATTCACGGAGCCCCCCGCCGTGATTTGACAGGAAGCAGCCGCTCGTACGAGCGGCTGCTTCCTGATTAATTAGGCTGCAGCTGGCGACGCAGTACTGCGTCGCTGGTCCTGCAGCTGCCACTTTGCCGACGCACGTTATGAGTGTGCGGTCGGCAAGTGGTTAAGGTCCCTTTTTCAGTTCACTTTTTCTCCTAAGTTTTCTCCTAGGTGATATTTTCATGTCTGATAAAGTGCCTTTCAAGCCACCAGCAAGTAAGAAAATACCCTGGATAAATTTGACAATACATTTTCATCTACATTTTACTACCTTTTTATTTGCAGAGAGCTAAAAAAAATTATTTTAAACAGAAGATTATCATCTAGGAGAAAACTTTAATTAACCACTTGAGGACCACATGTTTCTCCCCCCGCCCCCCTCTAGTGACCAGGCGATTTTTTTTACAATTCAGCTCTGCGCAGCTTTATTGCACAGCCATACAACTTACCACCCAAAATGAATTTTACCTCCTTTTCTTGTCACAAATAGGGCTTTCTTTTGGTGGTCTCTGATTGCTCCTGCTATCTTTAGTTTTTTTTTAATAAGTTAAAAATCATCCTTATTTACTCTAAAAAGCCTATTTCCTTTAATCCCCCCACAATTGTCCCTAGACTGCGATCGGTATGCATAGGACTATGGTAGGGATTAGATTGTGAGCCCATTCGAGGGACAATTAAGTGACAAGGCTGTCACTTGTACAACGCTGTGGGAGATCGCAACGCTGTTTACATTCATTTCGGCCATTTATTTGAACATCACAGCCTGACAGCCATGAGCGTGGGCTGCCAGGCTGATCATGGATCCCCGCTCTGCCTTGTGACGGGTGCTCGTGAATCGCGAGATGACGCAATCTTGCGTTAGGCGGTCCTGGGGGAGCAGAGTGGTTAAATAAGGGGGCATGGTGTTTTTGTAAGTGAAGTACTCGTTTTTGTTTGTTGTCTGTACAAGGGAGACATTAGTCTATTCCAGATTAAGATACCATAAACAAGAAGTGGCTATAAATCATTTGTAGCTTTACACTTTCTAACAGACTTGGGCAATTAGAATGTTAATAACTCCAGCTTGCATGTAAATTGAATGCAAATTGTATGCAACTTGGATTTGGGCCAATCAAAATCACCAGAATGTACTTTAAAAAGTATTTTTCTGAAGTTAGATGAAGTTTAAGAGCTCTTTCCCTGATTTTACAGGATTAATCAGCAAAGCAATGTGTTTTTCTATCTAGGTGACACCCTAGGCTTTTCTTTGAAACCAGAGTGGCACCATGAGGGGATGTGAGTCCAGACCCTGCCAATTTATCTAGTCTCACTCAGTCACAGTTATAGGTTACAGGTCATTAGCAAAGGCTAGCATGCAAGAAGGGCAGGCTATATGTAAAAAAAAAAAACAGTGCTAGCCACTTATTTTGCATAATCATGGAGCTGTTCATTTTCAGGGCTGCTGTAGGACTTACAAGCTATATAAAAATGCACCAAGACTCCTTTACATGTCTACATGTCACGTATCATGTATGCTTAAAGCTGGCAAAGAAGCCAATACAGAATCACCTTAAATGCAAGAAATTGTAATTGCCAGATATCTTCACATGATGTAAAATAAGTTATAGTGAAGGTAATTAATGGCCACCAATTTGATATCTACAGGGGCATCCCTTGGATTCTGCAGCATTTAAAACATGGGCAACAAACAATTGATTGCATTGGACTTCTTCAGAAGATTGCATTGCCCATTAGCCATGTATAGAGCCTCTTGCCTCTCCTACTCTCTGCACAGGATAGTGCATGCCAGCTGAGCATGCACAAACTGTGACTGCCTGCCAGTAGACTGTCACCCTAAGCAATCATGCCTGGCAAGACTCTATTGTCTATACAGAGCTAATGAGCTTGATCAGAGAAGTACCTATAGGGAGCAATTTATTTACTTTCCTCAAATTCAGTGCACAAATTTTATGCTGCAGCCAGAGATTCATTTGAGATGCTTAGCTGCACTTGATTCTAGACTCTACTGTATGGCCCGCCTACTAGACCGACATGCCGCCTCTTTCTTGCTCTGAAAACAGTTCAGTATGACTATTATTAGCAAATTGGTGCGACATCCTGGGTTTCTACTTTATTTTTGTGTATGTACAAACATAAAACGATTGTAATCCAGTGTGGCCATTCATGATTAAACTACACCACTATCAGTTATGGCCCTGGCATCCTCTAAAGCGGATAGAGTAGGGATAGTGAACTATCAGCATAGCTATTTTATTTTATCCTACTTATGTTGTATTACTCCTCAGTAAAGGGTGCCCTGCTCTTTTATCCCCTGCAGTTCTCCATAGAAAGGAACATGCACATTCAGGCTAAGAGCACACTAGCATTGCGGAAAACGCTACCATTTTTGTCCATCATGAAAGTTTATGGGTCACATAAAACGTGCATATACCTGCGTTTACAGCTTGCTGATGTATCTCAATGGAAGCGTGGAAGACAGCATTTTCACACGTGTTTTAGATGTGTTTTTTTATTGAATAAATATGATACTGTATTTTACTCCATTGAAAAAGGCTAAACTATTGAAAAAATGCAAATGCATCAAAAACACTGCCACATACAAAAACTCACCCAGAAACATAGAAATGCAAAATGCAGAAAACAGCACTGCCTAGTGTGCTATGCACTGCCTAGTGTGCTACTAGCCTCAGCCAGGATACATGTTCATATGGTAATCTTGTATAATAATGACGGTGGATGGTTTGCACTTTGCAGTTTCAATAACCAATTTAAAGGACAACCGAGGTAACATGTGACATGATGAGATAGATATTTGTATGTATAGTGCCAAGCACACTAATAACTATGCTGTGTTCCTTTTTTTCATTCTCCACCTAAAAGAGTTAAACATCAGGTATGCAAGTGACAGTTTCTATCCAGGTCGGGACCGGGTTGGACTGGGTCAGACTATAGCATAACCCTCACTGATAAGTAATTACAGCCATAAAATACTTTCCTTTCAGTAAATGGCTTTTGAGAGGAGGAAAGAGATAAAGAGTCAATAATTCATAGATTTGAGCTCTAGCATACTTCAGTGAAGGTGTCATTGAGCAGAGACAATGAAATTGTAACAACTTAAAAACTAGATTTAAATATAAAATACAACTGTGGAATATCTAAAAAAAAAAAAGAAGAAGTAATTTTTAGGAGGAGGAAAGATACAATTTTTTTTTCATCAGTTTATTTTCACCTCGGATGTCCTTTAAGGCTGTACTTTACTGTAGCTTTAGGTATAATGTATCATATTGTGATGTGTAAAAAATGTAAAAAAGTCAGTTGATGTGAATTAAATTCCAAGGACAAGATCGACTTTTAAAAAATTAAAAGAAATGATTCAGTATTTTGTTTACAAGGAAAATTTAGGTTGTGCCCTGTGATACAAATCAAATCATTCCAAATTAGGATGTAATTATATTATACAGATACTAAATGTAAATAGATTAGATCTGACGTTCAGCTGATGATTTTACATCCAAATTGAATTACATAGGCACAAGATCCTTTGGAAAAACATCTTCCAAATCCAGTCCCTAACACAGAAGAGGCTATTTTTCAAATGATCAGTGGCCTGTGCCCAGACTAAATAAATTAATTTCGACAATGCATCCTGTCTGCTGGCAAACCTCACTATGCTAGCACACTTTTATAATGAGGAATATGTACATGGAAATATCTCTCTATCTCTCCATCTGTCTGTCTGTCTATCTATACAGTGGGTTGCAAAAGTATTTGGGCCCCTTGAAGTTTTCCACATTTTGTCACATTACTGCCACAAACATGCATCAATTTTATTGGAATTCCACGTGAAACACCAATACAAAGTGATGTACATGTGAGAAGTGGATCGAAAATCATACATCATTCCAAACATTTTTTACAAATAAATAACTGCAAAGTGGGGTGTGCGTAATTATTCGGCCCCCTGAGTCAATACTTTGTAGAACCACCTTTTGCTGCAATTACAGCTGCCAGTCTTTTAGGGTATGTCTCTACCAGCTTTGCACATCTAGAGACTGAAATCCTTGCCCATTCTTTTTTGCAAAACAGCTCCAGCTCAGTCAGATTAGATGGACAGCGTTTGTGAACAGCAGTTTTCAGATCTTGCCACAGATTCTCGATTGGATTTAGATCTGGACTTTGACTGGGCCATTCTAACACATAGATATGTTTTGTTTTAAACCATTCCATTGTTGCCCTGGTTTTATGTTTAGGGTCATTGTCCTGCTGGAAGGTGAACCTCCGCCCCAGTCTCAAGTCTTTTGCAGTCTCCAAGAGGTTTTCTTCCAATTTTGCCCTGTATTTGGCTCCATCCATCTTCCCATCAACTCTGACCAGCTTCCCTGTCCCTGCTGAAGAGATGCACCCCCCGAGCATGATGCTGCAACCACCATATTTGACAGTGGGGATGGTGTGTTCAGTGTTAGTTTTCTGCCACACATATTTTTTGCATTTTGGCCAAAAAGTTCCATTTTGGTCTCATCTGACCAGAGCACCTTCTTCCACATGGTTGCTGTGTCCCCCACATGGCTTGTGGCAAACTGCAAACAGGACTTCTTATGCTTTCTGTTAACAATGCCTTTCTTCTTGCCACTCTTCAATAAAGGCCAACTTTGTACAGTGCATGACTAATAGTTGTCCTATGGATAGAGTCTCCCACCTGAGCTGTCGATCTCTGCAGCTCCTCCAGAGTCACCATGGGCCTCTTGACTGCATTTCTGATCAGCGCTCTCCTTGTTTGACCTGTGAGTTTAGGTGGATGGCCTTGTCTTGGTAGGTTTACAGTTGTGCCATACTCCTTCCATTTCTGAATGATCGCTTGAACAGTGCTCCTTGGGATGTTCAAAGCTTTGGAAATCTTTTTGTAGCCTAAGTCTGCGTTAAATTTCTCAATAACTTGATCCCTGACCTGTCTTGGACCTGTCTTGTGTGTTCTTTGGACTTCACGGTGTTGTTGCTCCCAATATTCTCTTAGACAACCTCTGGGGCCCTCACAGTGCAGCTGTATTTGTACTGACATTAGATTACACACAGGTGCACTCTATTTAGTCATTAGCACTCATCAGGCAATGTCTATAGGCAACTGACTGCACTCAGATCAAAGGGGCAGAGTAATTATGCACACACCACTTTGCAGTTATTTATTTGTAAAAAATGTTTGGAATCATGTATGATTTCCGTTCCATATCTCATGTGAACACCACTTTGTGTTGGTCTTTCATGTGGAATTCCAATAAAATTGATTCAGGTTTGTGGCAGTAATATGACAAAATGTGGAAAACTTCAAGGGGGCTGAATACTTTTGCAACCCACTGTATATCTGGCACTAGATTTCTGTAAAATTGCAGCAAGATTAATAGAACCTGAGCACCCCCAAAATACAACAATTCCCCATTATTATCCTGTATGGTAGAGATCATGGCATTTGGGACTAACCCAGTAGGACACTGAATTTTTCTTAACTAAAAGAAGGCTTGAGAATGCTAGCCAAGCAGAAAAGTTTCAAGTTTTTAAGAACAATCAGACCCTTGGAAGATATTTTACCAGCTGGTGTCCACACTCGTTTTTCATTTCATCACACACACTAAATGCACTGTGCTGCTGTTACGGTATATTTGCCCTCGCCTTACTTTACCATGTCCTGTTGCTTGCACATATGTTATAATCTCTTTCCCTGGGTTCATGTGCAGACTTTGAGGCTTACCAGTGTTTCCTAAAATCATGCCCCAACCCCATTACCAGATCCTACGTGCCTGACCATGCCAGCTCTCCTACCCTAATTGTGACCTCAGCATGTCACCTCGACTAAACTTGCTATCCACTAGCCCAGCCTTTTGCCTGTGTACTCAGCTTAGTCCAGATCTTCTCACTGAAGTGTCCCCTGTTCTTTCTGTCACTAGTGGGGCAATACTAGGGGCCAAGCGGTTACTTACATCAAAGTAATCTGTCACCCATTAGGACCAGTAACCATTTAGGCCGTATGCTTTGGGAAAGCTCACGTCTATCGCTTGTGGCAGAGACAACACAATAGTACTCTGCACAAGTGTTTCCGCTGCTTACCTCTGAAAGTACAATGGTTTTGGTGGGCACCTGTGCAGTGAATTGCTATAAGAAAACAATGCAGCCTGTTTGCTTAATATATTGTTTTACATTTGTGACCTTTGTATATCTTTTGAGATGGTTTAGTCCCTCTAAAACAACTGAATTCAGTAAATTGTCCTAGATGTTGTGTACTGTTAACAAACTAATACAATTCAACTTTGCTTAGCCAGGAATATTCAATGACTATGCTGAATGCATATGACTATAACTGGGCATAGCTGGGACATAAAGTAGTTATTTACATCACATACATGGACTGCCTATGCAACAAACTAGGCCTAGTATAGCCTATGCACATCAAGCAAAGGTCAGAAGATTTATCCACCATCATGGAATTAGCCCATGTCTTTACCTCATACCTCATTATTTGTCAGCCCTCTTTGTACCTCATCCCATGCTGTATCACTCTATGTACTATGTCTCCTGATTTATTCCACCTCCTCTGCGCAGGCTGCGCTCCTTCCCTCCTTACTTCTCTCTGTTTCTCAGATGTCATCATGATAGCACAGTTGCCTTTGTCCACCTTCCTAGCAGAGGTTTCTGAGGAAATTAAACTAATATCTGCCAAATATGGCACAATTCCACAGGGACCAGAAATGAAATACTTCCAGTTCTTTCTATTTAAAATTCTAATGTGTTTGGATGTGCAATTATTGTGAACAGCTCTATTTTGTGCAGAATCGGATTGCAGGGATTTAAAGATTGTACTCAGTCTTCTTATCCAGTTAGATATGCTTCCAGACCAGTCATTGAAACACTCACTGCATGTGTATGAATGATGCCATTGAACGTACCACAAGTGCACCTAAATGAGGGACACATTCATACGTCTGTAATATGTCAAACCACAATCTCTGTTTTTTGTTTTATCCACTGAATTCAAGTTAATTTGAGCCTAGGTACTTTTTAAAGGTTGCTCTATTTGCTTCTGCCCAGCCTCTTGAGCAAGGGGAGACTGGGTCACTCTAAATGACCTTGAAGAGGCAGGGACCTGTAAATTGCATTACAGCAGCCCTTATATCCTCCTTGATCTCTTTTAACAGTTTAAAGTAAATATCAGAGTTTATGTTAAAAAAAATGGTTCTCACAGGTTCAGTTACTGCAGAAAGGAAATTAGGGACATAAGGACTCCAAGTGAGTGATTAAATACTGTGAGGTGATTTCATTTTACATTGAAATGGCTAAAATTGGCAAAAAGTCATGGTGACTCCAGGGCCAATCACCCTGTTATTATGGGTGTGGTATACACTATGTTGGAACCTGTTATTACATGGACCCTCCCATGCAGCACAATCACTGGGCTTGTGCCGAAATGACCAGCAGGGAGCCAGGAGCACAGTTGGAGCAGTCTGCACAACACTAACTTGTCACCTTACAAAGCTTTGGAAAGGCTGTTTTAGTAAGATTTATCTGCAGGAAAAGTTCATGTGTGCTACTTAGACACAAGCTGCTTTTATGTTGTTTGCATTTATTATTCCTTTCTGATGTTATTATTTAAACAAAGTAAATCCAGCAGTTCTAATCTGTCTACCTTCATCTTGTTATGGGATTACACACTCTAATTCAGAATGATCTGACCAACCCGTAATCAGAATGTAATTAGAATTAACTAACCTATACCATTTCAGTCGTTGAAAATCTACACACCATAATTGTTAATAATTGCTTATTCCAGTTTGTGTTCAGTACCATTTCAGGTTTCCATTTAGTAGTATAGCTGAGAAATCAAACTAATGTTAAACTGTTGTCAAAAGCTCATGTACACTAGCCTTAAAGAAAACATGTAATGCTTGGTCCTTGCAGCAGCAACAAAATATATTTTACCTCTGGAGGTTATTCTGTTGCCATTGGAATTGTCAATCAGTCGGTCAACGTGAATTTTTAGTTTTCTCTTCGTTTTAGTCAAAAGCAGGTATTGCAAAATGTGCTGGTCCATGTGCTGTTTTGAGCTGGTCCACCGGCCTGGCCTCTCTCTATAGTTTAATTCCCACAGAGCAGGGCGCAGCAAAGCGTCACCAGATGGTGCCATCTTCTCCTCAATACCTTCTGCTGTGATTCCTCATTCTCTGTATGGTGTTCAGTGCTACAGAACCCTAATCTTTGTTGTGTCTGTTGCATGGTTCATGTCATTCATAGCATGCAGAATTGTGTACCACACAATGTACTAAAATGGGCAAGCACCAATAACAATGAGTCCTTAAGCTCACAAAATAATAAAGTACCAGTGTGCAGAAAAGGGATCTAACCAGTATATGCCGAACAACAGAAGAGAATCCCATTTAGAGAAACCGCACCACACTTCAATGTTATCAAAAATACAAAAATGAGCTTTATTAATAATACATGTTTGACAAGAATAATAAAAACATCTAAAACAACATGATCATGTGAGCACACATATAGTATTATAATATAAATATCAATGGTAGATAATATAGCCCATAGACCCTCCTCTGCCCGAATCAAGCAAGGGTAAATGTATGGAGAAGCAACAACAGAGTGGTAGCAGAATGGAACATAGTGCCAGTGTGGGGAATGGTGTAAACAGCAAACGAGTGGAAGAAGAATGTGGAAAAGCCACCCAGAGGTATTACCCATAGTAATAAGAGGTCCCCCAGACGGACCATAGGAGAACGGAAAGACAGAGTTAAAATTGCAGTGGAAACAACACCACTGAATTTTGAGTGTGGTGTGAATCAGGCCTAATGCTGCTTTGGACCTGAGCCTTCTTCCTGTGTACAGAAGTCAGTGGAATCATAGCAACACATGTCATCTGTCTTGAAGGACTGCTCTGTGTTTTACTGATCTCTCAGGCGAGCAATATTCATATGAGTATACAGTGGAGGAAATAATTATTTGACCCCTCACTGATTTTGTAAGTTTGTCCAATGACAAAGAAATGAAAAGTCTCAGAACAGTATCATTTCAATGGTAGGTTTATTTTAACAGTGGCAGATAGCACATCAAAAGGAAAATCGAAAAAATAACCTTAAATAAAAGATAGCAACTGATTTGCATTTCATTGAGTGAAATAAGTTTTTGAACCCCTACCAACCATTAAGAGTTCTGGCTCCCACAGAGTGGTTAGACACTTCTACTCAATTAGTCACCCTCATTAAGGACACCTGTCTTAACTAGTCACCTGTATAAAAGACACCTGTCCACAGAATCAATCAATCAAGCAGACTCCAAACTCTCCAACATGGGAAAGACCAAAGAGCTGTCCAAGGATGTCAGAAACAAAATTGTAGACCTGCACAAGGCTGGAATGGGCTACAAAATCATTAGCAAGAAGCTGGGAGAGAAGGTGACAACTGTTGGTGCGATTGTTCGAAAATGGAAGGAGCACAAAATGACCATCAATCGACCTCGCTCTGGGGCTCCACGCAAGATCTCACCTCGTGGGGTGTCAATGGTTCTGAGAAAGGTGAAAAAGCATCCTAGAACTACACGGGAGGAGTTAGTGAATGAACTCAAATTAGCAGGGACCACAGTCACCAAGAAAACCATTGGAAACACATTACACCGCAATGGATTAAAATCCTGCAGGGCTCGCAAGGTCTCCCTGCTCAAGAAAGCACATGTGCAGGCCCGTCTGAAGTTTGCCAATGAACACCTGAATGATTTTGTGAGTGACTGGGAGAAGGTGCTGTGGTCTGATGAGACCAAAATAGAGCTCTTTGGCATTAACTCAACTCGCTGTGTTTGGAGAAAGAAAAATGCTGCCTATGACCCCCAAAACACCGTCCCCACCGTCAAGCATGGGGGTGGAAACATTTTGCTTTGGGGGTGTTTTTATGCTAAGGGCACAGGACAACTTAATCGCATTAACGGGAAAATGGACGGAGCCATGTATCGTGAAATCCTGAACGACAACCTCCTTCCCTCTGCCAGGAAACTGAAAATGGGTCGTGGATGGGTGTTCCAGCACGACAATGACCCAAAACATACAGCAAAGGCAACAAAGGAGTGGCTCAAGAAGAAGCATATTAAGGTCATGGGGTGGCCTAGTCAGTCTCTGGACCTTAAAGGGACTCCGAGCAGTGCAGAAACTATGGAAAGATGCATATCATTTTAAAGCTCTCTTTCTCCTTTTTCCAATGATATATAAAACGCTGCCCTACGTATAAAATAAAGAAAACTAAAAGGCGTAGGGCATTGATTTAGGTGTTGCCAGAAAGAGGAGAAAGAGAGCTTTAAAATGATATCCATCTTTCCATAGTTACATTGTATTACACAGGCCGACTTTTTCTGCTGAATGGAGCTGCTGACACTGGGGAAAGTGTCGTCCTGTGTTAAACAAGTAACTATGGAAAGATAGATATCATTTTAAAGCTCTCTTTCTCCTCTTTCTGGCGACACCTAAATCGTCGCTCTACGCCTTTTAGTTTTCTTTATTTTCGCGATTGAAACTGCTGCCGCGGCAATTTCAATCGCGGCGATATATATATCATTGGAAAGAGGAGAAAGAGAGCTTTAAAATGATATGCATCTTTCCATAGTTTCTGCACTGCTCGGAGTCCCTTTAATCCAATAGAAAACCTATGGAGGGAGCTCAAGCTCAGAGTTGCACACAGAGACAGCCTCGAAACCTTAGGGATTTAGAGATGATCTGCAAAGAGGAGTGGACCAACATTCCTCCTAAAATGTGTGCAAACTTGGTCATCAATTACAAGAAACGTTTGACCTCTGTGCTTGCAAACAAGGGTTTTTCCACTAAATATTAAGTCTTTTATTGTTAGAGGGTTCAAAAACTTATTTCACTCAATGAAATGCAAATCAGTTGCTATCTTTTATTTAAGGTTATTTTTTCAATTTTCCTTTTGATGTTCTATCTGCCACTGTTAAAATAAACCTACCATTGAAATGATACTGTTCTGAGACTTTTCATTTCTTTGTCATTGGACAAACTTACAAAATCAGTGAGGGGTCAAATAATTATTTCCTCCTGTATATTTAGCCATAAGGTTGAATAAACTTAAAGTACATCGTTGAGAATAATCTGCACTTCTGTAAGAACTTTGGATTGTGTCAGGGGCCTGAGCAGAGAAACAGTGTTTGACCACAGTTTGCAGTATACAGACACTGGAAACAGGGAATAAGGTGCAAAAATAATGATTTATTGCAAATTGCAGACATACATGCAAACGAAATGCAATACCATGCAAACCCATGCACAGCACACAATATATACAATAACCCGGGAAGCAGTGACAAATATCAACAACACCTGACTATCTATCTAACTAACTAAAGTGCACAATAATATATACAGGAAATATATACACAATCGCAGTACAGACAGGGATCAAGCAGAATATCAGAGTCAAACAGGAGAGCAAGGTCAGCAACAGGTTATCAGAAAAGCACAGTACCAGGGATTAGACAAAAGCAAGGTCTCAGACAGAATAAACAGGTTTAGCAACAGGAAGGCAAACACAGGAATCAGGGCAGGGAACAGGAACCAGGGTGTCCAGAAGCTCAGACCTGGGAATGTAAAGTTCTGGCAATTAGCAGGGGGAAGAGGCAGTCCTTAAATAGTCCATGTGATAGCAAACAGGATGCAGCTGGTGGTGAGAGTTCACTTGATACCGCCCGGAGGCCAAACAAGGAACTGCAAGTCCTTAAAATAGTATTTACAGGCCCCCTGCTGGTGGATGGTGGAGGTTCAGGACAATTCAAAGTCCTAAGAGCCCTCTGCTGGTGGAATAAAAGAAGTCCATGACAGTCCTGTTCCGTGTTGCCGCCAGCAGGCAGAAAGCAGCAATACAAGGTTCCTGACAGATTGTTATAACAATAATATACATATTTCATTAGGAATGGTGGTCTAGGGGGTAAGACAGATACCTACTACACACTGAGACCTGGGTTCAAATCCTGGCTAAGGTATGTAAGCGGGCTTTTAAAAAAGTACAAATCCTTAATCATGCTACTTTTTTTATTGAATTGATCATAATGGTACATGCTAGGCCAGCTTTAGCATGTAGTGTGGTTGGTGGTCTAGGGGGTAAGACAGATACCTACTACACACTGAGACCTGGGTTCAAATCCTGGCTAAAGTATGTAAGCTGGCTTTTAAAAAAGTACAAATCCTTAATCATGCTACTTTTTCTATTGAATTGATCATAATGGTACATGCTAGGCCAGCTGTAGCATGTAGTGTGGTTGGTGGTCTAGGGGGTAAGACAGATACCTACTACACACTGAGACCTGGGTTCAAATCCTGGCTAAGGTATGTAAGCTGGCTTTTAAAAAAGTACAAATCCTTAATCATGCTACTTTTTCTATTGAATTGATCATAATGGTACATGCTAGGCCAGCTTTAGCATGTAGTGTGGTTGGTGGTCTAGGGGGTAAGACAGATACCTACTACACACTGAGATCTGGGTTCAAATCCTGGCCAAGGTATGTAAGCTGTTTTGAAAAACTGCAATTCCCTACAGGATGATACAAATGGAAGGAGGAGGAGGATTTTTAAAAAAATTCCGACGGAATTCGGAATTCTGCAGAACTTCATTAAATCCGGCGGAATTTTATAGTGACGGAATGTATCATTGACGGAATCCGTGAATTCCGGCGGAACGGAATTTGGTGGTTCCGATCATCCCTATGTGGTACAACCAAACAAACGTTTATTTTTGTGCTGCTATATTGGAGCCATTTAATTAGGTCCAAGATATTTAGGTAGCTTTAAGTGCAGTACATTGTGCTCAGTACAGTATCCAATACACGCATACAACTCATTGTTTGAGGGTCACCACAGTCTGCCCTTAGGATTGCTCTCAATCTAAAACCACCATTAACAGCAGCTAGTCACCAAGAATTCACCCATAATTTTGACTGTGCAGCTGTGACACGGAAAGCTAAAACCTGAAAGTTGTTCTTGGTATCATGCCATGTATTCCTTACCTTGACATGAAATAGCAATCTCATCCAAGGACACTCACTTAATCATGAATACAGATTTAGGCATAAAATAAGCCAATAAGAGGTAAGCATGAATTTCAAAACAAATTAAACCATAGCAAGAAATTAAATTAAATCTCTTGCTTGGAAGAAAGGTGGAGGAGAAACAAAATGATAGAAAACACCTATAACTTTATTTAGGCTATGAGGCTAATACAGTAGCTTTGTGGACCAGTGTGTCACTAGCTTAGGGAAATGTCCTAAAAGAGCCAAACCTCAGAATGTAAGAACTTGTCGTGGTCTTGTCCAGTGCTCTTGATTGTTGTTGTGCTGCAGGAGTTGTACATGGTTGTGCCACCTCAGGCATGCTAAGCAAGCAACAATAGAGAGCAGGCTGAATAAAGAAGTGAAGTACAAAGTTGTTGAACAAATGTGTAGTTAAGTTCTGTGAGGTAGGTTGTGGCAGACAGAAGATTGATATAGTGGACAAACGGCCAGATAGGTCAGAGCTGGAGGCACA
This sequence comes from Hyperolius riggenbachi, assembly GCF_040937935.1. Taxonomy (NCBI): domain Eukaryota; kingdom Metazoa; phylum Chordata; class Amphibia; order Anura; family Hyperoliidae; genus Hyperolius; species Hyperolius riggenbachi. The sequence goes on along the minus strand of NC_090649.1, from coordinate 363,451,366 downwards.
GAAGCCAACAGTAACTGTAGGGATGTCATGGTTGAAAACCAGAACAAGAAGCCAGAAGAAGTTTAAATAACTTTTTCGGCACTCTGCAATTGAAAAAGCACCAAAAGGTATGTGAAAAAGTCCTGTCAAAATTATTCTAAGTATAATCTTGCTTACTGGTAGCTTAAAAGGCATTTTAATGATAAGATAAAAAATATCACCATGGAGAAAACTTTGGAGAAAAAGTCAATTGGATCCGGCCCTATATCAGCAACTTGCAGTCAGAAGAACTTTGTTGTTTTTTGTCAACTTCCAAAAAGAATCGATATTTATTCTGGCCTGATGTAGGCTACACTGAATACTCAGATAGTATAATGAGAGAAGGGCATGATGTATGAAGACTGTGGAGAAGATCATTCTGTTTATCATTAAATTCGTTCTGGATTTCATGATTGTGAAATGCATTTGTACAACACTGTGGCTAGTACAGTTATATAACTGTAAAATAAAACAACCCCCCCCCCCTCCCAAAACACTGAGTTCATTATCAAAATAAGCGTACAGTTAAAGTATCACTCCACCTCTTACCTACTGATTGGACGAGGAAGAAACATCACTACACTGATGAGGCTACCTCTCAGCACTTTTGTCAAATAAGTACTCAGTGTTAACTAGATAGAAATGTAATAATTAGGGCACAGGGCTTGTATGGAGTTTGCCACACTAAGAGTAAAACAACACAAAGAAACATAATTATCTGTATGCCATTATAAAGTTTACTATACCATTCACTTGAAACAACTTTTTATAGTACCGGTATAATTGAAGTTACACACGCAGAATTGCTTGAAAATTTGCTATCAAGATAGATACTTCCGAGCATATAAAATGGAAGTAGTGGGTAGAGTGTTTTCACAATGAGGAGCCTCCGAACTGATCAATCCTGATAGTTTACATGCCATAATGTATTTGCTGATACGGTACCTTATGTATACCTTTCTGTGTTTCCTTACAATTCACAGAAGGAATGTTGTTATGACTACTGGTGTGTGAAGAGTTTTCTGTATTTACCAGCATGGTGATCGCCTATGATCTGATATAAAGCAGTTGTGAAAAGGATTACAAAGATTTGTCATGGCACAGGAAGAATTTTGATAAAGAGGATAAGTCTGGCAGATTGTCTTTAAATGTTTCTTTTATGCCAGCAATGGTATTAGTGTCTGCAGGAGTGTAATTTTTTTTAGAAGATCTTATGGAGTAGTGTAACCTGCATTTGAATTCTTTTTGATTTGTGTTTGCATTTCTCCAAATGCAGCCTGTTTTTTTTCTCCTTTTCCAGTCCTTTTTGCATTGTTTTCAATTCATTCAGGCCTGATCAAATCCTGTTCAGACAGAAATGAAGTACATACTGTCTTTACTAAATGATAATAATTGCTGCTTTTATTTTTTTGTATAGTGCTGATATCTTCTGCAGTGCTGTCCCTCAGAGGGGCACACAATGTACTCCCTACCATAGTCATGTGTCTATCATAGTCTAGGGTCCATTTAGGGAGAAGTTAATTAACAGGAAATCTGTTTGTTTTTGGGATGTGGGAGGCAACTGGAGTGGCCGTGGAAGAATATACAAACTCCATGCAGATGGTGCCCTGGCCCAGTGGGGGACCCAGCATTACGAGGCGAGAATGCTATCCATTACGCCATCATGCCACCAACAGTCAGCGACAAGACTATATACTCAGTAAAGCACTGTAGAAGATGGCAGCGCTATTGTAAAGGATTGCGGAGATGCCGCAGCGCGGTCTGGTGGCGGGGTGGCTGTCTCCGCGTTCAGACCGGCGGTTTCCGCACAGCAGCATGCGTCTGGTTTGTCTGAGCCTTCTAGTGCACACAGATGGAGAGCTACGCGCGCGCTGGGAGGCAGGACCTTTATGCTAGGAGGAGAGGGATCAGCTGATCAGGTTGATCAGCTGATCCCAGCGCAGACTGTCATTGGCTGAGTAGCGCTGGGTGGTGCTGAGGAGCGCTGCACTATATATAGATCTCGCTGGTCAGTCTCAGGTTGTCTGCCGTTGCGAATACATACTTGTTAGCACTCAGACCATAGTCAGATCCCACAGTGTGTTAGAACCAGGTGGACCTGGGAATTCACACTTAGCCAGATTACGCTTGTGTCATTACTGTGTTATACTTTAGACCAGTTCCAGGGTGTTGTGACCAAGGACCTCACACCCAAGCTTAGGAATACTGTGTCATTGCTGTGTTATACTTTAGACCAGTTCCAGGGTGTTGTGACCAAGGACCTCACACCCAAGCTTAGGAATACTGTGTCATTGCTGTGTAATACTTTAGACCAGTTCCTGGGTGTTGAGACCCCGGACCTCACACTCTAGACTAGGCCTCTGCTTTATCTGTTATGACCAATTGCTCTCTCGACCTCTCTCCTGCTTTCTGATTCGGTACCTATGCATATCTGCCTACCTGTTGCCAAACCCTGACTGTACCTGGTTACCGAATCAGCCTTCTGTCTCTGTACCTTATCTGCTCGTGTGTTGCCGACCTGGCCTGGCCGACCCTTCTGGCTGTCACTCATACCTTGAGTGTTCAGTCTGTCTGTACTACCTGTGACACTACCCCGCCAAGTGTCAGGTAGCTGCAGAGGCCTCCTGTTCCTCAGAGAGGCCTCACGGCAGTCCAGTCAGGGGCTCTATCCCTTAGGAGTCCTTTGGCTGCAGTATAGTCTGATTCCCAGTATTGCAGGGAATCACTGGCTCGCAGGTTATCTCTATCCCCTTTCCTAGGAGATAGTTCACACACAGCCAAGGGCCACCTGCTCCTCAGGTGGTCCAGGCTCATTGTTATCTGCATCTCCCGTTCCACGGGAGACAGCCTACTGTTGCACCAAAACACTTACACTTTATCAGGTGTCCAGAGGTTAGTCATACTTGTATTGTTGGTGATTCTCCAGATCATCAATAATCGGGTATATATCGGTATTGTTGGTGATACTGCAGATCACCAATAATCAGATTCTCTCTGTGTGCTGACACCAATCGTTACAGAATGGCAGACCTGAAAAACAAAATGGACGCACTCCACAGCCGTCTTGATGCACTCACCACCTCGGTGGAGAATTTCATCAGAGTGCTGGACGGTCATTAGACTCAGATCACTGCCTTGTCTGGGTCCATACAGGTCCTTCAGACGGCTGTGAATTCAGTGCGATCCCCTCCAGTTACAGACTTACGTATGTCTGTACCCGAAAGGTTTTCTGGTCATAGATCTAACTTTCAGAATTTTAAAAATCGAGTAATGTCGTATTTTGAGTTGAGACCCAACTTGTCAGGAACTGAGGCACAGAGAATTACATTTATTAAGACCCTGCTGTCAGGGGATTCTCAAACATGGGCATATAGCCTACAGGCAGGGCATGAGGCTTTGACGTCAGTCGAGAAATTTTTTTAGGCCATGGCCATAATTTATGATGATCCGGACATTGCCTCCACTGCTGAGCAGAAGCTCAAAACTTTGCGTCAAGGCAAGGATCCATTAGAAGTCTACGCAGCTGAGTTCAGGAAGTGGTCTGTGTCAGCTAGGTGGGGGACATTTGCATTGTTAGACTGTTTTTTATCAGGGTTGTCAGACGCAGTCTCAGATTTGATGTTGGGACACCCTAAACCTAAGTCTATCGATGAGGCAATCGCCTTAGCAGTACGGGTTGATCGGCGTTTACGCTATCAGAAACAGACCCGGGGTAAAAACACTGTGAGATATGTCTCCTACGCCTCTCCTCCACCCGTGTCACCTCCGCCAGAGCCAATGCAAATTGGGCAGTCAAAATTGACACGGGTGGAAAAGAATTGCAGGAAAACAGAACAGCTCTGTTTATACTGTGCAGAGGAGGGTCATAAGGTGCAGAATTGTCCCAAGAAGTCGGGAAACGCTGCCACCTAGGTGTAGTCAGAGGTAATACCCTAGGCACGCAGTCTTTACCTCTAAACGATAATCGCTTGCTCCTTCCCTGTTCTGTCACATGGGAAGGTCAGACTCTTTCCACTGAAGCTTTCTTAGACTCTGGCTCAGCGGCCAACTTTATGGATTACGAGTTTGCAAAAAAGTTGGGGATTCCCATACTTCCATTGGACCAGCAGGTTTTGGTCACTGCAGTAGATGACTCTCCTCTGCAAAGTAGACATCCCCTGTCTCGGGCCCCGGAGTTGGGGTTCAGTGTTGGGGTACTACATAAAGAGAGTCTACAGTTTCTGGTCTTACGTATGGCAACCTCCACCGTTATTCTTGGCATGCCATGGTTACAGCTTCACTCACCTCAGATAGACTGGGTTTCAGGTCAGCTAACAAGCTGGTCTACCCATTGTTATCATCACTGTTTAGCGAAAGTAACCGTGGGTAACACCAAGATTCAGGTTAAAGGTGTGCCAAGCCAATACGCAGAATTTGCAGACGTGTTCTGTCCCAAATCAGCTGTTAACTTCCCCCCCCCACCGTACCTTCGACTGTCCCATCGATTTAAGATCTGGTTGTATGCCTCCCAGAGGTCACCTCTATAATCTATCTGGGCTTGAGAAACTGGCAATGCAGGAGTATATCAAAGAAAATTTGGCAAAAGGGTTCATCCGCCCCTCCTGTTCACCAGCAGGGGCAGGATTCTTTTTTGTAAAGAAAAAAAGATGGAGGCCTTCGTCCTTGCATTGATTACCGAGGTTTAAACAAGATTACAGTGAAAAATCGTTATCCTCTGCCCTTGATTGACGATTTGTTCACTCAGGTTACTAACGCCAAGATTTTCTCGAAATTAGATTTAAGAGGTGCATACAACCTAGTTCGTATCAGGGATGGTGACGAATGGAAGACGGCCTTCAACACACCCGACGGGCACTATGACTACCTGGTGATGCCCTTCGGGTTGTGTAACGCCCCGGCCATCTTCCAGGAGTTGATTAATGAGGTGTTCAGGGAGGTGTTGGGGAAGTTTGTCCTAGTATATCTGGACGATATTCTGATCTTTTCGTCTAATCTCTCGGAACACCGAAAGCATGTCAAGTTTGTCCTAGGGAAGTTAAGACAGAATCTGCATTACGCTAAACTTGAGAAATGTCTTTTCGAAGTGACCTCTGTTGCTTTCCTGGGGTACATTATCTCTACGTCTGGCCTCTCTATGGGTCCTGGTAAGGTTTCTGCTGTCTTGGAGTGGCCTCAGCCTGTGGGACTGAAGGCGCTCCAAAGGTTTTTGGGCTTTGCCAACTACTACAGGAGGTTTATAAAGGGGTACTCTACAGTGGTCTCGCCCCTCACCAGTCTCACCAAAAAGGGGGCTGATACTTACCACTGGTCAGCAGAGGCACATACTGCTTTTTCACAACAATTACAGCACCCTGATACTGCGCTCATATGCTGAGTCAGATGTTATATAGGTCACCTCTAAAAAATGTTTTATATAAAAGATAATGAATCAAACATTCATATTACATGTGCTAAATTCTAAGTAAAAAACACAATAGCAGGCAGTAACCACATGTATAATGTCCTTGCTCATATAATAATTATCATGTAGGAGCGCTCTTCCTAGATGCGTGCAACCATCAAAATAAAGTTCTTCAGTAAAAATGGTTAAGCGCTCTTCTCTGCCTGTTCCTTCTTAGACACAGCAAATATGTCATATAATGAAAAAGCCCCCCCTTCGGGGAGAGACTCACCAGACTTCTAGGCCTCCAAGGCCAATGCTCGCATTCGGGGTATTGGCCACCCCGCAGCCTCTCTGGCAGTCCTCTCTTGGCTATTCCCAGTCTGTGTAAGCAAAAAGCGGATTCCACATCGCGTAAAAGCGTACCAGTTTATTTTTAAAAAATTTAAAAACAGATCAGTGGTGTATAACCACTCATTGGGTCAGAAAACTTCATCAAAAATGAAAAAACACAGCCAGCCCCTTGTTTTACAAGCTACCTGATTCCATCGATTATGGAACGCAGGTGCATAGCTCGCAGAATAGAGGATAAAGGACGTCACTCTCCGTGCCTCCGTAGCCCCTGAGGAGTTTCTAGGGCAACGAAACGTTGGGCGGAGCCACGGAGTGACGTCACAGCGCACGACGCTCGCTGGACGCGGCGGGATTGTCTGTGTGCAGCAGGCTCGGTATCTTTTAGAGCACTAGCCAGTAAGCTATTGCGGAGAGGGACGCTAAATGACAGAGGCGTGCGCCTTGTCACCAGCTTAGTGCATCTCATCTCTGCATACCCCTGTACCTGGAATCAGGTAGCTTGTAAAACAAGGGGCTGGCTGTGTTTTTTCATTTTTGATGAAGTTTTCTGACCCAATGAGTGGTTATACACCACTGATCTGTTTTTAAATTTTTTAAAAATAAACTGGTACGCTTTTACGCGATGTGGAATCCGCTTTTTGCTTACACAGACTGGGAATAGCCAAGAGAGGACTGCCAGAGAGGCTGCGGGGTGGCCAATACCCCGAATGCGAGCATTGGCCTTGGAGGCCTAGAAGTCTGGTGAGTCTCTCCCCGAAGGGGGGGCTTTTTCATTATATGACATATTTGCTGTGTCTAAGAAGGAACAGGCAGAGAAGAGCGCTTAACCATTTTTACTGAAGAACATACTGCTTTTTCCCACACTGAAAAAACTGTTCTGTTCTGCACCCATATTAAGACATGTGGATGTCACCTTCCCCTTCATCGTGGAGGTGGATGCTTCAGAGGTAGGGGTGGGGGCTGTATTGTCTCAGCGTTCGGGTTTACAGGGTAAACTCCACCCATGCGCCTACTTCTCTCGTAGGTTTTCACCCGCAGAGAAAAACTACGATATAGGCAAACGGGAGCTTTTAGCCATCAAGTTAGCCTTTGAGGAATGGTGACATTGGCTAGAAGGTGCAGAACACACTATCACAGTTTATACAGATCATAAAAATTTGGAGTACATAGAGGGTGCCAAAAGACTTGGCCCCTGTCAGGCCCGATGGTCTTTGTTCTTCTCGAGATTCAGATTTGTAATTACGTATACCCCTGGTAGTAAACACGTCAAGGCAGACGCCTTGTCCAGGTGTTTCGAGCCCGAGACGGTACAGCCCTCAGCCCCTGAGACCATTCTACCTCAGAAGGTGGTTTTGGCAGCCACTGAGACCTGGAAAGATTGGACAGTCACTCTGAGCCCTTACCAACAGGATGTTCCAGAGGGGAAGCCTGACGGGGTTATGTTTGTGCCACTACCTTTCCGTCTACAACTGTTACAGCTGTTCCATTCTCACAAAAATGCTGGTCACCCTGGGGCCACCAGAACTCAGGATTTGCTGGCCAGATGTGCTTTGTGGCCTACATTAGCAACAGACTGTAAGGAGTTTGTAAGAGAGTGTGCAGTGTGTGCTAGGAGTAAACCTTCTTGTCAGGCTCCTGTTGGTACTTTACAACCTTTACCAGTCCCGAGTGAACCTTGGACTTACTTGTCCATGGATTTTGTGGGAGAACTCCCCAGGTCTGAGGGCAAGACGGTCATTTGGGTGGTAGTAGACAGATTCAGTAAGATGGCTCACTTTGTCCCCTTGAAAGGACTCCCTTCGGCCCAGGAATTGGCCGATCTCTTCATCCAGCACATTTTCCGGCTGCATGGCATTCCGGGAAAATGTAGTGTCAGATCGGGGAGTCCAATTTGTATCTAAGTTTTGGAGAGCTTTTTGCCATCAGCTGGACATTGATCTTGCATTCTCATCAGGCTACCACCCACAGACCAATGGCCAGACCGAGAGAGTTAACCAGTCCCTGGAACAATTTCTGAGAGGTTATGTTGCAGATGCGCAATCCGATTGGGTAAAATTTTTGCCGTTTGCAGAATTTGCGCACAACAACCTGAAGAGGAATTCCCCCTTCCAGATAGTGTCGGGAAGATCGTCCAAGTTTGCCCCATTGCCGGTGGCATCTACACCATATCCGGCCCTGGAGGACTGGCAGAGGGCTTTGAAGGAGATTTGGGGAATGGTTAAGAGAAACTCGGGGAAAGCCTTCCAGACCCAGAAAAAGCAGGCAGACAAAATTCTCTCCAGGGGACTTGGTGTGGGTGTCCACTCGGCATTTGGCCTTGAAGCAACTGTCACCCAAACTGGGTCCTAGATTCATAGGACCTTTTCCAGTGACCAGAAAAATTAATAACGTCACTTATGCTATTGATCTCCCAGCCAGCATGCGAGGCGTGAGATCATTCCATGCGTCTCTGTTGGAGACGGCAGTGGCAGTGCACGTGGATTCCTCCCCCCCACCCCCCGTGTTGGTTGATGACCAACCTGAATATGAGATTGAAAAGATTCTAGACTCTCGGTTAGTGCAGAATTCCGTGCAGTATCTGGTTCACTGGAAGGGATATGGTGTAGAGGAAATAACTTGGGTGCCAGATTGTCGCATGCATGCGGAAGAATTAAAGAAAGAGTTTCATGACTCACATCCTGGGAAGCCTGGTGGGAAGTGTCCGGAATCCACTCCTCAGGAGGGGGGGGGGTACTGTAAAGGATTGCGGAGATGCCGCTGCGCGGTCTAGCGGCGGGGCAGCTGTCTCCGCGTTCAGACCGGCGGTTTCGCACAGCAGCATGCGTCTGGTTTGTCTAAACCCTCTAGTGCACACAGATGGAGAGCTACGCGCGCGCGCGCTGGGAGGCAGGACCTTTATACCAGGAGGAGAGGGATCAGCTGATCAGGTTGGTCAGCTGATCCCAGCGCAGACTGTCATTGGCTGAGTAGCGCTGGGTGGCGCTGAGGAGCGCTGCACTATATATAGATCTCGCTGGTCAGTCTCAGGTTGTCTGCCGTTGCGAATACATACGTGTGAGCATTCAGACCATAGTCAGATCCCACAGTGTGTTAGAACCAGGTGGACCTGGGAATTCACACTTAGCCAGATTACGCTTGTGTCATTACTGTGTTATACTTTAGAACAGTTCCAGGGTGTTGTGACCAAGGACCTCACACCCAAGCTTAGGAATACTGTGTCATTGCTGTGTTATACTTTAGACCAGTTCCAGGGTGCTGTGACCAAAGACCTCACACCCAAGCTTAGGAATACTGTGTCATTGCTGTGTTATACTTTAGACCAGTTCCAGGGTGTTGTGACCAAGGACCTCACACCCAAGCTTAGGAATACTGTGTCATTGCTGTGTTATACTTTAGACCAGTTCCTGGGTGTTGAGACCACGGACCTCACACTCTAGACTAGGCCTCTGCTTTATCTGTTATGACCATTCGCTCTCTCGACCTCTCTCCTGCTTTCTGATTCGGTACCTATGCATATCTGCCTACCTGTTGCCAAACCCTGACTGTACCTGGTTACCGAATCAGCCTTCTGTCTCTGTACCTTATCTGCTCGTGTGTTGCTGACCTGGCCTGGCCGACCCTTCTGGCTGTCACTCATACCTTGAGTGTTCAGTCTGTCTGTACTACCTGTGACACTACCCCGCCAAGTGTCAGGTAGCTGCAGAGACCTCCTGTTCCTCAGAGAGGCCTCTCGGCAGTCCAGTCAGGGGCTCCATCCCTTAGGAGTCCTTTGGCTGCAGTATAGTCTGATTCCCAGTATTGCGGGGAATCACTGGCTCGCAGGTTATCTCTATCCCCTTTCCTAGGAGATAGTTCACACACAGCCAAGGGCCACCTGCTCCTCAGGTGGCCCATGCTCATTGTTATCTGAGTGTCCCGCCCCACGGGAGACAGCCTACTGTTGCACCAAAACACTTACACTTTATCAGGTGTCCAGAGGTTAGTCATACTTGTATTATTGGTGATTCTGCAGATCATCAATAATCGTGTATATATCTGTATTGTTGGTGATACTGCAGATCACCAATAATCAGATTCTCTCTGTGTGCTGACACCAATCTTTACAGCTATATACTAATTCATCATAATAAAATACACAGTAATGCTACTCCATAAGATTTAATTCAATTTGGTATATACCTCTACAATTTTTTATATAAATCCAAATATTCCATTCTCACTGTATTACAGTTTTGCATCATTGGACAGTTTTATTAGACTACCATGAACTACCAGATGTAAGTCCACCAGACTGGAAAAATTACAGGATCACTATCACAAACAATTTGTAAAATGTAAAATACATACAGTATATGTAAAATGTAGATTCCTCACATAGTAAAATGCACTTTGCTTTTCCCATTTTGTTACAGTAGCTAATGAAAATCTGCCAGATGTATCATGTTTTAGACTAGTCCATCTCCTCATGGGGGATTCTCAGGTATTTTTTTCATTGTTTTCAAAAGCATTTCCTGGAGATTATTTATACAAAAATATGCTGACCAGCTTCCATACTCATTAGCACACTATTTTGGCGGTTTGACTGAGCATCTGCCATTCATTAAGTGATTTTGTAAACAAATGAGAATCCCTCATGAAGAGATGGGCTAGTTCAAAACTTGCCAGATCTGTCAGATTTTCACAAACTACTGTAACAACATAGGAAAAGCATAGTGCATTTTACTAATTACTAATTCTTACTAACTATTGTAAGTGACAGCGACAGAGGAAACAATTAATACAGTATGTATGTATGCATTTATAGTTAACACTTTTTAATGATAGTTGTTCTTTAACAAAATGAATATTGTTGTAGGAAACTATAGTTATATAAGACAAGAGACAAGACAAGACAAATAACATGTATAAGGTATTTTCAGTAGGCAAACATTCTAAGTTATTATTGTATCCCTGAAGTTCTGCTTGGTGTCGTTAACATTTATTGTAATAAATATACAGTATGGGTTAGCATATTCTATCTCTCGTTCCATTGTCATCACTGACCCTGCTTTAAAGGATAGCCGAGGTGACATGTGACATGATGAGATAAACATGGGTATGTACAGTGCCTAGCACACAAATAACTGCTGTGTTCCTTTTTTTCTTTCTCTGCCTAAAAGAGTTAAATATCAGGTATGTAAGTGGCTAACTTAGTCCTGACTCAGACAGGAAGTGACTACAGTGCCACCCTCACTGATCAGAAATGCCATCTATAAAACTCTTTCCTAGCAAAAAATGGCTTCTGAGAGCAAGAAAGAGATAAAAAGGGTCAATAGTTCATAGATTTTAGCTCTGGTATACGTCAATGAATGTGTCATTGAGTAAAAACAGTTAAACTTAAAAAGTAGTAGAATTAAACATAAAATAAAACTGTGAAATATATTAAAAAGTCATTTTTAGGAGAAGGAAGGTAGATACAATAGTTTATTTCATTAGTTCGTTTATTTTCGCCTCGGGTGTCCTTGATGAGCTAAACTTTGTCGCACAGTGATATACAATGTGTTCATACAATACAATATATAATCTAATATATTCTAATGGAAATGGAAGTGAAGGATGGAAAAACAGCAGCATGTTGCAATTTTCATCTCCATGGCCCTCCCAATCCCATAGCCCCTCCCACTTTGGCTCTCCCAGCTCCCACCTTAACTTTACTTCGCCTCCTGACACTTTCTGCGGGGGTTGAGGGTGTCTCGGTAGCAGCAGCAGCTGGCTCCTTGCACATCTTCGGCTTGGCTCCCACTTTAGCTTCTCGTACCTCCCAACTCTACGGTGTGGATGGGGGTAGTGCTAGATTTAAATAGGGAGGGTTAGTGTTAGTGTATAGGGTAGAGAGAGGGTTAACTTAACCATTGCAAGAATATTTTTAACCACTTTCCGCATTCGTGCAGTATAATTACGCTCTGCAAGACTTCCTGCGGAAGGATCATTGGCATTGATCATTGGCAAAAGTGTAAAGTAGTTACTTTAGGGATTTTTTTCCCATATGTATGTCATGGGGGTATATTTCTGGTTTTTTTTTTTGCAAGTAAGAGCTTGTAATTAGTGATGGATGCAAAACTGAAAAAATACACCTTTATTTCCAAATAAAATATTTCTCCATACATTGTACTAGGGACATAATTTAAACATTGTAATAACCTGAACAAATGGGCAAATAAAATGTGTGGCTTTTATCCACAGTAGCATGTTTTATTTTAAAACTATAATGGCCGAAAACTGAGAAATAATGAATTTTAACCATTTTTTTTCTTTATGTTCCTGTTAAAATGCAATTAGAATAAAATAATTCTTAGCAAAACGTACCACCCAAAGACAGCCTAATTGGTGGCGAAAAAAACAAGATATAGATCATTTTATTAAAATGAGTAGTGATAACGTTATTGGTGAATAAACGGAAGGAGCGCAGAAAAGTGGAAATTGTTCTGATCAATCAGGGGAAAACCTCAGTGGTGAAGTGGTTAATGATATTCAAAGATCGGTGATCCTGGCGCCCAAGTGAACAGGCGCCTCTTTTCTGTGTACACTTTGACTTGGCCATTCTATAACTATCAATGTATTATTCTTCAGCCATTTCTTGACGTATTTGCTGGAGTATTTTAGGGTCACTGTAATTTTTTGGTTGGCCTTTAATCTTCTCAGGAATGGTTTCATTTTATTTTCAGTCCTGCCTGTGTTCTTCCGAACTGAATATATGTGCCACTAGTGGTATGCATTACTCACTTAGATGGGTATATGCATCAGCCACACTAAATTCTAGAGCCACACTATATTCTAGTGGGATGGGCATTTGCAATAAAAATGTAATCAATGAGGAGGGTCTGATAATTCCTGACTACAGTTAGTATGTATGTGTTTTTGCAAATAACAGCTAGACTTGAAACATTCAACAATAACATGCTCACACATATAGTAGTTGTTGCCTAAAAATACTATAGACATCTCTTATGGTATGCTGTTTTACACCAAGGAACAAATTGTACGCAGCGGCGTTTCTAGCCTTTTTGTCACTCCAGGCAAGAAGTCTTGTCGCCCCCCCCCCCCCCCCTGAAAAAACCATGTGCTGTATAGGGTGGATTCATAATACAGGGAGTCCCTGAGATTCAAACGACCCGCTGGTCCTGCTGCATTTCGTTGCACACCCCCTTCCTATACTAACCCAACTCAGTGTGTAAATGCAGATTGTAGTGCAGCAGAAGCTGTGCTCTCACCTCACCAAGCAACCGCGGGGCATGGCTTTGTTTGGAGGCATGGCATCATTCTGGGCTTAGTTTATGGGGCGGTGCTTAATCAGGGGCATGGCACCCCCAGGACCAATGGCACTCCAGGTGGCCTGTAATGCCTATGCCTAAAAACGCTCCTGTTTGCATGGCTTAAGAAAAATCAGGCAAAATAAATTTCTCTTCAGCCTTCCTCCCACATATTTACATGGATAATGTGCTTCTATCTATATACATCCATGGAAAAGAAGGATGAGGTTCTGCTGACTTTACCACCACTCACCCAGGACACACAAACAGGTGAAGTGATAGAGCAACCCACAAGACTGAGGGATATAATAAAGCCCACTGCCAGTGAGCCAATTTAAAGGTGTGTTAAAGTGATCCTGAGTTGAAGCCCAAGATCAAAATCTGATACATGCCTCAAGAGAGGGAAGTCTCAGGATCCTATTGAGGCTCCCCGCGCTGCTGAGCACGGCCCCCCTCCACATCGAGGCCGCACAGCTCTTCTTCCTGAAGCGGGACTGTGCAGTAGCTGCGCAAGACCCGTCCACGCATGCACAGTACCACGGAGCTTACTGCGCATGCGCACGTCGACTGGGCCAGCTATTGCGCGGCCATGCTGGAGAATGAAGAGCTGCGTGGCTCCGATAGCTAATTTTCTGGGGGCCGCGCTCAGCAATGGGGAACAACACAGCAGGGAGGGAAGCCTCAATACGATCCTGAGGCTTTCCTCTCTTTAGGGAAGTATCTATTTTTGTACCTGAGCTTTGGCTCGGGTACTCTCTAACCCCCCTGGCGGTCTATTAAAAACCGCCAGGGGGCAGCAGAGCAGTTTTTTTTTAATTTTTTTAAATCATGTAGCGAGCCCAGGGCTCGCTACATGATAGCCGCTGTGCAGCGGCATCCCCCCACCCTCAGCGATCTCCGATCAGGAAGTCCCGTTCAAAGAATGGGATTTACTGTAGGGCCATGGCATCATCGACGTGATCGACGTCGTGACGTCATTGGGAGTCCCGAACTACCCCTCAGCGCTGCCTGGCACTGATTGGCCAGGCAGCGCATGGGGTCTGGGGGGGGCAGTGCGGCGAGCGGCGGACAATCGGCGCAGAGCGGCGGCGATCAGAGTGCACACGCAGCTAGCAAAGTGCTAGCTGCGTGTTGCAAAAAAAAATTATGCAAGTCGGCCCAGCAGGGCCTGAGAAATTCTCCTGCACGGCATAGCACGCTTACCGCCAGGGAGGTAGGTTAAGAACAAACACACAGGCCACATGTCCAGCATACTGGGGTATGTAATAAGGTACTGGAGTATTATTTAGCCATTTTGTCTCTGAGGGTAGTGATATGCATAAAAGCTTTGGAAAATGTCCATCCAGTTTACTTTTATTCTAGATAAAAAGTAAAACATTTTAGTAAATAAGTACATGGCTAAATTGAAATAACCACTCTTACCTAAGTGCTCTGTTATTGTTGATGATGCTTGTAGAAAAATGGATTTATTTCTTTAATACGTATAATCAAATTCTTATGTATGTTTAGAAGAATGATGTGTTTATTCTGCTTTAAATTGGTTAAATCAGTGTGACTGGAAAAAATCAGTGCAGGCAAAACCGCTTACAGCCAGCTCCCAGTGGCTGAAAATAACATGCAGGTACATCTGTCAGTTGTATATTTACAAAAAAAAAAAAAGCACTCATTATCTTCCTCTGGAAAAAAAAATAATTAAACATTTTTTATTCACATTGATGTGCACAAGTTCCTTGCTTGAGAATGGGCAGTTAGTCCAAAACAGCATGTGGCTGATGTCTGTTGCCAATTTGATGACAAATTTTGCATATATGGAACTTTATTTATGCTGAAGCCTGTGGACTATCTTGTCGCTGCGGATTCCTATTGATCCATAATTGCTGGCTAAGCTTAGATCTTTGCAACTTTGTTTGTGATTAACTGGACATTTTGCCATTCATGCTTCATGGATGTCTATGTGTGTTTGCTGATCTGAATAAAAATTGAACACATTTTTCAGAGGAAGATAATTTAAAGAATGCTGGTCTTTAGTCAACCAAGCCACTAGCCAGCCAGGTCACCGCCACAACCCCAGGAGGACTCTGTCTCCCTCCAGGGGTGCAGCTAAGGTTTTGGTGGCCCCAAGCTGTCCATAACTTGAGGCTCCCATCCATGAATGCGAAAAAATGGATAGCCAGTACCACACCTCAAAACGGCAAAAAAGGGCGTGGCCAAGACATGATGTGGGTGGAGCCGAATACTAGCAGTTTCTAGGCTTAATTGCACACAGGGCGAGGGGACAAAATGTACCCCCAACGTGGAGACAGGTATAGGTGCCAGCAGTATAGGTAGCCAGCTATAGGTACCCCCAGTATAGGTAGCCCATGTAGTTGCCCCCAGTATAGGTTAGATAGGTAGGTGCCTCCAGTATGGGTTAGATAGGTAGGTGCCTCCAATATAGGTAGCCAGTATAGTTGCCCCCAGTATAGGTTAGATAGGTTCCCCCCAGTATAAGTTAGCTAGTATAGTTGCCCCCAGGATAGATAAGATAGGTAGGTGCCCCCAGTATAGGTTAGATAGGTAGGTGCCCACAGTATAGGTGAGATAGGTATATGCCCTCAGTATAGGTTAAAAAATTATATGCCCCCAGTATAGGTTAGATAGGTATATGCCCTCAGTATAGGTTAGATAGGTATTTTCCCTGAGTATATATTAGATCGGTATATGTCCCCCAGTATAGGTTAGATAGGTATATGCCCCCAGTATAGATAGGTATATGCCTCCAGTATAGGTTAGATAGGTATATGCCCCAGTATAGATTAGATAGGTATATGTCCCCCAGTATAGGTTAAATAGGTATATGCCCCCAGTATAGATTAGATAGGTATATGCCCCCAGTATAGGCTAGATAGGTATATGCCCCCAGAATAGGTTAGATAGGTATATGTTCCACAGTATAGATTAGATAGGTATATGCCCCCAGTATAGGTTAGATAGGTATATGCTCACAGTATAGGTTAGATAGGAATATGTCCCTCCCCAGTATAGGTTAGATAGGAATATGCCCCCATTATAGGTTAGATTGGAATATGCCCCCAGTATAGCTTAGATTGGAGTGCGCAGTGGCGGGGGGAGCGGGGAGAGAGAAGCTTCCACTTACCTACCTTCATCCTGCACACAGCTTCTATCTTCAGCCTCTCCTGGCATGCGTCGAATCGGTAAGAGCTCCCCCTGTGATGACATGCGGTCACGTCATTACAGGGGGCACTGTTACCATAGCGACAGACGCCTGCGCAGGATCCAGGCAGGTAAGTGGAAACTTCTCCACCTGGTGCCAGCAGCAGAGCGAGGCCCCCGGCAGTGTGAAGCCCCAAGCGGGGGTGTGCCTCGACTGTATGCTGGCGGCGCCCCTGTCTCTCTCTTCTCTATTTCCCTTCTCTCTCTGGCCCATATGCAATTCATTTTATCACCTGCTTTTTCTCCTATGTGATATTTCCAAAATTGTCAATAAAATACATTTAAAACTACCAGCAAGCAAGAAAATAGTGGAAATAATTTTGACAATAAATTTTCACCAACTTTTTGGTACTTTTTCAGTTGCAAAGTGCTGAAAAATTATTTTAAATAGAAAATGAAAAATTATCTCCTAGGAGAAAACGCAGGTGAAAAAGTGAATTGCATATGGCCCTCTCTCTCTCTCTCTCTCTCTCTCTCTCTCTCTCTCTCTCTCTCTCTGGACCATATGCAATTCACTTTTTCACCTGAGTTTTCTCCTAGGTGATAATTTTTCATCTTCAAATTAAAATAACTTTCCAGCACATTTCAACTAAAAAGTACAAAAAAGTAAATGAAAAAGTACTGTCAAAATTATTTTGATCATTTTCTTGCTTTCCGATGGCTTAAAATGCATTGTATTGACAAATTTAAAAATATCACTCAGGAGAAATCTCAGGAGAAAAAGTTAATTGCATATGGGCCTCTGTCTCTGTCTTCCACTCCCTCCTCTTTCTTCTCCTTCTCTCTCTTCTCTCTCTCTCTCTCAAAGTAGGTGAAAATGCATTGTAAAAATTATTTTGAGTATTTGCTTGCTGGTGGTTCAAGAGGCATTTTATTTACAAGTTGTGAAAATATCACCTAGGAGAAAACTCAGGAGAAAAAGTTAATTGTGTATGGGCCCTAATCTCTCTTTCTCCTCTTCTCTCCTCTCTCTTCCTCTCTCTCCCCCTTCTCTTTCCCCTTCTCTCTCTATCTCTCTCCTTCTCATCACCGACCTTGCATGTTCTGGGGACAATTCCCAGTTTACTTGGCGAAGTAAAGAAATTCTAATTCTAATTTTTGTAACTATACAGGTGGATCATGCCTTATGTTCTTGCAGTTTTTGACTGTGTGCACCTGCTTTGAACTAGTGGGAGTGTGTCCAAAAAAACTGTTTTTCTAGGTACATCTATCAATGGCATTTCATACATAACTAATACTGTAGAAATTGTTTATATTGTTACTAAGCATTGGAATGGTATATAAACTTGTCTGAATAGAAAAAATAAGTAAACCCCTGCATTAGCATGAACTGCATGATATTCGCCTATATGCAATTAACCTTTTTTCCTCAGTTTTCTCCTAGGTCCTAGGAAATAATTTTTCATCTTCTCTTCTCTTTTTCTCTTTGTATGGTACAGTGATGTAAACAGATTTTAGAGCTAATAATAGATTTACAACATGTATGATACATAATTAGCATTTTGCACAGTGAAGTCTGCTTATTAATGGGGGGTCAAATTGAAGGACTTGGTGAAAAAAAAAATGATGACAAAATAGGAAAGTTAGATCCTATTGTTGAAAATCTATGGTCAAATACCACCAATAGCAAAAAAACGCTGTGCTCATATGGTACCATAAAATACAATAAAGCATATATATATATATATATATATATATATATATATATATATATATATATATATATATATATATATATATATATATATATTGCTGCTGGTGGTATTTGACCATTGCTAACAAGCATACCATTGCAGTTGTTCATTGCTATATGACCACTGTGTTTGCAGCTTGTTTTTTTTTTTTTTTTTTTTTTTTGCTATTGTTAGTATTTGACCATTACTTATCAACATACCATTGCTTTTGGTCTTTGCTAATCAGCATACGCATTTATTTATTTATTGCATATTTTATATATGCTTTTCCCTTTTTTATGATTTTACTGTATTTTACTTGTGTTATGAAAAGAGGTGATATACAGTGGATTGCAAAAGTATTCGGCCCCCTTGAAGTTTTCCACATTTTGTCACATTACTGCCACAAACATGTATCAATTTTATTGGAATTCCACGTGAAAGACCAACACAAAGTGGTGAACATGTGAGAAGTGGATCGAAAATCATACATCATTTCAAACATTTTTTACAAATAAATAACTGCAAAGTGGCGTGTGCATAATTATTCAGCCCCCTGAGTCAATACTTTGTAGAACCACCTTTTGCTGCAATTACAGCTGCCAGTCTTTTAGGGTATGTCTCTACCAGCTTTGCACATCTAGAGATTGAAATCCTTGCCCATTCTTCTTTGCAAAACAGCTCCAGCTCAGTCAGATTAGATGGACAGCGTTTGTGAACAGCAGTTTTCAGATCTTGCCACAGATCCTCGATTGGATTTAGATCTGGACTTTGACTGTGCCATTCTAACACATAGATATGTTTTGTCTTAAACCATTCCATTGTTGCCCTGGCTTTATGTTTAGGGTCATTGTCCTGCTGGAAGGTGAACCTCCGCCCCAGTCTCAAGTCTATTGCAGTCTCCAAGAGGTTTTCTTCCAAGTTTGCCCTGTATTTGGCTCCATCCATCTTCCCATCAACTCTGACCAGCTTCCCTGTCCCTGCTGAAGAGATGCACCCCCCAAGCATGATGCTGCCACCACCATATTTGACAGTGGGGATGGTGTGTTCAGAGTGATGTGCAGTGTTAGTTTTCCGCCACACATAGCGTTCTGCATTTTGGCCAAAAAGTTCAATTTTGGTCTCATCTGACCAGAGCACCTTCTTCCACATGGTTGCTGTGCTGCATTTCTGATCAGCGCTCTCCTTGTTCAGCCTGTGAGTTTAGGTGGATGGCCTTGACTTGGTAGGTTTACAGTTGTGCCATACCCCTTCCATTTCTGAATGATCGCTTGAACAGTGCTCCGTGGGATGTTCAAGGCTTTGGAAATGTTTTTGTAGCCTAAGCCTGCTTTAAATTTCTCAATAACTTGATCCCTGACCTGTCTTGTGTGTTCTTTGGACTTCACGGCGTTGTTGCTCCCAATATTCTCTTAGACAACCTCTGAGGCCCTCACAGAGCAGCTGTATTTGTACTGACATTAGATTACACACAGGTGCACTCTAGTTAGTCATTAGCACTTATCAGGCAATGTCTATAGGCAACTGACTGCACTCAGATCAAAGGGGGCCGAATAATTATGCACACACCACTTTGCAGTTATTTATTTGTAAAAAATGTTTGGAATCATGTATGATTTTCGTTCCACTTCTCATGTGTGCCCCACTTTGTGTTGGTCTTTCATGTGGAATTCCAATAAAATTGATTCATGTTTGTGGCAGTAATATGCCAAAATGTGGAAAACTTCAAGAGGGCCGAATACTTTTGCAACCCACTGTATTTGAGGCACCATATGAGCGCAGGAGATTTTTTTTATTATTGAATTTTGCTAATTTGAATAGGATAAGGGGTATAGTCCTATTTTTCTCTTTGCTACCATCCAGGAAAAATCATCCAAGTGCGCTACTAATCTATGTACATAATATGATTGTAGATTGTTGAAATGAACCCCTGAAATTAGCAGCCACATTCACAGTCCAGTGAAGAAGAGGGTTGAGAGGGCTGAAAGGTGAAAATATCCCACTATAGTGGTTTGTATACTGGGCTGGTAGACAAGCTCATCTCCTGAATAAAATGAGCTCCTGTCTGAATACTTGTTATGAGTGTGGTATTCACTTATTTGAATGTTTTAAATTTACCAATACTTGCTTTTCCATTGTCATCATAGAGTGCAAAGTGTGGCCTAATAAGGAACTAAAAAGTTTAGCGTAAAGCTGCAACATATTCAAAAGTGAATCTAAAATACTATATATTATTATTATTATTAGCTCTGATCCATTAACATCATTCCTCTCCACATTGTTTAAGATGCTAACTAGCAGGCTGTTATGTTTTTATTAGTTTGTCACAAACCTGCAGCTAAACTCTGAATACTTTTATTTATTTCTTTTTTATTTAGAAAGTAATGATGGCAGAGAATCGGCACAACAGCAGGTACCTAATATTTTGTTTAGGAAGAAGTGGCAGCTTGCATACCCTTCTCACTTTTTCTTTCTTTCGGTTTACTTCAAAGGACATGTACAGTTGAGAACAAGTCTTTGACTGAGCTCTTGTAAGTACTGTTGGTTTTTACTGGGCACTCATTAACTAAATGTTGAAATGTCTCTTTAAGTTAAACAGTTTGCCTTTAATCGAGTTGTGACTCCACCTTACTTTACCAGAATAAGAAAATTGATTAGTATGAAATGGAAAATTCTATTGTGTATTAGCAAGATGCTGACCTACTAGATGAAGGTCACCTGCTGCAGGCATCTCTGCTTTCATGCAGACATCAAAGCTGTTTACAGAAGCAGCAAATCAAACCATGTACAGTCAGCAGATAATAAACCCAATTTACTTGGTGGGCTGAGGGCTAATTGTGTTTTTTTGGGATCAGTCTGTGTGTTACCTCTTGCTAACCCCAAAAAGCTTGATTTCATAGGAGAAAGCCTTCCATTGCGTGTCTCATCTTGGTTTGAAGGCTGCTAATTGAACTCCAATATTTACGGATACATTAAACACGTGAGAATTAGGGATGGTCGGAAATGCCAATTTCCGATTCCGCGGTAAATCCGCATTCCGCCATTGCCAAATACCGATCCGCTTTCCGCTTCCAATTTCCGCATTCCAATGCGGAATTTCCGCCGGAAATCGCGGAAATTCCGCCCGACTTTAACATCGATTTTCTCAAAAACTATAAGGTCTTTTTGAAAACTTTTTTTTTCATCTTGTTCAGGAGATTCTGCTTAATAAACCCTGAAAATGTGGTGTTTCTAGGACTTACGGGGGCTTTGCTATTAACCGCTAAAGTCGGCGGATTTTTACTGTAATGTAAATGCAGAAAATAGGCAGATGCGGATTTTCTGCATTTTACATTACAGTAAAAATCCACCGACTTTAGCGGTTAATAGCAAAGCCCCCGTAAGTCCTAGAAACACTAAATTTTCAGGGTTTATTAAGCAGAATCTCCTGAACAAGATGCAAAAAAAAGTTTTCAAAAAGACCTTATAGTTTTTGAGAAAGTCAATGTTAAATTCGGGCGGAATTTCCGCGATTTCCGGCGGAAATTTCCGCGATTTCCGGCGGAAATCCGCCTAACACACTTACATTACCGATTTCCGCATTCCGATGCGGAAATGCAATTTCCGATCGGAATTTCGGAAATTGCATTTCCGTGGAATCCGAATGAGCATCCCTAGTGAGAATGAATTGTTACTTTACAGGAGATGTCAGCTCTGAAAGGTCTTTCCTTTTTATTACTAGTGCCTGGCACCGATTCCTGGAAAGTCTCCTCATGAATAACTGAATAATTAGCAGAAAATACCAGCATGCTGATTAGCAGTTCGCAAGTATGACCAATGTGACTAATGTTTGTGAAAAGAAACAATTCAGTAATGATCTGTTGCTGCCTGAAAATTCATAATACATTTCAGGCTACTGAGCAGACGTGTTAAACTAGAATTTTCTAGAAGGATTCGGGCCGCCTGATATCATCCATGAAGCAATGGTACAACAAAAAATAAAAAATAAAATGGCCTTGAATATGTCACACTATTTAAAATCTAAACATTATTTTGACTGCCTACCAGGTAAATAATCTTATCTAAACAGTATCCGCCTTTTTAATAAATATAACCTCTATGCCTGGAGCAACGGTTTATCAAGCATAGTCAATAAAGATTTTTTATTTTAAAAACAGATAATCTTTTGCAGAACTGTACAACAACAAAACATTTGTAAAGTGCTTTTTTCCCATAGGACCCAATGCACATAAGTGTGTCTCAGATCAGTACATAGTGATGTGTACAGAAGAAAATGTTATGTGATCATAAATGTCAAAATAAACAGGTGGCTTTTCAGTTTAGATTTAAACGTGTCCATGGTTGTCTTGATGAAGTTTGGCAAGGCATTCCATAGAGTAGAGGAAGCATGATAGAAAGCTCTGGCTTTACAGTTGAACTCCTGGGGGTAGTCAAGTTATTGGATCCTTTTGATTTGAGGTTGTGGGTAGTGTGATGCGGTTGCAACAAATCCTTCAGGTATCCAGGGCCTAGGTTGTGTAGGGATTTAAATGTTAGCATGACAATTTTGAAAAGGATCAGTAAATCCAAGCTGTGCAGTGTTGGATCTAGTAAGGTCTGAGTTCCCTACCCTCAGTGGTGTTGACTGTGTCTGGAGCTGCTTTGCTGCTAGGTGCTGACCTCCAATGACAAGAACCTAAGTTTTGTCAGCATTTAGTTTTCATTCATTCATTCATTTTTTATTTTTTTTTTAGTTTTCATTCACCTGCTCCTGAAGCTCGGCTAAGTTCAGCTAAGCATGTGTTTATTTTTGGAAGAGGGTCTGTCATGTTGGGTTTGAATGACAAATATAGCTGGGTGTCGTCAGCATAGCAGTGGTATTTTAGACCGTATTTTTGGATGATTTTTCCGAGTGGCAGCATGTATATGGTAAACAACAAAGAGGATAGTATCGAGCCCTTGGGCACATCATGTTTTAGTGGTATATAGGGTTGTACTGGAAAGGCCCCAAGGCTATCCTTTGTGTTCTGCCAGCCAGGAAGGAGGAGAACAATTGGAGGACTAAACCATCAATGCCACAGTACATGCCGGGCTGGCGTGTCGGCAGGAGCCGGTGTGAATCGGAGCGTGCAGGGAACCGGCAAAAGACTACAAGTGAGCCAAAAAGAATCGTAAAGAGTCGCAAGCGGGTAAGGAACTAGTAAAACCCACAGTAAGTGCCTCAAGTGAATTGCAAAGAACTGAAAAGATCCGCAAAGAACCACAATAGCTGGAAGTGGTGAAAGTACAGCGGACCAGACCAGTTAAGCACAAGGATGCGCAAACTATCTCGGCCAAAGACACGACAGAGAAAGAACTAACACGTGAGGCTGCAGGCTATGAAGCACTCCTTATTGCTTTCGAAAGGTTGTCGAAATCAGCTCACCACAAAGATAGATCATGTGCAGGTTGGTGTGGAACTGATCAGACAAGACTTTGAGCATTTTAGCTGGCTGGCTGGCAGAAAGTGAGAAAAGGCTAATCGAGGATTCAAAATTGCAGCAAACTAAAGAGGTACAAGAACTCCAGAAATGGGTGGCGAAGTTAGAGATGCGCACAGAGGATGCTGAGAATCGGAACCGCCGGTGCAACGTTCGTATCCTCAGTCTACCGGAGGGTGAAGAGGGAAAGACACCGGCTGAGTTTATGGAAAACTTTATAAAGAAGGTACTCCCCAAAGCTACTCTATCTGCATTTTTTACATTGGAAAGAGCCCACCGTATTCCAGGACAGCGGCTGCCACCAGGAACATTTCCTCATCCTTTTATATTAAAGCTGCTCAATTTTCGTGATCGTGACTCTATTTTGGCTGAAGCACGGGAAGTAGCCCCTATTCAACATGGTGGATCCAAAATTTTGTTTTTCCCGGACTACACCGCTGAGACGCAAAAACTCAGGAAATCTTATGATGGGGTGAGAGTGAGACTTCGGAAAAAAAATCTGAAATACTCAACTATCTTCCCCGCAAAACTTCGGGTTCAGGAAGGAGAAAATATACATTTTTTCGCTACACCTGCAGAGGCTTTAGCCTGGCTGGATACACTCCCATAAGCTAGGATGATTAAAATATTTTTTTTTCTCAACTGAGACTGTATGATGGCACCTAGGCGAGATTTACTACATTTGCAACCAGTATAACTTACAAACTCAGCCTTCCACTGACAGTTGGACAGTTTTTTTTTTATTTATTTTTTTTACATGAGTTGGTTGGGGTCACTTGTCTCCAACTAGAAATGTCTGTTAATGTTTTATGTTTACTTACTCTGCCCGAAACTCTACTACTAATGCAGAAGTGTATTTTGAAGTGTCACACCAATAGCACAATTCTGTATTTTGCTGTTTGATTTACGTTTTCAGCAGTGAGGGCCCATTCCTACTTGCGTTTGCAAAGCGCCGGCGAAAACAGCCGGCGTTTTGCAGGAGTGACTTTTCTGCAATTTTGCGAGGGGGGTCGCTGGGTCCTGCAGTGATTTGGTCGCGGTTGGCGCTTTTGTGGCGCTGGGGCTCGGTCGTCAGGGAGTCGCCTGGAGGTGGTGCGGGCGGTGCATTTGCGTTTCATATTCTTGGGCGCGGTTGGCGTGGGTCGCCCAGGTGAGAGCCGGCCCATGGGGCTTCATTGTACTAGCGCTTTTGGAAGGCGTTGGCGTTTGGGGGTTTTGCCAAAGTCACGGCGGAACGCTGTAGTGTGAATGGGTCCTTATGGTGTGGGGTGTTTTTTCTCTCTCTCTCTCTCCTGAGCTGTTAAATAATAACTATAAATATTTTTTTTTCTCCTCTGCCATGTGGCTCCAAGTGAAGCCAGTTGTTAGAATTGGTTTATTGGTGTTGTATTATGGCCGGGACTCCATACACTAGACAGTCGTTATCCATTATATCCTGGAATGTGCGAGGGATGAACGATAAAATAAAACGCTCCTTGATTCTTAACTATCTCAAGCAGAAGTGTCCCCACATCTGCATGCTCCAGGAGACACATCTACAAGGCAGCCGTACGTTGGCCGTGCAGAGGTCCTGGGTATCTTTGCACTACTATTCTACATACTCCACATATTCCAGGGGTGTGTGTATTCTGATTAATAAATCTCTGCCCTTTGAGCTGCTAGCTCTTAAGGTGGATCCCCATGGCAGATACTAGGGATAGTCACTGTATTCCGCGGAATTAAGATTTCCGCGATTCTGGATGGAATTTGGTGATTCCGTTCCATTGCGACGGAACGGAATTGCTATATGTCACAGGAGCCCTAGCGGCTGACCGCACTTAGCCTTCTAAACGGTGCCAGCGCACGGATCGTGCGAACTCTGGTCGCAGTCAATGCGCAGGAACCGTTAAGAATTAGCCGCAGACAACTCAGAAGGGAGCCTGTGAGACACGGGTAATTACAACGTACACACGATTCCACAGTATCTGCCACCACCACTGGTATGGGCCAGTGGACCCGATTTACTGACTAGTCCTGCGAATAAAACGGTTAAACACACGGTATTCTGTCTAGCCAACAACAAACAAACAGTAGCGTATCTTCAGAGACCCGGGATCAGTTCTGTGTGTGCTGATAAGCAGGGTAGCGGAACAGTGAATGACTTGGAGGAAGTCTTTTATTCACAGCAATATAAATAATTAATATATACAGACAATTATTAAAATCAACAATTATTAAAACAGTAATAGCCAGTATAAAAAATAAAAGAAGGTAGAAAAATACTTAGTTCCTGGAAAGATGTCCTTTAGTGGGAAAACTTGTAAAGTTCTTGGTTTCAATCAAAGTTCAGAGTTCAGACCAGGTGGATGCCAGCATATCCTCAAGCTGGCACAGATGAGTTCAAGATGTTTCAGGGTGGAGGACACTGAGTTTGGGTCCTCTGCCATTCTTATGCCCCTGATTCAGTAGGAGGGAGTGAGGGCGGGCCCACACACCCCCTTAGAACATGAGATGAGTCCTCCCCTTGTCCTGGGAACCAGAAATCATACCGTAACCATATATGGGCTCTAGCTCACAGAACCGTACAGGTCAGGGCAGATTTACTAATATTTTCAGGTCTGCCTCGATGTACCCAGCAGCCTGATACCAAACATGAGGGGTAGGACCCTTGTGGTATCAGCAGGGCACTTTCGAACTGCCTAACTGGCAGTCTTTCCCTCAGAATGGTCTGAAATTTCTTCAGAACCAGCGCCAGATAGGGCCAAGCATGCTCTGTTAGTTTGGAGGGTCTGCCAGCCTGGCAACACAGAAAATATGATACATATAGCAGTTTATGGAATATGAGATACCCCTGGGATTGATAGCAGGTCATTCCCAGGCAAAGGCTCTTTGAAGTTTGGGGCAGCTAGCTAGGTGTCAGCTCCCCTGCTGGGAGGGAGCCAGAGGGTCTGGCTTTTCTCCCAACTAGATTGCTTCTGTCATGGTCTCTACCTGATGGATGGGCCATCAGCACAGCTTGAAGCCAGGGACTCTCTGGGCCCAGGCTCATTAGCATATCAAAAGAGCCATCCAGCAGTTGGGCTGGTGCTATCTCTCTGCTGAAAAAAAAGACTTCAGCTGCCCCTACACACTCAACCCAGATTGTATCGATTTGAAGCGCAATCGATGCAGAGAATCGAGTGCGATCGCTTTTCCTCACGGGCGGTTACAGGACGCGCCTGCGGCCCCGCAACCGTCCGTGACACTATATTACTAAAAAAAATTGAAATTCCGTGGAATTCTACAGAATGCACATTTTTTTTGACACCAAACGAATTTCTGCCTAAAAATAACAATTTATGCTCGACGGGCTTCCTTATTCCCCTCCTCCTCCCTTCCTCCCTTCCGTTTGGTCAGAACGGAATTGCTTTTTCAATCCGGAGGAATTCCGAAATTGCCTGTGAAATTCTGCCGGTATCCATTGATGGTTTTAAGCTGAAAATTCAGTTCAATAGCCTCAAGTCCTAGAGAGAGCGAGAGAGAGAGAGAGAGCTCATTTTTCTCTTGGTTATATCACAATGGTACATGCTAGGCTGGCTTCAGCATGTAGCATTGTAGTGTGTTGTGTTGGTGGTATAATGGTTAGGATAGCAGCCTACCAAGCGGTAGGCCTGGGTTTGATTTCTGGCCAATGTATGTGAGTTGGCTTTTGACATCCTACAATTCCCTAAGCAAGCTCATTTTTCTCTTGGATATATCATAATGGTACATGCTAGGCTGGCTTCAGCATGTAGTGTTGGTGGTGGTATAGCGGTGAAGAGAGCTGCCTTCCAAGCACTAGACCTGGGTTCGATTCCTGGCCAATGTATGTGAGCAGGCTTTTGAAATCCTACAATTCCCTGGAAGACAAGATCATCCTCCTCCTCCGCAGGAGGGGAGGAGGGAGGGAGGAGGGAAAGGACTAAGGGAACAGTCGAAAGGTTCTATGGGCTACTATTTAGCATAAACAAGGCTCCATTTGCAATTACTTTAATTTTTCCGCCGGAATTCCGCAGAATTTCACAGGAATCAGCCGGAATTTTCATAACGACGGAATTAAGCTCTGCCAGAATCCGCCAATTCCGGCGGTGCGGAATTTGCTCTTTCAGATCATCCCTAGCAGATACATTATTTTACGGGCAAAACTTCAACAGGTAGAATATGTTTTAGTAAATGTATATATTCCGCCTCCAGCGGACCCAATCCTATTATATGAGCTTATTAATATTGTTAGCCAATTTAACTCTGCTAAAATAATTTTTGCCGGTGATTTTAATCTCACTATGGCTCCCGACAGACTCCCTACCATGACTAGATATATTCCTGACCTTATGAGATGGGTGGAGGCGTTTGGTCTGACTGATGTCTGGAGGTGGAAGCGTGGGGATATTCTCGGGTTTACATGCCAGTCTTCTACATACCGTACTATGTCCCGGATTGATTATTTTTTTGCCTCAAGAGAGGCCCTCCGGTACATAGTATCTATTGAACGTCTCCCCTGGGCACTGTCAGATCATGCACCACTACAACTTGTTTTGGCGGCGGGCAGTGGGAGTGGATTATGTGCTTGGAGACTGTCGGGATACTGGGTACAGGATATGGAGGTGTACACACAGGTAGAGAAGGAGCTGTCTATATTCTGGCAAGCCAATAAGGGCTCTGCCACCCACCCCATAGTCTGGGATGCCTCTCAGGCTTTTGTTAGAGGCGCCTACGGCCCAATTGTTAAGAGGGTGAGGGAAGCTAGAAAATCACGCCTGGTCTGTGCACAGAATGAAGCAGCGGAGAGGGAGCTGGAATTCTGTAAAGATCAATCTATCACGTCATTTAATCAATGGAAGAGATCACAAATTAAAGTTAACTTAAATGAAGTTGAATTAACAAAAAAAAGCATCCTTGCAAGGAATCATCATATCTTTGAACAAGGTGAACAATGTGGCAGACTACTTGCTTGGATAGCTAAAGAACAGCAGCCTGCAACGGGCATTCCATGTATTCGAGACCCAAATGGGGTCGAATTTAGTGATCCCGAAAACATAAATCGGGTCTTTGCAGAATTTTGCCAGCTCCTTTACTCCTCCAGGGCTACTTATGATCTGGCCCAGCTTGGTACATATCTGGATGGGGTTTCTCTCCCACAACTGACAGAGGATCAGATGATGGCTTTGGATGTTGAGGTGACTGCAGAAGAGGTCGAGGGTGTTATAATGGGCATGCA
This sequence comes from Hyperolius riggenbachi, assembly GCF_040937935.1. Classification (NCBI taxonomy): domain Eukaryota; kingdom Metazoa; phylum Chordata; class Amphibia; order Anura; family Hyperoliidae; genus Hyperolius; species Hyperolius riggenbachi. The sequence continues at coordinate 363,422,765 of NC_090649.1, read as the reverse complement.
AAATGGTAAGACCCCGGGACCAGATGGTATCCCTGTGGAACACTACAAGCAACACAGGGGTGTAATAAGCTCTAACTTGGCTGGCCTATACAATTATATGTTAGCTAATCTGACTTCTCCAGATTCTATGAGGGAGGCATTGATTATTGTAATACCAAAAAAGATAAAGATCTTATGTCCTGTGCATCCTACCGGCACATATCTTTACTGAATGTGGACACAAAAATTCTAGCCAAAATATTATCTAAAAGATTGAATCAGGTTATAGAATCCTTAGTTCACCAGGACCAGATGGGTTTCATGCCAAACAGAGGTACGGACATTAACACCAGGAGGCTATATACGAATATTCATACCACCCATGACAATTCCGGGGCTAGAGTCATTGCGACCTTGACCGAAAAGGCATTTGATTCGGTTGAATGGCCGTACCTCTGGGAGGTTTTGTAAAGGTTTGGGATCGGGGAAAATTTTATTTCATGGGTTAAGATTCTGTATCAGTCCCCAATGGCTCTGATCCGAACAATTAATGTAGTATCGGAACCTTTTTTTTACAGCGTGGCACCCGCCAGGGGTGCCCGCTGTCTCCCCTTTTGTTCGCATTGGCGATTGAGCCATTGGCTGTCAGGATTAGGGGGAGGGGGGGATCCGAGGCCTGATTAAGGGGAAGGTAGAGGAAAAAATAGCACTTTATGCAGATGATTTGCTCCTCTTTCTTCGGGACCTGGGTCCCTCCCTCCAAAAGGTGCTCCTGGTTTTGAATCAGTTTGGTAGTTTTTCTGGGATTAAAATAAACTGGGATAAATCCCTTCTTTTTCCATTGGATACGGCTGATTCGCCTCATGTTGATTCATTGGGCTTGCGCTGGTTATCTAGTTTTAAGTACTTAGGCATCTTTATTGATCCAAAGCCTGAGTCATATATCACCCTTAATTTACTACCAATTATAGATGGATACCGCAGAAGTTGTCGTCTGTGGAAGAAATTACCTCTATCAGTCGTGGGAAGAGTAAACCTATTCAAGATGCTTTTTCTCCCGAAATTTAATTATATCTTTCGTCAATCTTTAGTCTGGATCCCCCGGTCGATATTTCATAGAATAGATTCTATAACATCTGATTTTATTTGGGCTGGTGGTACCCCCAAGTTGTCTTTGGAGGCGTTGAGTCTTCCAGTCAACAGAGGGGGACTGGCACTTCCAGATCTCAATAAATATTTCATAGCCTCCTTATTGGTCACCATTAAATGGTGGTTTGCTCGGGACGTGCGGAATGGGGCAGTTAGACTGGAAGCCGCAATAATGGGTTCGTATGAAGCCCATGCCAGCCTCCTGTATCGGGGGGCTTGCAGGGGCTTGGGTTTGACGCCTTCCATGCAAGCCACCATTAAGGCATGGGCAGCTGCTAAATCACAGTTTGCTGGTCCAAACTCTATGTCTCCCTATACTCCCCTTTGGGGAAACCCTAACCTGGTTCATTTTCTAGAAATTCCAGACCCACAAATAGGGATCAAAAAAGTTGTACAGGTAGCTCCTGGGGGTAAACTTCTGCCTTTTTCTCAGCTAAGTGCCAGGTTCCAACTACCTAATTCGATGCTATGTAGATTCTTCCAGCTACAGCATGTCGGGACCACACAATTCCCTGAGGTTTCGACCTGTGATCCAGATAGACTGGAGACTTTATTATTCTCCGATAGGGTGGCTAATCTACAGTCCGCAATTTACGCCGCTTTGGTACCCACAACCACCCCAAGGCTTATTGAGGCTCGTATGAATTGGTCTGCAGATGTTGGCTCCATTTTGGACTTAGAGTGGGTGGGAGTCTTGGAAAGTATGATTGGAATGTTGATTTCTCCGGCAGACAGATTCGCCCATATGTAGTTGATTTATTGGGCCTACTATACTCCTCGACAATTACATTGTTACTACCCGGTGTTGCCCGTGTATTGTCAGTTTTTAGGCAGATGTGGCTCGTATTATGACAGAGGTGATTGGTGAGAGGATAGTGATGGATCCAAGAGTTTTTTTACTTGGCCTATACACAGATTCCACCCTCTCCTCTCATCGTGGTCTAACCTGGTCAAAATTATGTTTTTCTACAGGAGACGCGGAATCTTTAGCTGATGGGGTAATGATACTCTACCCTCAACCTCTTCATGGTCTAATAGACTGAACAAAGTCATGTTATGGTATAAATTAACGTATTTTAAGCGTAATTGTGAAGAGAAATTTCGATTAATCTGGCAACACTGGATCGATTATGTTGATTCACATATTTTGTTGGATATACCTTAAGGAGGTTGTTCGTGTTAGTATGTAAAATGGATAAGCCAGCTCACCTGGGTATACTTATTTATTGGACGCACTGAACCTTTACGGGGGGTGGGGGGTGGTTTGGGATTTGGGTGGGGGTGGGTTTTCTAGAATGTTTAGATGTTTGTATGTTTTGTATTTTGCTGTTTAAAAAACAATAAAAATTTGGCATTTAAAAAAAAATGCCACAGTACTCTTGCAGCCTGTTAAGCAAGGTTTTATGATCAACTTATGATCGAAAGCCGCTGAGAGATCAAGCAGTATCAGGATTGAAAACTTGCCTCTGTCTCTGACCATTAGCAGGTCATTGCAAATCTGGACAAGGGCTGTTTCACAGCTGTGGTGCTTCTTGAAGCCAGATTATAGGTAGTCAAAGATGTTCATTGAGAACCTGGATTCAAGTTGGATATACAGTGGGTTGCAAAAGTCAGTGCAGTTTCTAGGCTAAAATGCACCCAGGGCGAGGGTGTAAAAATTGCGCCCCCCCCCCCCCGCGAGCAAGGTATGGGTGCCCGCAGTATAGGTTAGCCAGGTCTAGTTGCACTTAGTATAGGTCCCCCCAGTATAGGTAGCCAAGAATAGGTACCCCAGTATAGGTAGCCAGGCATAGGTGAGCCAGTATAGTTGCCCCCGCTATAGGTTAGCCAGGTAGGTGCCTCCAGTATAGGTAGCCAGTATAGTTGCCCCCAGTATAGGTTAGATAGGAAGGCGCCCCCGGTATAAGTTAGATAGGTAGGTGCCCCAGTACAGGTTATTTAGGTATACATGCTGATACACGCGGCTTCCGGCTAAACAGGAAGCCGCGTGTATCCGCAGTATGCAGAGAGAAGAGACAGACCAGCGGCGAGAGAGCAGCGCTTGGAGCCAGGCAGGTGAGTTGCAAACAGCGCTTCCCGGCTGCTCGCTCTGCATCTGAGGGGGGAGCACGGAGGGCGCCCGGGAGAGGGAGGGAGAGGTCGGGCTGCCCTCCCCGCTGCTCCGGCTCCCCCCTCCACTATAGCGCCCCCCTCCTAACAGCGCCCCGGGCGGCGGCACGCCCCGCACAGGGGTAGAAACGGCCCTGGCAAAAGTATTCGGCCCCCTTGAAGTTTTCCGCATTTTGTCACATTACTGCCACAAACATGCATCAATTTTGTTGGAATTCCACGTGAAATACCAATACAAAGTGGTGAACATGTGAGAAGTGGATCGAAAATCATACATCATTCCAAACATTTTTTACAAATAAATAACTGCAAAGTGGGGTGTGCGTAATTATTCGGCTCCCTGAGTCAATACCACCTTTTGCTGCAATTACAGCTGCCAGTCTTTTAGGGTATGTCTCTACCAGCTTTGCACATGTAGAGACTGAAATCCTTGCCCATTCTTCTTTGCAAAACAGCTCCAGCTCAGTCAGATTAGATGGACAGCGTTTGTGAACAGCAGTTTTCAGATCTTGCCACAGATTCTCGATTGGATTTAGATCTGGACTTTGACTGGGCCATTCTAACACATAGATATGTTTTGTTTTAAACCATTCCATTGTTGCCCTGGCTTTATGTTTAGGGTCATTGTCCTGCTGGAAGGTGAACCTCCGCCCCAGTATCAAGTCTTTTGCAGTCTCCAAGAGGTTTTCTTCCAAGTTTGCCCTGTATTTGGCTCCATCCATCTTCCCATCAACTCTGACCAGCTTCCCTGTCCCTGCTGAAGAGATGCACCCCCGAGCATGATGCTGCCACCACCATATTTGACAGTGGGGATGGTGTGTTCAGAGTGATGTGCAGTGTTAGTTTTCTGCCACACATAGCGTTTTGCATTTTGGCCAAAAAGTTCCATTTTGGTCTCATCTGACCAGAGCACCTTCTTCCACATGGTTGCTGTGTCCCCCACATGGCTTGTGGCAAACTGCAAACGGGACTTCTTATGCTTTCTGTTAACAATGCCTTTCTTCTTGCCACTCTTCCATAAAGGCCAACTTTGTACAGTGCATGACTAATAGTTGTCCTATGGACAGAGTCTCCCACCTGAGCTGTTGATCTCTGCAGCTCGTCCAGAGTCTTGACTGCATTTCTGATCAGCGCTCTCCTTGTTCGGCCTGTGAGTTTAGGTGGATGGCCTTGACTTGGTAGGTGTACAGTTGTGCCATACTCCTTTCATTTTTGAATGATCGCTTGAACAGTGCTCCGTGGGATGTTCAAGGCTTTGAAAATCTTTTTGTAACCTAAGCCTGCTTTAACTTTCTCAATAACTTGATCCCTGACCTCTCTTGTGTGTTCTTTGGACTTTACAGTGTTGTTGCTTCCAATATTCTCTTAGACAACCCCTGAGGCCCTCACAGAGCAGCTGTAGTTGTACTACTGACAATAAATTACACACAGGTGCACTCTGTTTAGTCATTAGCACTCATCAGGCAATGTCTATAGGCAACTGACTGCACTCAGATCAAAGGGGGTTGAATAATTATGCACACATCACTGTGCAGTTATTTATTTGTAAAAAATGTCTGGAATCATGTATGATTTTCGTTCCACTTCTCATGTGTACACCACTTTGTATTGGTCTTTCATGTGGAATTCCAATAAAATTGATTCATGTTTGTGGCAGTAATATGACAAAATGTGGAAAACTTTTGCAACCCACTGTATGCAGCCTTCTCAATACTTTTCCCAGAGACAGGTCTGTAGCTGCAAAGAATATGCAGATCTAGGGATGGTTTCTTGAGTAGTGACCTGATAGTTGCTTTTTTCAGACAGGTAGGAAACTTCCCTGCTTGCAAGGATTTTGTGAAATGCTGGCCTTGACAGATCAGGGCATTTCAACATGAACTGTGCTGGTCTGGGTCAGGGTCCAGGTTTAAGGTAGTCTGGTGAAGGTTTAGAAGAATGTTTGAGATATCTTCTTCGGTAATAACTTTAACCGCCCTGGCGTTCTATTAAATCTGCCAGGGCGGCGGCGCAGCACTTAAATTTTTTCTTTTAAAATCATGTAGCTAGCCTAGCGCTAGCTACATGATAGCCGCTGTGCAGCGGCATCCCCCCCACACCTTCCGAACGCCTCCGGCGATCAGAGCAAACAGGTAATCCCATTCAGAACGGGATTTCCTGTTTGGCTTCTCCCGTCGCCATGGCGACGATCGGGATGACATCATCAACGTCATGGCGTCTGGGGGAGTCCCGATCCACCCCATAGCGCAGTCTGGCGGTGATTGACCAGGCTGCGCAAGGGGTCTGGGGGGGGGGGGAGGGCCTCTAACGCGGCGGGTAGGGGCGAATCGGCACAGAGCGGCGACAATTGGCTTGTACACGCAAACCGTGTGAAAATCGGCCCACCAGGGCCTGAGCAATCCACCGCGGCGATCATGGACTCGTCCATACCGCTAAGGTGGTTAAAGTCAGACCATGGCAGGAGGCTGTTATGGCATCCATTATGAGGCTCTGCATAGGTTTTCAGTGTTGTGGATTTAATAGCAGACAGAAGATGAGACATTTTTGTCTGTGAAGAAGAGGGCAAATTTCTCACATAGGTCCTTTGGGGATGTGATGTTGGGTTTCTGGCACGATAGATGTCAACTGTGTGGAATAGATGGGCAGATTTGTTGGCTGCTTATGCAATTCCTATTCCAATTTCCTGTGATAGAAAAGAGTACTTTTTCTTGTTGATCATTGCTTGGTGATTCTTTTAGTGAGGATTATGGAGTGTTTTTCTTTTGAGCAAAGGTTTTTGCGCCATTGTCGTTCCAGTCTGTGAAACCATCATACATGATGTACGAACTTATGAAATTCAAACTTTTATCATAATGTCATAGTGTCTAAGTGCTTTAACAGAGTTCCATGTTCGTTATAGATTTAAATTACAATTCAACAGGTATTGCGCATAGTTACTCCCATGTTTCAAAAATGTTGTTTTCCACTATTTGGTAACTGAGCTTTATTTGTGCATGCCCTTATACTTTAACTTGAGGATATTCTCAGTTTCTGTTGAAGTCTAGCCATGGTTCCCATACACGGTAAAACAAAAATGTTTGCTTTTCCCATTTATTCGACAAAAACAATCTTTTTTCCATCAAGAAAAACAAACGATTATCCCGTTTTCTTTTTACCTCCCTGGCAATAAGCCCGACACAGTGTCGGGCTAGCTGCCGCAGGGGATCGCATCGCTCCGGGAGGATTTTTTTTAACTAAAATGTGTTACATTTTGTTAAGCTAGCACTTGGCTAGCTAACTATGCTGCCCAAGTCGCTCCGATCGCCCCCGATCACCTCCGGTATACATACCCCCCAGAGATCCCGCGATGGCGCAGCCTCCCAATCAGCACCCGGCTTCGCTATGGGGAGGATCGGAACTGCGCATGACGTCATGTCCGATCGGCGCCATAACGACGAGTGATGATAATTGGGAAACTGCGGCTCTTGTGGGATCGCGGACGGTGTTCGGGGGCGGGGTTGGAGAGATGCCGGGGGACTTGGGCAGCATAGTTAGCTAGCCTAGTGCTAGCTAACGTTAAAAAAACCCATTTCATTAAAAAAATCCCTCCCGCGGTCGCAACCACCGCAACTGCGTAGCGCCAGGGAGGTTAAATGAAAATCCGATCAGAAATGTTGGAAAAATCTGTATATCTTTATATAACTAAATTATCTAATGAAAAAATGAAAAAAATGTACCATGTATGGGCACCATTAGATACAATTGTCTGGTGACACATAGAAATAACGACAGAGATAACATCTAATTTTTAGGTGAGAATTTATCTAGCCCTGTATGTGCATAAGAGAGCCATCTGAGGTTTAGTTGACTTTTTCTTTTATTACTTTGGTTATGTTTTCCTTTTGGACAATGCCTCAGAATGTGATATAATGTGCCTAAGAGGTTTAGTTTTGGAGTAATCATTTTAACAATTTTTATGAGTTCCACAGTTCATTGTACATATTAAGTGTTATATATTTTGTTATTTGTTCAAATTATGCCTGATTTATAGGTGTATGACATTCTGATGATCAGATTTTTATTTGGTTTAATAGGAAGAATAAGAGCCAAGCCACATTTTCTTTTCACCTTAAAAAGGTCCATTATTACACTTGGGAACAGCAATTGGATATTCCGATGTTTTGGTTATAAATAGCATAATTTGTTTACCATATTTGTAAAAAGGTTGTATTTACATATTTTATCAATTCTTGTAATAGTTACAAAAAATATGTTCTCCAAATGAATAGATTTTTTTCCAACACTTATTTATTTTTGCAGACTGCTGTAATAATGGAACGGATCAGCAGGGCCGGGCCGAGGCATAGGCTGGAGAGGCTCCAGCCTCAGGGCGCAGTGTAGGAGGGGGCGCAGAATTCATTCAGCTGTCATTCCTAATTGTGTATGAAGCAGAAAGAAATAAGAAAAGGGGATACATAGCAGTGACTGCAAGCCAGATAACTAGATATTAAGGCGTTGGGGAGGTTGTGGGCCCTGTGGCTCTCTTAGTCTAATAGCAATCAGTGTGTGATGGCTGGGGAGGCAGGGATGGAGGGGCGCACTTTGCTGTCTGAGCCTTGGGTTCTGGAGGACCTTGTCCCGGCTCTGCGGATCATTGGGGGTTAATTTCTCAATACTGATGATAATGAGGTGAAATTGTAAAACAAGATACATTTCTTAAACCACTTTTTCCACCACTATAGTATATCTACATCCTCTGTGACTTCATCTAAGTCACAAGGACATAGATATACGTCTTGTAGCTGAAGCACAGCTGTACGCAATTGGGCTTGCTCCTGGAAAAAAACCTCCAGCACTATCTGCTGCAGCACTAATTGGTGAAAGTGAATATATGTTCCCTGCGCCAATAAGATTGATTTTTACTGTTAAAAATACTTTTATTTTCTCAGTTGATAGTGAAAAATACACACTGTAGCATTATTTCAGAATCAAATATCCTCACAATAAATTGTGACAGGAACGTAATTTAAAGGAATACTATCAATTCACATATTTTTTTCAATTGACACAGGAATTGTTTGGGAAGTGCTGCTAAGTACTGGTGTATACATTTTAGTTGCAACTTCTTTGTTTACTGTTAGCAAAAAACATTCAAAGTTTACTGACGCCAAAACTGACGGCTGACTGAGCCATGAGGAGAGGGGAAATTCCCCTCACACTTAAAGGGGAACTTCAGCCTAAACAAACATACTGTCATTAAGTTACATTAGTTATGTTAATTAGAATAGATGGGTAATATAATTTTTTACCCACCCTGTTTTAAAAGAACAGGCAAATGTTTGTGATTCATGGGAGCTGCCATCTTTGTCATGGGGGCAGCCATCTTTTTGGTTGAAAGGAGGTGACAGGGAGCAGGAGACACAGTTCCAACTGTCCTGTGTCCTGATAACCCCTCCCAGCTGCACACGCTAGGCTTCAAATGTTAAATTCAAAATGTAAAGAAAAAAAAATTTGCACCAAAACAGAAGAACGAGAGCAACAACATCAGAAATCCCATCATGCTTTGCACAGCATCAGGGGAAAAAAGCCCGGGCAGTTTTCTTCTGTGCAGCTAAAAATAAGGCTTGGATAAGAGAAACAAAGTTCTGATGCTGTGAAACTGTTAAAGAAACACCAGGCCTTTTCAGTGCTGCTGAGTCGATTTTTAGTCCGGAGGTTCACTTTAATCAGTTAACTCTATGTGTAGCTCTGTGTGTGACAGAGAAGAGAGCTCCCAACAGCTGCAGCTGCTGTGTCCTGTGTTTCTGACTGACCTGTCTGAAGGAAATGTAACTAATTGTCACAGCTTTTTCATACTGTATTTGCTTTCAGAGTTTGATATGTTTGATATTTGCTTTCTGCAGTCTGATATGCAACTCTGGCTGTGCATTGAAGCAGACACCCCTTCTGCAATTGATTTGTCCCAATATAGCTAAATCCTACCCTCAATAACTTACAGCTTTTGCCTCTGATATTTAACATGAAAAGTAGGAAAATGTTTACACAGCTACTTAGACATTATTTGCACACTGTCATTTTAGAACACTTGGGTATCGATAGTATTCCTTTAAGTTTTGTGATACAGTTGAAATAGCCAAACAAATTTGTGTTTTTTATCTACAATAGTATTTTTTATTTTTTAAAACGTAATTGGCAAAATTGAGTAGGTGAAAACAGAGTAGGTGAAAAAAGTACTGTCAAAACTACTTTAAAGTGGATCCGAGATGAACTTTTACTCCTTGCATAATTGTGTTCCTTACATATAGTTTATAGGGCATTCCTCAAGCCAAATACTTGTTTTGTTTTGTTTTAATATTCTAATTTCCTATAAACTAATCAAGCCACACCCACAGCTTCTCCAGAGTGCCTTGGCGCTTGCAAGGGATTGTGGGATTTCAGTCTGGGCAGGTGAAAAAGGTGTTACTAGCTTATAGATTTCAGAGGCAGAGTTTTCACAATCTGAGAGCTGCAGTGCAGATACAGATCAGTTGCCTGTGTAATGGAGGAGATAAGAGTGGAGTTTTCACAGAATATGCAGATTAGCATGCCTAGATACAGATAAGCTTGCCTGTGTGTGTTAAAGTAGCCATACACTGGTCGATTTGCCATCAGATTCGACCAACAGATAGATCCCTCTCTGATCGAATTTGATCAGAGAGGGATCGTATGGCTACCTTTACTGCAAAAAGATTGTGAACCGATTTCAGCCTGAAACCGTTCACAATCTGTTGTGGTGGTGGTGCTGCTGCCGCCGCTCCCCCCCCCCCCCCCCCCCGCCGCATACATTACCTGCTCCGCCGGCGCGACTCCCGGGTCTCTCTCCGCTCTTCTTCTCCGTCTCCGCTCTGGTCTCTGGCTCCAGCATGCTTCACTTCTTCCTGCCCGGCAGGAACTTTAAACAGTAGAGCGCCCTCTACTGTTTAAACTTCCTGCCGGGCAGGAATAAGTGAAGGCATGCCGGAGACCAGAGCGGAGAAGAAGAGCGGAGACGAGCGGGGGCAGTCGCGCCGGCGGAGCAGGTAATGTATGCGGCTCTATTGCGTCGGTCGTCGGGCACTCAAACGCCGCTAGCGATGCGCTCTTTACCCGCGGGCGATCGACGGTTATTTTCCGCACGGCGCGATCGACGGGATCGGACTAAATGGATCGAAATTCGGCGTGTAGCGCGAACGATTGGCAGCAGATTCGATCCCAGTGATCGAATCTGCTGTTGAAACGGCTGTAAATCGGGCCAGTGTATGGCCAGCTTAATTGTGTAATAGTGACAAGCAGAAAACATGTCTGCTCCCATTGTATCACAGGAAAAAATATTAATATACTGTTGAAGCGGTTTGAAGATAGATTTGCTGTGTAAACTATCTAAACTTTAGATAAGATATATAGACAAGTCACTTGTTATATTTAGTTTTTCATCTCGGATCTGCTTTAAGTATATTCTTGCTTGATGAGGATGTAAAAGTAATTTTATAGACAAGTGTGAATATAACACTGAAGAGAAAAAGTAAATTGCATATAGGCCAAGGTGTGAAAAATAAAACAACCAATGCATATGGGCCCTCCTGATCTGGTGATCACCACATTTTTTTTTTTTTAAAAAATTCCTAAAAATAAATGCCATTGTTACATTCCCTCAGCAGTTGGTTGTAATCACCTGTCTTATAACCTCTACAATGAAAAGAGATAACATAAACTGATAGAAAGTTTACTCCTTCCTAACTAAATCAACTTATTTCGAGATACCATCTTACATGCAATATCCGCTCTACTAACAATATCCTTCTGTCTTCTTCCCTGGTCACCTCTTCTCACTCCCGCTTACAAGACTTCTCTCAATCCTCTCCCCTCCTCTGGAACACTCTCCCTCAACACATCCGCCACTCACCCACACTTAAAGGGACACTGTAGGGGGGTCGGGGGAAAATGAGTTGATGTTACCCAGGGCTTCTAATGATCCCCCACAGACATCCTGTGCCCGCGCAGCCATTCACCGATGCTCTGGCCCCGCCTCCGGTTCACTTCTGGAATTTCAGACTTTAAGGTCTGAAAACCACTGTGCCTGCGTTGCCGTGTCCTCACTCCCGCTGATGGCACCAGCGTACTGTGCAGGCCCAGTATGGCCTGTGCCTGCTCCGTGCGCTCCTGGTGACATCAGGGGAAGCAAGGACACGGCAACGTAGGCGCAGTGGTTTTCAGACTTTAAAGTCTGAAATTCCAGAAGTGAACCGGAGGCGGGGCCGGAGCATCGGTGAGTGGCTGCACGGGCACAGGATGCCTGCGGGGGACCATTAGAAGCCCCAAGTAACTTCAACTCATTTTCCCCCGACCGCCCTACAGTATCCCTTTAAGATGCCCATACACTTACTCGATTTCCCACCGATACACAGCAGATTCGAACACTGTGATCGAATCTGCTGTGAAATCGATGCACAAACGCTGACCGATTGACTGTTGTCCACACTAAATCAATCGATCCCGTCGATCTGTCCGCGCGGAAAAGTTTGCTCGAACACCAGCGGGTCTGGAGTGCGTCGATAGCGACGTTCGAATTTCCGACGACCGACGCTAGTGGCAATACATTACCTGTACCGCCGGCACGTGTCCCCGCTGTCCCTTCTCCGCGCTGGGCTCTGGCTGGCTTCACTTACTTCCTGTCGGGGGAAGTTTAAACAGGAGAGTGTCCTCTACTGTTTAAACTTCCCCCGACAGGAAGTAAGGTGAAGTTGGAGCCCAGAGAGGAGAAGAGACAGCGGAGACTGGCGGACTCGCGCCGGCAGGATCAGGTAATGTATGCTGGGGGCAGTGGCAGCGCCACAGATTGTGAATCGATTTCATAGTGAAATCGATTCAAAATCTGTTTGCAGTGTAGGCAGCCAATAGATCCCTCTTTGATCAGATTAGATCACAGAGGGATCTATCTGCTGGTCAATCTGGTGGCAATCGACCAGTGTATGGCTGCCTTTACTCTTTTTAGGCACAATCTGAAAACTCACCTCTTCAAGCAAGCATACTCTCTTACCTAGGACACTTTGCCCACTGACCACCATTTCTACCACCGCATACACAGCTTCACTTTACCCTTTACCTACTGTCCTATGCCTTAAAGAGACACTGAAGCGAGACTAAATCTCGCTTCAGGTCTTATATATAGCAGGGGCACGTGTGCCCCTGCTAAAACGCCGCTATCCCGCGGCTTAACGGGGGTCCCTTCACCCCCAACCCACCCCCCGCAAAAGTTGGTCGGAAAATGGTCGCTCGTATTCTTCTTCCTGGAGGCAGGGCTAACGGCTGCAGCCCTGCCTCCAGTCGCGTCTATCAGACGCGCATCGCCGCCTCTCCCCCGCCCCTCTCAGTGAAGGAAGACTGAGAGGGGCGGGGGAGAGGCGGAGATACGCGTCTGACAGACGCGCATGGGGCAGGGCTGCGGCGGTTAGCCCTGCCCCAACCAGGAAGCGCTCCCCCGCTGCACGGAGGGGGTTTGGGGGGACAGGGACCCCCGTTAAGCCACGCTATAGCGGCGTTTTAGCAGGGGCACGCATGCCCCTGCTAGCTATGAGGTCTGAAGCGAGATCTATTCTCGCTTCAGACTCTCTTTAAACCTTTAGACTGTAAGGCCTTTTGGCCAGGGCTCTCTTCCCCTTTTGTCTCACAAAGCCATGTAATGGGGTGTACATACCTCTCACCCCTGTGTAAAAATATGTAGTTAATCTGTTCACTGCATTAGCTATTATTCACTCTTGTCTTATGTTAAATGTTTTATGTTTTATTTTGTATTGTTATACCCTGTATGCTGGTGTACAGCACCACAGAAGATGCTGGCGCTATATAAATCAATAATAATAATAATCCTTGCATTATCTATCACGGTTATGGAGGAAATTGTTATTTTTCCTCTGTGGAGTTGCACTTTAACAAAGACAGTATTTCCAGGTACTGTTTTCTAAAGCTGAATTGAAATACCTTGAAAGTGAAAATGTAGGGAGCTGAGAGGTGTTCCTATGTTTTGAAATTCCCCTGCACAAGTCAGGATGTTTGACGTACGCACAAGTGCATGTCACTACGCATTTTGTAAGAGTCCTTACAAGTATTGATGTTTAGATGCCAGTAAGGAAAAAAAATTATACTTTTTATTCGATTATCAGTAGAAAAATTAGCGGATAATATTAAAAGCACATTTATCATTGTGAATTAAGTGACAACAAGACTTTTCTCTGTAATTTTCACTAGGGGATTGCATAGCCAGAACAATCATCCCTGCTTTATGCTGCCTCTGTGTTCTGGTATATAGGATAAGACATTCTCTTTGGGACAATGCCAGCTCTCCTCCCTCTCTGCCCCTGTCCCCATTGCTTTTAATGTGCCTGTTTTGATACTGCAAGGCGTGTCTGATCCTAGACTCATGTGATGGAGAAGGAGAGAGGGAGGGGAAGAGTAAGGGGAATAGAAGGAGAGGCTGTCATCTGTAAGAAAAAAAACACACACAGAGGAGTGTGTAAGATAGTTGGCTGGAACCTGCGCTGCATAGAAAGCATTTGCATTTTACAACTTGTCTAGAGAAGGAAAGATTCACTGGTATGTTATTGGATTAGTCCCTCCACAATAACAGCCTGTGGACAGAGCCAAAGGAGACAGTTTATTGCTACATCTCTAACTAAGCTGTGAATTTTGGAAATTCATTTCCTCAGGTGATTAAAAAAACACCTGGATACCCTGCTCAAGTTGCTGTGCCCTCTGAGTCTTTTTATCTGCATCTTAAACAAGAACACAGGTCACACATCCCACACAGGACCACAGCATGGGAGCTGGGACATCTGCAGAACAGGTAGCTGAGAAGCCTGGAGAAGAGCAAGCTGAACAAAGCAATGACCTGGGGCAACTGGAGCAAGCAGTGGAGGAGGTGGCCGAATCTGTGGATGCCAAGGTAAGACATACCTCATTAGTAAACTGTCGGCTGACCACATTACTTCATCCTCTGCAGTGAAGGAATACAATGGGATGAGCAGTTCACAGAGAAAGTGACAAAGGGCATCATTTGTGGCATACCTGAGAACTGTTGTATTCTGGCTGCCAGCACATTTTGTCTGCAAACTTATTTAACTTAACATTGTGCTCCTTGTGGATTTAATAAATGTCAAAGTTATGAACAAGTTGATGCTTAAGAAATGTCTAGCTCTTTAGTTAGTTATACATAAGGTCAGTTTGTCAGACCCACCATCAGGATGATTAGCAGCATAATCAACGAGAAGGAGTAATCGCAAGCACATAAATACTCCATATAATATGTAAATAGCTTTGGTATCAGAGAGATGAATAATACCTTGCTTGCAGGGATTTCAGGTTTGTCTCATTGCGTTCTCACAAAAAGTCCCATATGCAGAGTGCCGCGGGATGGGGGAGCAGGAAGCTGTGAACTGCGTCGTAGAAACCAAACAAAATAACTTAAAATCAGGGTTATTTGCATTTTGTGCATTCCTGAGATTTTATCAAGGCAAAACACTGTACAATTAATAGGGGGTGGTGTGGTAGCACGGCAACTCTCTGCATGGGATGTTACAATGCCAACTGTGCAATGACAAGATCTGCAGGCATAAAATGATTAACCCTGTCAGGCTAATCCCCCTGCTCTGTGTTAACAGAAGGCTGACATCTAATAAGGAGATGCGTTTCTCAATCCGATCCTGCAAAGAAGGTAAAATCCCCTGTAAAGTTGATTTCACTGCTGTCTGGGTGGTGTGTCCTGTATGCGGATGGTGCAGTAGCATTGTGTTTCCACCATCTGCCAGCAGCACAGACACTCCTATTCTCTTTCCACACCCTCAAGGTTAAAGCACGTGGATAGCCAATTACCCACATTTCTTACAATGGTGCTTGCATACAAATCACAGCGCTAGCTGGCTTCTGCAGAAGTGCTGTGTCATCACATATACAGGCGTAGGTATGAAATGCATTGGATACAAAGTCTGCAATGGCACACATGCACAATGACATTTAAAGGCACAACGCGCCAAAGCTATTAATATAGATTAAATAATATCTAAAAAAAAAAAGACTCATCCTGACTGCAAAGCTTTGTAGGTTTCCCAATATTCTTTCCCCAGGAAATTATAAAAGAAAATCTTACGCATTTTCATAATATTTTTTTGAATGCATTTTCACAAACTTTAAGGTATGGGCTTTCTGATGAAATCATAGCCAGCTCATATCAATAGAACTGCTGACATTGTAGAGGTGTGATTTTGGTGTGGATTTGCTAAGGTTGGGAGCTCACTTGTCTCATTTGCGTATGTTGCCCGCAGGTGCGGGAGATGCTTGCAGGATCACACATATTGAAAGTCTGTAGGCTGCATTGTAACTTTTTTTTTTTCAAAAGTGCAACATATTGTAACTTCCCGCATACTGTATCTGAATTGCATGTGATGCACATACAGTGCTTTCCTATGGAGGATTTTCTCAAAATAAATATGATACTGCATTCGTATCCACTGAAAAAGGGAGGTTATTAAAAAATGTAAAATGCAAATGCATGAAAAACGCAATCGCATTCAAAAACGCAGAGAAAAATGCAGAAACTCACCCAGGCCAAAACTCATGGCTCTATACACAGACAAGTGTGCTAGCTGTCTAAAGCTACATACTCGCCTCGGGACCCAGGAAGATGGATCCCAGGAACGTTCCACGATGACAAGCGCTCCCCGATCCAACTTCCTGGCGGGAGGTATGCTCAATGGCACACGACAGGCACAGACGAGAGTTCAAGTGATCGTGGTGCTTTGCATGGGAGTTGTCGGGGATCTTACAGATCCGATCCATCATTATCGCTGCGCGCCACTAAGCATCGTTCAGGTAATTGTGCACCTGTACCCATGTCGTGAGAGTGTGGAAACGATCAGTCGTCGCTCAAAGAAATTACTGGTTGTCTGAAAAATAGTGAAGTGTGTACAGGCTGTAAGGCTCCTTTCATGCTGGCATTAAAATTGTTCTACTTAGCGGAGCGCAGCAGAATAGATCCAATTTTATGTTAAAGTGTACAAGAGACGCTGACAACGCAAGATTTGATACTTTCCCGGGTTTTCTCCAGCCCCATAAGCACCGCCTAGTCCCTAGCCAACCTCCCGCGGGCCTCTGTTTAGCCACAATCGGCTATGGTAATTGGCTAAGTTGCGTCATTCGTGGGTCTTCTGGGCAAGTGTGGGACCTCCAAATATGATGACTAATGGTTGGAGTTCTTTAGATCTTTTGCATTTTCCTGAATCTGAATGTGTGGTACAAAAAACACCCACTGAGCTTGAATGATATTCATGCAGTGTAGAAATGGACAGCAAATTTCTATGGCCATAAGAATGATGCAGGCATTATCTCTTGTTGTGTACGGTCATAGGCTGGTATTCAGAACAATAGATTAGTGCAGTGTACACATGCTTAGGAAAATCCTTGAATGGATGGAAAAATGCTCACTCATGCCTTGTGCTGCAAACCCATACTGCAGCAATGTCTCTCTTCTGTGTGTTCCTGGGTCAGGATTTCATCTCCTCCTCCTTTTCCCACACCCAGACTTCTCATAGCCACAGCCTGTCTCCCTATGTACAAATGTGCGTGGACTGCAAGTGATTTTCCCTTTTCCCATAATGAGCATAGAAGATAGATGGAAGACACAGGGGGGGGGGGGGGGGAGTTTACAAAGTTGTTTCTCTCGTCCCAGAGGAATAGTCTGTGATATGCATACAGAGAATCTGTAAAGTAACGGATGGATGCTGAGGTAGCACTCTGAAGCGGCAAGCTTAATAACAGGCATCTATATGCAAAGGTTAATGGATGAGAGATGGGCTGATGAGAGGTCTGTGTTTGTACTTTAGTATAATTTCCATAAATATATTGATTACAGTCCATTAATCCACAGCAGTAAAGCATGAAAGTCCATTAAAAAGTTCATATTCTAAAATAAGCAAGGTAATTGCTTACCTTCCACATACCAATTTATTGCCAAATGTCTCACTGTATTTTTAATGTGTCTATATGAGTTTGATGTGAGCCCGTGGCATAACACCATGGGATTCTGTGCAAACTTTCTCAGTTCAAGATGGAGTCTTTGAAGCATGAAATAAACGTATCTCAAGATTACAGTTCAATTTTAGATCCACCTCCCCTTTATCTTAATAAGTGTGGCATTGTCGCTAAAATAGCCTGGTTATGTTTTGTTACTGATAGTTATTTTTAGTTTGATTGTGCTTAGAACATACCTGTCCATCCTGCTTCCCCCCATGTCACTAATTTATAACTTTCATCTTTCCCTGTATTAGGTGGGTGGTACATATTTATGAACCAAATTCAACCATCCTTCTTTACTCCTTAGCTATCTCTATTTTAGATCATTCCTGTGTTTCTTATTTTCAAATGTTGTGATTAAGGGAGGAAAAGTATTACTATAATCAGTGTAATGGTAAGGTGAAAATATTTATTTTTCTTATGGATTTTTCATAGTATGAAGAACTGGAGGTGTGGTAGGGGTGTGATAGGGGTGTGGCCAAAGGCATGATGGGGTGTGGCTGGAGGTATGTCAGCGGTATGGCTGAAGTTGCGGTGGGGTGTGGCTGGAGGGATGTCAGCCACGTGGCTGGAAGTGTAAGCTCGCAAGGGCAGGGACCTCCTCCTAGTGTTTCTCATACTGCTGTGATTTTAACATATGTACATGTACCAACTACACATCAACTATGTATGTATTTATTCTATTAAATGTCATGACTGTACAGTGTCTTGTATTTCTTATGTATAGTTGTTCCCCATTATTTGTTTGTATTATGGAAGATGTTGGCGCTATATAAATAAAAAATAATAATAATAAAGTGTGGTGGGGTGTGGCTGGAGGTATATCAGCCACGTGGCTGGAAGTGTGGTGGGGTGGGGCTGGAGGGATGTCAGCCACATGGCTAGAAGTGTGTTGGGGTGTGGCTGGAGGAATGTCAGCCATGTTGTTTATGAGATGTCAGGGGTGTGGCTAGGGGGATGTCAGCCATGTTGTTGGAAGGATGTCATTGGTATGGCTGTAGGTGTGGTGGGGTATAGTTGGAGGGATGTCAGTCATGTAGTTGAAGGAATGTCAGGGGTGTGGCTGGATGTGTAGTGGGGTGTGGGTGGAGGTAAGACAGCAATGTGCTTGGAGATGGGGCAGGAGGAATGTAAGCCGTCTAGTTGAAGGAATGTCAGGGGTGTGGCTGGAGGTGTAATGGGTTTGGCTGTAAGTATGACAGCAATGTGCTTGCAGATGGGGAAGGAGGAATGTAAGCTGCCTTACTGAAGGAATGTCAGGGGTGTGGCTGGAGGTGTAGTGGGGAGTGGCTGGAGGGATGACAGCAATGTTGCCTGGAGGTGTGGCAAAAGAAATGTAAACCATGTTGTTGGAGGAATGTCAGGGGTGTGGCTGGAGATGTAGTGGGATGTGGCTGGAAGGATGACAGCAATGTTGCCTGGAGGTGTGGCAGAAGAAATGTAAACCATGTTGTTGGAGGAATGTCAGGGGTGTGGCTGGAGGTGTAGTGGGATATGGCCACTCACATTCATTCTAAGGGCATAAATGTAGATGGATTGGGATGTAGAAGGGAAGGTCCAAGCAAAATAAAAAAAACAAAATCCACTTACCTGGGGCTTCCACCAGCCCCTGGCTGCCATCCTGTGCCCTCGCCGCAGCTCCGGTGCCTCCCGTTGTCCCACGCTGCAGAAGCTGACCTCGCCAGGTCGGCTTTCTGGTTGGCTTCTTGTGCGCTCCACGCGCGGGTCATGTGGTCCGGCCGATGTCATCAGGTCTGAGAACTACTGCACCTGCACAGTACAGACCTGATGATGTCAGCCGGACCACGTGACCCGCGCCGTGGAGCACACAAGAAGCCGACCCGGAAGCCGACCTTGCGACGTCGGCTTCTGCAGCACAGGACACCGGGAGCCACCGGAGCTGCGGCGAGAGCACAGGACGGCAGCCAGGGGCTGGAGGAAGCCCCAGATAAGTGAATTTTGTTTTTTTTATCTTGCTTTGATGTTTCCTTTAAATATGACAGAATAGATTGATCAAATATTACATCTCCTTATGTACAAATGTGGACTACAAGTGATTTTCCCTTTTCCCATCTTTCTTTCAAATGCTTATGTGATGCTTTGTATTGTGTCCTTGCCTTCAGCTGTGCGCCAATTCATACCTCCAGTAAAAGTTACGAAGCCTGTCATGACAAGCTCAGGGGGGTCTTAGGCTTAAATACTTACCTGATCCAACATCATCGAGTCACAGGTGATGCTCCGCCCCTCTTCTCAGGAACGCAGTCACTGCCATGTTTCCAAAGACTGCCAAAGCTCTTTGGAAACCTTCACCAGCGTTGCGGCGGCCCTCCTTTAGCCACCAATTAGGCAGTGGCTGCCGAGATGGGGCTGGTACACAGCAATGCAGATGGGAGTGGCCAGAGCCTTGGCGGTGATATTGAAAAAAAATCGCCAAGGTGGGCAGAGCAATCACCTTTCTGGAGGAATGACATCAGAACAGTTAATTAAACCCTAACTCCCCCCATTCCACCATCATTAAGACAAAGCGTGTCATGATAGGCAATGTCACTTTTATCTGAGGTACACTTTAAGACCTCTTCTGTCTCCTAGTTTCCTCTTAGCAGACTGAGAGATCTTACAATTGTGCACCATCTATTTCCTGTACACTATTTCCTGCGAACTACTAGTCCCGCTTCTGTATGCACACATATAGTTAGCACTGCAATGCTTGTAGTACGTCGTTTAGTGTTCTTCCTACTTTGGGTGTCGACTCGTTTGGTCATGCATGAATGAATGCCCATTAGCTGAATTCAGATTGGATAGGAAGCAAGTTGTGCTGTAATATTTTGCCCACCACATTTCTATACATTTTTTATACTTACTTTTATCCTGATTGTTCAGTATGCTTTGCTCAATTTTTGAGCTTAGCCTGGCTTTGAATACAAGTTTTGTTTGTACTGCGTCTTCTACAAACATAGCAGTGGCTGTGTGCCATGGAGATAATGATTTCTTTAACCACTTTCGTTCAGGCCTTAATCCTTGAATAATACCACTATCCGCCCCTTTCTGGGACCAATGCATTTTTCATATTTGAGGATGTAACAGATTCTCCAACAATTATTCTTTTATTTTGTATTTTGTTTAGCCAGTATTGACTTTTTTTGGGGAGGGTAGTAGGGATTCTATTTTAATACCATGCATGATAGACTTTGTTCTTTTTACTTTATAAACAAGGCCTTATTATTGTTTGTTTGTTTGTTTGTTTTTTTTAGCAAAAAATAAGATAAAAAAAAAACAGTGAATTTCTTTTTACTGTTTTTTAACTAATCAACAATAAACATGGCACAGATTTACTAAGGCTGTGGAGCAGTGGAGAGCCTGAGTGATCTAGAAAATGTTAAAAAAGAAAAATGACTCTCATTAGGTGGCTCTACAGGGCCACATCGTGTTATAGTGAGGATGTGGAAAGGTAAGTGAAGTAGTAGTTCTGCAAGTCCAGTATTACCTGCATATACAGTACTGCGTAATAATTTGGAATGCAGCTGTATGTGACTACTATTGATTGACTGTTAATCCACTAAAGTTTTAGCCATCCTCATTAAAACACACCTAAACTGACCCCAGAAATGGTAAGCTAAACATGTTAATGTGTGTATTATGGAATACGAATACTTACAGGTCTTCCTGTTTTGCTCCTGAAATAAGCATGGCCAGATAGCTCCCGGCCACAGCTGCTGTGCACACTACTTGTGAGTATGGACATTAACAGAACAGGGAGTGGGACAGAGCAATACGGATAGTTTCCCAGCCAAACAGGGGGACCTGTAATTATCAACACTCCATAATACACACATTGACCTATTTAATGTACCATTTTTGGAGTCAGTTCATGTGTTCTTTAGCTCTGATACGAGTGCTGCAGGCTCGCTGGAACACACAGGGTCTCCACTGCTCCTCAACTTTAGTTAGTTGGGGGGGGCATATGCATATTATACATACAAAAATTTGGATGTTTGTTACTCACTCACGCAACAATGGCTGAACGAATTTGAATGAAATTTGGCACACACAGAAAATTACCTGGAATAACATATAGGATACTTTTTATCTCCATAACCAAAAAGTGGGCTGAAACAAATACAAATTTACACTGCAGCCATTCTTACACTGTTATTGGTAGGGTTCTCAAACTTTGCACAGTTGGTCACTGGGTGACTGGGATTAATATTCAGAAAAGTGGGTGGAGCCTACAAAATCCAATCAAAATTTACCTATTGATTTTTAAGGGGAATATTTCATTGCTGCCATTCTTTAACTGTTAATGTCACAAGCCTCAAACCTGGTACAGTTGGTCATTGGGTGACTGGGGTTCAAATCCAGAAAAGGGAGTGGAGCCACAAACACCCAATCAGATTTGTTTGATTTCAATGCAAATTATTGATCCCAAAGACCGCAAAGCTCACAAACTTGGTCATTGAGTAATTGTGTGTTAGAGTTAAAAAAAAGTGGGCGCAGCCAACACCAGCCAAATACATACCCGGGCAACGCCGGGCCATTAGCTAGTCCTTTATAATAATCATCATGTGTCTCTGCGTCCCATCCCTCACTTCCTGTGTGTGTGTCCCGTGTGTTGTGCTACTGCGCATGTGCAGGGAGGGGTAAGAGACACTGAGGAGAGCTTAGGGAGGACGAGGCCAGAAGGGGCGGGCGTGCGATGAGCGCGTGTGCGTGCACACAGGGCGGGCATGCACACAGCGGAGTGGTGACAGACTTAGCCTGTGACGGGCTAAGTTCACTAGTATTGTATAAATACCTTTTTAGATGCCCCTTTTTAGCCTTTGCCAGTTCTCTACTTGCCTTTGTACCATTTCAAGCTATTTTAAGACAATAAAATAATAAAAGTCCACTGCGCTCTCACTTCATTCAATATGACCTAAAAACACAGAAACAAGATCCATATCGCATAATTCTGTATTATGCGATCCGTGCACTTCAAACCATGCAGTATGAACAAAGTGCTCCCAATCGTGACACTATCACCCCTAATCAGAGAGGCTCAACAGATTGTAGCCACCTCGTTTTTCAGGTGGATCTCTCACTTTATATTATGCTTCATTAGGGACTTCAGTGACCCATGCCGCTTTGCTGATATAAATCTTTTTAATTCTTAATAAAACACTCAATAAAACACAATAAAACACTTCATTGCGCAGTTGCACTGTCACAAACGGCTAACAGACATGCTTCTCACGCCATCTAGCAACTTGCAAGCTCCATAACGGTAAAAGGCATGTCACAAGCGGTGTTCCTAGGGCCCTCCTTTGACTTGTACTTGGCTCCCGAGCAGCGTCCCACTCTCTGAGTTCCCCACGCTCCCAGGGCTTGTGACATGCCTTTTACCGCTATGGAGCTTGTAAGTTGCTAGATGGCGCGAGAAGCATGTCTGTTATCTGTTTGTGACAGTGCAACTGCACAATGAAGTGTTTTATTGAAGTTTTATGAAGAATTACAAAGATTTATATCAACAAAGCGGTATGGTTCACTGAAGTCCCTAGTGAAGCATAATATAAAGTGAGAGATCCACCTGAAAAACGAGGTGGCTACAATCTGGTGAGCTTCTCTGATTACGGGTGATGGTGTCACGATTGGGAGCACTTGGTTCACACTGCATGGATCATGTTTCTGTGTTTTTAGGTCATATTGAATGAAGTGAGAGTGCAGTGGACTTTTACTATTTTATCTCTATTTGGACGGGACATCCCACAGCAAACTCACGGGACATTTTTTCAAATAATTGGTGACTTTTAAAGAACTGCATATACATATATTCTTTTGCATAAGAGGTGGCGCTGCCCGGTGTAGCATTGTATTTCAAGACATTCATTGGACTTGAATTACATGAGTTTTAATAAAAACTGAAAAAAAATTGGTTTCTAAAAGTTTTGCCTGGTAGAAAATTTATACGGTATATAAACATATACATACACTGTATATCACAGTGGATAAGCATCCCCCCCCTTACCTCCTAAACACACTTAGGCCCAGTGCACACCAAAAACCTCTAGCAGATCTTCAAAACGCTAGAGGTTTTTGAAGCAGGTTTCAGAGCGATTCTAGGCATGTTTAGAGACGTTTTCTAAACATGCCTGGGTTTTTTTGGAGCGTTTTTGTGTAGCAGATTACATATATTGTTCCAGTAAAGCTGTTACTGAACAGCTTCTGTAACAAAAACGCCTGGAAAACCGCTCTGATCTAGCGTTTTTCAGAGCGGTTTTCCACTTTCCTATACTTTAACATTAAGTAAAAAACCGCTCAGAAATCTAAAAATGCTGCAGCCCCTGAGTTTGCGTTTGTGGAAAAAACGAACCTCAATGGTGTGCACCATCCCATTCATTTTCATTAGCCAAGCGGTTTTCCCCCTCCAAACATTTTAAAGAACGCTTCAGAACCGCTCTGGTGTGCACCAGCCCACACACATACAGATGCACTTTCAATGCTCTGACCCACTGATAAGCCAACCCCCCCCCCCTCCCAATGAGGAACCATAGCCCCCCATAGCAGAGTGCTTGTGGAGAGTGTCAGTCGAGGCAGAGCGCACGTTGGAGCGTACCAGCAGAAGAAGAGTGCATGTTGGAGCATGCCAGTGGAAACTTAGCTGCCTCTCCAGCTTGCATCCCCCCCCCCCCTTCCTTTCTCCCTTGCAGCTTAAGAACTAACCCCTAAACACCAGACTCACTGTCATGTGACCACAGTGAGCCTGGAGCTTTGGCGGCCACTTCAGAAGATGGGGTGAGGTGTGATAATGCCAGCTGGAGAGAGTGATGCAGCTATGCTTTCTGGTGCACTTCCGAGGTGGTCTCTGCACGGGGAAGGGGGGGGGGGGGGGGTTACCTCTTGCAGATAAGCCGATCCTTCACTTTACACCCAACATTTTAGTGTAGGAAAGTTGGTCTATCTGCGGTGATGTAGGATAAGTGTGTGCGTAATATATATATATATATATATATATATATATATATATATATATATATATAGCATATATATATATATATATATATATATATATATATATATATATATGCTGTATATATGCACACACACACACACACACGATTCGGCCAGAAAGCAAAAGTTTGCTTTTATCTGAAACAGAAGGTATTTTCTTCACATGACTGCAGAACACCAATAACTGCATCATTAACTTGAAACCAATCAATTCATCAAACCCCACTTCATCAGTTCTTTCAGCTCATAGGTGAGGAATGCGATGCTACTACAACAAAGGGGTTGAAAACCTTGTAAAAAAAAGTATGATACAATTATGGTAAATGCTTAAATAAAGGAGGTGAATATGTGAAGAAATAATCAGAAGATAGTGTGTACAAAAAATTGAAGTGGACCTGAACTAAAAACTTCCTTTCTGCTCTAAAAGATAAGCAACAGCACAGGTGCAGTGGTAATCCACTTGGCTGAGTTGCCGAAAACGGTGCGAGCAGAAGGGGCTGGGTAGAAGCCCCAGGTAAGTTAACCACTTCACCACTGAGGGGTTTTACCCCTTGAACACCAGAGCAATTTTCACCTTTCAGCGCTCCATCCATTCATTCGTCTATAACTTTATTATTACTTATCGCAATGAAATGAACTATATCTTTTTTTTTTTTTGCCACCAATTAGGCTTTCTTTAGGTGGGACATTATGCCAAGAATTATTTTATTCTTAATGTGTTTTAATGGGAAAATAGGAAAAAATGTGGGAAAAAATATTATTTTTCAGTTTTCAGCCATTATAGTTTTTAAATAATGCATGCTACTGTAATTAAAACCCATGAAATGTATTTGCCCATTTGTCCCGGTTATAAAACCGTTTAAATTATGTCCCTATCACAATGTTTGGCGCCAATATTTTATTTGGAAATAAAGGTGCATTTTTTTCAGTTTTGCGTCCATCCCTAATTACAAGCCCGTAGTTTATAAAGTAACAGTGTTATACCCTCTTGACATAAATATTTAAAAAGTTCAGTCCCTAAGGTAACTATTTTGTTTATTTTTTTATTGTATTTATTTTTTTTTTTTTTTAAATAACAAAAAAAAAATTGGGGGAGTGTGGGAGGTAATGAGTTAATTTATTGTGTAATACAATGTATTTGTATGTGTAAAATACTTTAGGGTGTAGTTTACTATTTGGCCACAAGATGGCCACAGTGAGTCTGTTTACATGCGACCTGTAAGCGTCCGGAAGGACGCTTACAGGAAGCAGTAGGAGGCTGGGAGAATCACAATGATCGCGCTGTTTCTAATAGAAGCAGCGGATCATTGCGGGGGCTTAGATCAACGAACGGGAATGGATTTACCTGTTCATTGATCTCCGGGCAAGCGGGCGGCGGCGTGCACGAGCAGCGGGTGCGCGCGCACAAGCGGTGGGAGCGCGGACAGCGGCGGTAGCGTGGAAGGTACGAATTTCTCCGTCCCTGGGGGTTAAAGGCTGAAAAAAGGGACGGAGAAATTCGTACCGCCGGGGGTAAAGTGGTTAAATTCTTTTTTTTTTTTTTTTTTTTTTTTTATATGTTCAGTTTAGGTTCCCTTTAACATCACCAATTTGCTCTCTGCAGTGGCAGGCACCTGATACAGCTGAGGGATCAAATTACAACTAAGCAGTCACAGATGAGAGGGAATTACACAAGCTAAATTCTCTAACTACATACAGGGTACATTTCTATGTGTTTACCTTCTGTCTTGTGCAAGAGTTCAGGTCCACTTTAATTAATTCTAAAATGTATTATGTGTATTGACTCACAACAGAAAATTCAGTTCAGCTTGCTGGATCCTTATGTGACACTGGGGGGGGGGGGGGGGGGGGGGGCGGGGGATAACCCGCAAACACACTTGAATCTTTGTCAAGACCATCCTGAACAGCCATCTTAATTGAGTGTCATTCAGCATTTGTACCTAGCTTAAAGGGACCCTTAACAGTGAAAAAACAAAAACAAATCTGGACTTACCTGGGGCTTCCTCCAGCGCCCCTCTGTAGCCCACGAGTTCCTTCAGCATCCTCTGGGTTCCCTCTGTTGTCCTGCTGGTGGCCCCATTTGCCTGGCAAAGTCGCCAGGCTAATGGTGCCATGAGCAGGACCTCGGAGAGGACGCCGAGGGACCTCACGGACTACTAGGGGCTGGAGAAAACCCCAGGTAAGTCCAGATTTGTTTTTTTTTCACTGGCACCTAAAATGAGAGAGGTTGATGCTATTGGGTCCCAAGTTCTGGTTGATTGGAATTCAGAGAATATCTTTGGAATCTGTCTTATTTGAAAGGGAAAAGTTCAATGATTTACATGTCCTATATTTAACCACAATTTCACATGACTAGTGCCACAGTTATGAAACCTCTCAAAATATGTTACTTATATTTTCCTGGTTAAAATTATACCCTACATGCCATACTTTATCACTATTTGGGAATGTGGCATACCATTATCGCCAGCTTGTGCGATTGCAGTGATTGGATCCAATCTCTATGGCGCATAGTTTGGGGACCCCAGTGCTGTACAGATGCATTGCTAGGCAACAGTACAGCGATGCATCTGTACAGAGTTACAGTGTTGGGGCCCAGAGCCGTCGCCCTAGCAATTTTGTCTGTTCACTACAGGCGGCAGCCATTACAGGCGTCCACTAGTCTTAGGGCTAAGAGAACACTGTCGCTTACTTTTTTTTAAAACTGTAGAACTTTTTTCCTCCTTGTTTTCTTGAATGGGTGCTGCTATTAGCAGCGGTCAGGGGCGTAACTAGAAATCACTGGGCCCCCCTGCGAATATTTGGATGCCCCCCCCCCCCCCCCCATAGGTGCCAAATAATCGTAATGGGGCAGCGTTTCACTGTAAATTAATTGTAAAGTGGGCAGCATTTTACCAGACAATCGTAATGTGGGCCAGAAAATCGTAATGTGGGCAGAGTTCACCAGAAAATCGTAATGTGGGCCTTTAGAAAATCATAATGTGGGCAGAGTTCACCAGAAAATCGTAATGTGGGCACCAGTCACCAGAAAATTGTAACGTGGACAGCATTCACCAGACAATCGTAATGTGGGCAGCGTTCACCAGAAAATCATAATGTGGGCAGAGTTCACCAGAAAATCGTAATGTGGGCCTTTAGAAAATCATAATGTGGGCAGAGTTCACCAGAAAATCGTAATGTGGGCACCAGTCACCAGAAAATTGTAACGTGGACAGCATTCACCAGACAATCGTAATGTGGGCAGCGTTCACCAGAAAATCATAATGTGGGCAGAGTTCACCAGAAAATCATAATGTGGGCAGAGTTCACCAGAAAATCGTAATGTGGGCAGCAGTCACCAGAAAATCGCCATGTGGGCAGCAGTCACCAGAAAATCGCCATGTGGGCAGCAGTCACCAGAAAATTGTAACGTGGACAGCATTCACCAGACAATCGTAATGTGGGCAGCGTTCACCAGAAAATCATAATGTGGGCAGAGTTCACCAGAAAATCATAATGTGGGCAGAGTTCACCAGAAAATCGTAATGTGGGCAGCAGTCACCAGAAAATCGTAACGTGAGCAGCAGTCACCAGAAAATTGTAACGTGGACAGCATTCACCAGACAATCGTAATGTGGGCAGCGTTCACCAGAATATCGTAATGTGGGACAGATAATCGTAATGTGGGCAGAGTTCACCAGAAAATCGCAATGTGGGCAGCAGTCACCAGAAAATCGCCATGTGGGCAGCAGTCACCAGAAAATCGCCATGTGGGCAGCAGTCACCAGAAAATCGCAATGTGGGCAACAGTCACCAGAAAACCGCAATGTGGGCAGCAGTCACCAGAAAATCGTAATGTGGGCAGCATACACCAGAAAATCGTAATGTGGGCAGCAGACACCAGAAAATCGCAATGTGGGCAGCAGACACCTGAAAATCGTAATGTGGGCAGCAGACACCAGAAAATCATAATATGGGCAGCAGACACCTGAAAATCGTAATGTGGGCAGCAGGCACCTGAAAATCGTAATGTGGGCAGCAGACACCTGAAAATCGCAATGTGGGCAGCAGACACCTGAAAATCGTAATGTGGGCAGCAGACACCTGAAAATCGTAATGTGGGCAGCAGACACCAGAAAATCGCAATGTGGGCAGCAGTGACCAGAAAATCATAATGTGGGCAGCAGACACCAGAAAATCCTAATGTGGGCAGCAGTCACCAGAAAATCGCAATGTGGGCAGCAGTGACCAGAAAATCGTAATGTGGGCAGCAGACACCAGAAAATCGTAATGTGGGCAGCAGACACCAGAAAATCGCAATGTGGGCAGCAGACACCTGAAAATCGCAATGTGGGCAGCAGACACCTGAAAATCGTAATGTGGGCAGCAGACACCTGAAAATCACAATGTGGGCAGCAGGCACCTAAAAATCGTAATGTGGGCAGCAGACACCAGAAAATCATAATATGGGCAGCAGACACCTGAAAATCGTAATGTGGGCAGCAGACACCTGAAAATCGTAATGTGGGCAGCAGACACCTGAAAATCCCCCTGCAGAATTTCAGAGCGGCCCCTGTAGTGAAAAATTTTGCTACCTATCATATTTTGCAACTTGCCATAGAGGACAGTGTATGACTGTGTAGGCGTGGCTCCTCTCTGTTAACACGCCTGTAATTTTTTGCAACCACAGATCCTATTGAGCTAGAAGGGGGATTGTTCCCTCCAGGGGGGGTTATTAGTTGAGCAAGAGGGGGGATTGTTCCCTCGGGGGGTGGGGGGTTATTAGTTGAGGAAGAGGGGGGGGATTGTTCCCTCCAGGGGGGGTTATTAGTTGAGCAACAGGGGGGATTGTTCCCTCCAGGGGGGGGGTTATTAGTTGAGCAAGAAAGGGGATTAATCCCTGGGGGGGGGGGGGGGGTTATTAGTTGAGCAAGAGGGGGATTGTTCCCTCCAGGGGGGGTTATTAGTCGAGCAAGAGGGAGGATTGTTCCCTCCAGGGGGGTTATTAGTTGAGCAAGAGGGGAGGGTTCTGTGTGAGAATAGGGTTTGGTTGGGTTGCATTTTCTGATACAGATAGGTTAAAGTCAATGGCTAGGTTGCACTTTCTGATAGCTATACCTATAAATAAGTGCAACCGGTTGCAAAATCTGATAAAGTTGCAAAAAATTTCACCCCCCCCCCCCCCTCGGGGACCGCTCGTGGCCGGTTTTTGGGGGCTGGAGGGGTGGCAGCATGAGGGGAAAGCCTTGCCCACAGTCGGCGGGGAGAGGGGAAGTTCCCCCCTCTCCCTCACCTCGGGGCTCTCCCCTCTGCGCCCCCCTCCAGCTAGTGAATGTGTGTGGGCAGCGGGCAGCAGCGGTGGCGGGATACACACCTTATTCCGCTTCCGGAAGTGACGTCAGCCGCTAGAGCGAGAAGGCGGCGATGGAACGCAAGGAAGAAGGTATGTATCCCGCCGCCGCTGCTGCCCGCTGCCCACACACATTCACTAGCTGGAGGGGGGCGCAGAGGGGAGAGCCCCGAGGTGAGGGAGAGGGGGGAACTTCCCCTCTCCCCGCCGACTGTGGGCAAGGCTTTCCCCTCATGCTGCCACCCCTCCAGCCCCCAAAAAACGTCCCCCCCGCGGGCGCAGGCGCTGCAGGGCCTATTGTTACGCCCCTGGCAGCGGTCATTCACTGCTGAGTGAATGCATGAGCATGCACATGGCAATCTTATTGCAGGACATAAATTGCATGTCCTGGAATGTACAAGAGGGCCAATTAGGACGTGAAATTCAGATCCTTAAATCTTAAGAGGTTAAACGAAAACCCCACCATCAAAATAATTGTCACAGCTCTCTTCAGTAATCTGAAGCATTTCAGTTTCCAGCTGGCTTCTTGGTCCACATTAATTTGGCTTTATAATTTAGTTTTGAGGAATTACCTGCGCATTCCTGACATGCAGGCTTTAGTAGGTCTTGATATAGACCGAGCCTTGTTTTCTGTGATGGAAATTTCAGCCTGTTTCAAAACTGTCATCCAAACCATTAGTTAATGATTGTTCAGCTTGAAAGATATTCAGTGTCTGTATATTGATCAGGACTCAGATAGCTAAATCTAAGGAAGTAATATCCACAGACAGTTGTACTGAACTACAGTACCAGGCTGCTTAGATTAAGTTATGCCTCAGGCCACATATATTAGCTTTTAGCCTACTTCCACACATCACGCATCGGCATCCCGTCGTGGTATGCT
Source organism: Hyperolius riggenbachi (assembly GCF_040937935.1). Lineage (NCBI taxonomy): Eukaryota > Metazoa > Chordata > Amphibia > Anura > Hyperoliidae > Hyperolius > Hyperolius riggenbachi. The sequence continues at coordinate 363,392,277 of NC_090649.1, read as the reverse complement.
CCCTCTCCCACACACTATAGACTTTTTTTGGTGATACTGGTAAACTATTACAGTTTATTTATACTAAATTTGAATATTTCACTTTGCATTGTGTGAAATATGAAACGTTTGGGTAGCAGGGCCCTTTGTAATTATCCTTAGTATGGTTCATTGCTTTTTTTAGATAGACTGCATACAGTATGCCTTTCCTGTCCTATTCACCTGTGTTGAAAAGGAGTAGAATGGAATGTGTAGTTTTTTTCTTTTAGTGGATTAACATCCTTTACAAACTTTACATAGTACCAGTTCACCTGGAGTATGTAAAACAAATATGGGGATTGTGTATTGCCCTGGCAGAATAACTGCAGCTGTCTCCCTCCTGACTTCTTTACTGAATGAGACTAATGTAAACTTTGAGTTGTGTTTAGGCTATTACAGTTTGCACATTCTAGGCCTGATTGGCAAATCAAGGGATGGCAATGTGTAATCCTTCGGCTATGTCTGCCGGCTTTCACTAGGAAGGATGTGATGCACCCTGCTCACCAGATGAATGGCCACAGTGTGGAGAAACCACAATTGTCCACGATCTTCTGCACATCAGCAGGCATGCCTGGACCTGTTGAAATGTACAGTGACAGAGTGCACGCACATTTCTCTATTCATTGCATTGTGGGCAGCCTAATGCATAATCAAATAAATGAGAAGCAGTCATCCATTGCAATGCCAGGTGAGCTCACTTTTTCAACCACTGTGCATATACATGTCTGTGAAAAGTAGGACTTGGACAAAACAGGAACATTTTTAAAAATATATTTAATAATAAATTAGAATTTAAAAAATACAGTGTTCCCTCCCCAAGCCTCTCTAAGCCAACTCTTCCAACACACCATGCTAGTTGAGATTGACCAAGAAGGTGGAGCCTGTGAGCATGGTGCACCACCCTTTAAGCAATACCAACCCACATGGCGTTTCGCAATGAGAAGTTTCTTGTAAAGGATGGGGAGGGGAGTAAAAAGTTCTTCCCCACTTTCAAATCACTCTTGTACCAATTCTAAGGACAGGTAATTCTTCCTCATTTCCATGTGTAGGTGATATCATGCTTAGGCAAAAATAACATGGACCCCCAATATCTGCTTTCTCCCTGGTAAATAAATAAAAGGGGTAATTTTTTAAGCCTTACTTATTTAGACACAAGACAAAAACACAGAACATTTATATCACGCTTTTCTCCTGGCGGACTCAAAGCTCCAGAGCTGCAGCTGCTAGGACGTGCTCTATGGGCAGTAGCAGTGTTAGGGAGTCGCACAATAAATCGCAATTAATTGCACAATACATTTCTGAACTACCGTCATGGGCCACAGATAGTATGTTTTGCTCTGTCCTCTATGGAGGTTTACCACGTGTGTTACAGACTAGACCCTCTGTCTGTTACCATTGCAGTGTTCCTTCTGCAAGGACCATTTTCAGCTCTTTGTCACACTCGGCCCCAGTGACTTTGTACAGCTGTGATTCAGGCTGTCACACAACAATGTGGTTGAAATGTTTAGCAGAGGCCATACTGTATAGTCACAGATTAATATACATAAGTGTTTTACTCATACCATGTTTTGTTCCATTGAGTGCAAGAGGAACAGAGCAGTACCGACACTGCTATTCAAAGAGCAGCTCTCGCTAACGTGACCAAATCCATTCCCTTATATCTGGCAGGAAAGCCACACGTCCGTACCATTTGTGGCCATGTCAGTGTCGTATCTTTCTCTCTTGTCAGTTGAAGCTAAATGAACCAGTTGTTTGTGTTAACTTAGCTGATCAGTGCTGGAAACATGGATATTCCCTTTGTAATTGTATATAAGGCAAACGTGTTAGTGTGTGGTACATACAGTACAACATGCAGTGTTAAAATAAGCAAAATAATGGCAGTCTTATGGAAGGAATGCATCATGCACAGCCACATGACTGTATGCATTCCTTATCTGTCTCCATCTCCTCTCTATGCTGGGCCCCTGGTCCTACTAGTGGAATGGAATTGTGCTTGAGAATGGAATGCCCCATTACTACCAAATATGATCACACATTCCATGTGCATACTTTACGGCCTGAGACCAACCTGTTTTTTATAGGAAGGATTTGGAGATCAGTTAAGGCTGGTTTTACTTCTAACATGACAGTAGATATAGCCTACCATAATCCTGAAAGATATATAGAGAATTTATAGTTGCGTTTAGTGAACATTACAAAAGAAGGGATCTGTGTGTATGTGCATGCTTTCCAAGATACCTGTGCCAGGCTCGGGTGGCTCACGGATGAGGCCTGACCTACAGACAGATACAGTATATACTCTGGCACTGCTACATTACAACTAGCTGGACTGGTGCAGAAATATTGGTTACCATGACTACAGTTGGACCACATCATTTATGGACTATGAACCGATGTTGCTTTTCACTACCATAAGAAATCCACAATAACATGTACCTTTATACTTTGACAACAGAGGGGCTTTTTTCAGGGGAGGCACCCAACTGGTGTGTATTCTGGGATGACTATGCATGCAGATGATGAATAATTATATAACAATAACAATAACAATAATATTTATATAGTGCTTTTCTCCCTGGGGACTCAAAGCGCTGTGACCCTGCATTATGCAGTCTCAAAGGCTAGGGAAAAGAGGTGAGTTTTTAGCCTTTTTTTAAAGAGAGTCTGAAGCGAGAATAAATCTCGCTTCAGACCTCATAAATAGCAGGGGCATGTGTGCCCCTGCTAAAACGCCGCTATAGCGCGGCTTAACGGGGGTCCCTTCACCCCCAAATCCCCCTCGATACACCCGGGGAGCGCTTCCTGGTTGGGGCAGGGCTAACCGCCGCAGCCCTGCCCCACGCACGTCTGTCAGCGCGTATCTCCGCCTCTCCCCCGCCCCTCTCAGTCTTCCTTCACTGAGAGGGGCGGGGGAGAGGCGGCGATGCGCCGCTGACAGACGCGACTGGAGGCAGGGCTGCAGCCGTTAGCCCTGCCTCCAGGAAGAGACAGCCAGCGACCTTTTCACGACACACTTTTGCAAGGGGTGGGTTGGGGGTGAAGGGACCCCCGTTTAGCCGCGGGATAGCGGCGTTTTAGCAGGGGCACACGTGCCCCTGCTATTTATGAGCTCTAAAGCGAGATTTATTCTCGCTTCAGAGTCTCTTTAAAGCTGTCCAGAGAAGGAGCCTCTCGTACTGATTGTGGAAGTGAGTTCCATAGAGTAGGGGCTGCATAGGAAAAGGCCCGAGCACCAAATGTTAAGTGTATCCTGGGAATAACCAGCTTCATCTTGTTGGCAGAGCGGAGGGTGCGTGGAGGGGCATAAAGTTCCAATAGATCCGCTATGTATTTGGGTCCCATGTGGTGTAGAGCCTTGAATGTCAGCAGGCAGATCTTAAAATTGATTCTCCATTTTACTGGCAACCAGTGAAGAGTTTGCAGTACTGGGGTGATGTGTGAGCTGCGGGGGGCATTGGCTAGGAGTCTGGCTGCAGCATTCTGTACTAGCTGTAAGGGGCGCAGAACCTTATCTGTAGATCCGATTAACAGGGCGTTGCAGTAGTCTAGGCGGGAGGATACAAATGCGTGAACCAGGGCAGGTAGGTCTTCAGCTGGGATAAGGTGTTTTATTTTCGCTATATTTCTTAGATGGAAGAAGGAAGACTTGACGACAGCTGATACCTGCTGTCTGAGTTTTAGATTTCCATCCAGGATCACCCCAAGGTTTCGCACAGAGTCTTTATACTGTACAGTATCTCCCCCAATTGCTAGTTTGAGGTGGTGAGCGTTTTGAACTTTATCCATCATGTGTGGACCACCTACCACCAACACCTCTGTTTTGTCAGAGTTTAGCCTCAGCCAGCTGGTGTTCATCCAATTTTGTAAATCCACTAGACACGCATTTATGGATGCTGATGGGTCTTGGGTGCCAGGCTTGAAGGACAGATACAGTTGTGTGTCATCTGCATAACAATGGTATCCTAAACCATAGTTCTGAATTATTTTGCCCAGTGGGAGCATGTAGACTGCAAAGAGTAATGGTGATAGTACAGAACCCTGTGGAACTCCATAGGCAAGTGGCACTGGATTAGAGTAGTGTGTGCCCAGACATACTTGCTGTGTCCTGCCAGATAGGAAGGTCTGAAACCAGCTAAGAACAGTACCCCTTAGGCCACAGTAATTCTTCAGTCGCTGGATTAGTATTTCATGGTCCACAGTATCAAATGCTGCTGACAAGTCAAGAAGAATCAGAATTGAGCAATCACCCTTGTCCCTTGCAGTAAGTAGATCATTCATTACTCGGACTAATGCTGTTTCAGTGCTGTGCCTTTTCCTGAATCCTGACTGAAAAGTATCAAAGATGTTGTTATCTGTAAGCCTGGCTTCTAGCTGGTTGGCGACTGCTTTCTCGATAACTTTTGATAGGAATGGTAAGTTCGCCACAGGTCTGTAGTTGGTTACAGAATCAGGATCTAGTGATGGTTTCTTCAGGAGGGGTTTTATGATTGCTTTCTTTAGTTCTTCTGGGAAAAGTCCACTTTGCAAGGAGCACTGAGTGATTTTGTGAAGTGCTGGCCTGAACAGCGCTGGGCACTGCATTAAGGATCCAGTTGGGCCAGGATCCAGGTCGCAGGTAGTGGGGCGGAGACTTTGAATGAGAATTCCAAAATCTTCTACACTCAGAGTGTCAAAGACTTGCCATGGTGGTACGGTAGTAGGCATATGCAACGTTCAGTGGTCAATTGATGTTGTTGGTGTAATGCTGGCACGGATGGTAGACACCTTGTTTGAGAAGAAGGCAGAGAATTCTTCACACCTTTCCCTGGAGTATGTGGTTGGGGCTTTTAGGCAGGAAGGATTGCAGAGTGATTCCACTGTGTGGAAGAGTTGAGCAGCTCTGTTGTTGGCTGTAGATATTTTGTGCGAGATAAAGTCTGATTTTTTCTTGGTTATTGCTTGTTGGTATTGTCTGAGGTGTTGAACTAGGCTAGATTTGTGCTCCCCAGTCCCTGATTTACGCCACTGTCTTTCTAGTCTGCGCCCTTTCTTTTTTAGATCCATGATGGTTTTGTCAAACCAATTAGCTTTCTGCTTTTTGGTTGCTGATTTGGTGCGCCATGGGGCAATACTGTCAAGTGTTTCATATATCGTGTTGTTGTACTGGGTTACTAGAGAGTTTGGGTCCATTTGACTGTGGAGCAGATTTGTAAAATCCAGGTTGGCAGTTATCCTCTCCGGTGTTAATTTACTCAGGGGACGGGTTTTGATTGTTTCTTTAGGGAGCTGCTTGATAGGGTGATGTTCAATAGTAAACTGTATTATGTGATGGTCTGACCACACCACTGGGGTTACTGTTATGTTACTAATGTCCATTCCGAGGTGGAACAGTAAGTCTAGCGTATGCCCTCCTCTGTGGGTAGCTGATTTTACAACTTGTGTGAAGCCTAGTCCACCCATGAGATTTATTAGTTCATTTGCATCTTGTGATTGAGTGTTATCAGCCCGGATGTTGAAGTCACCAAGGATGATCCATCTCGGATAAGACAGAGCCAGCATGGCCAGAAGTTCTGGGAATTCCTGTAGGAAAGGGTCAGCATCTCCGGGGGGACGATAAACCGCTAAAATTTTGAAGCCTTTACCAGCTGAGATCTGGGCACCTATACATTCAAAGGACTTTGTTGAGCCAACATTCAGGGCCCTGAGCTGCAGAGTTGTTTTGCCACAAATTGCTACACCCCCTCCTCTGCGGTCTCGTCTTCCCTCACTTAGGACTGAGTAATTGTATGGGATGGTTGCTTCCAATGTGGGGCCCGCATTGGCATCAATCCAGGTTTCAGTGATGCATGAAAAATCGCATGTCTCAATAAGGTCCGCAATAATGGCTGTCTTATTGTTTATAGAGCGGGCATTGCAGAGCAATGCAGTGACTGCATGGGGCTTAGCAATGGCGACTGGGTTCACTGCCGGGGTGTTACTGCATCTCTGACTAGGGACATGGTAACTTCTGCTACTTTCAGCCTCTGATTTCCAGTACACATCACTAGAGTTCGCTGGAAAGTTCTTTTCTTTGAATGGACCTGGGTCCCTGAAGTTGGACTGAGACTGAGTGTGGCACTTTTTATGGGCCTGGCCGCCTTTTTTACCTCTGTGCGTTTTATTTAAAATCCCTAGAGATTCCAGCAAATTAGCTTGTTTTTTTCCAATGTGAGATGCAGCTCTCAATGGCCTGAGAGATAGTAAGAAGCTGGCTGTATAGATTAACATTGCTCTTTGGGAAGGAATGGGTTAAGTAAGCTCTTCCTTTGATTGTTGTTGTTTATCAGTGGGGGGTAGACAAAAGCAAATGCTGGCCTTCAGAATCTGCTAGAATAGGTGTGAAAAGTCCATTGATATGCAGAAGCATGGGGCCTACTAAGGTTTACTTAGAAAGGCAATGGAGTCAATATAATTTCAGCCTCTGAATGCATTTAAAGTATTTGTACAGTCTGCAAAAACGGATTGCCAGCTGAAAGATATTACTTCTGTTTGGGGAAGGAGGATGAATTCCCTTACCTTGGGAAGAAGACTTGGGAAGGTAGGAGATCTGCTTGCTGTGTTGCATGGACATGCTTTTTATTGTGTTGGTTTGTTTGAAGCTGTGGACCTCATGAGTATCCAGGTGGAGAAATCCTATTCCATTGTGTGTCCTTGTAGGAGTAGAAAAGGCTTTTGTTTGTTTGTGTGGATTATCATCTTCCCAATCCCATGCAGGACTCCAAAACCAAGGTCAGCTACACTATTATTATTATTATTATTATTTATTAGATTTATATAGCGCCAACATATTACGCAGCGCTGTACAATAAATAGGCTTACAGACAATGATAACAGGGTTGACAGAACAATACAGGTAACGGACCATAGATACAACAATACAGGTAATAGCAATAAGATACACCACACAATGCAGATAATAGTACAATGCCAGATCATAAACTAGAATGGTAGTGGTAAAAATTACCAGTTCCAAATTCTGGGTAAAGTGCACACAGTCAAGTATGATACACAAGGGAAGAGGGCCCTGCCAAAGGCTTACAATCTAGAGGGAGGGGCTGGTGACACAAAAGGAGGGGGTGCATCAAGAAGTTATTGGCAGAAAGGATTAGGGTAGTGTCGAGTTGATGTAGGCCTCCTTGAAGAAGTGAGTTTTGAGTGCTTTTTTGAAGGTGTTGAAGGTGGGAGCGAGCCTGATGGGCAGCGGGAGAGAGTTCCACAGGATAGGGGCAGCTCTAGTGAAGTCCTGCAGTCTGGCATGGGAGTGCGAGATGCGTGGGGTGGTTAAGAGGAAGTCGTTGGAGGAGCGAAGTGGGCGGCCAGGTGTATATCTGCTGACCAGGTCAGAGATGTAGGTTGGGCAGGACTTGTGTAAGGATTTGTATGCCAAACATAGGATCTTGAAGTTGATTCTGAAGTGAATTGGAAGCCAATGAAGGGATTTGCGTAGGGGAGTTGTGGAGACAGAGCGGTGGGAGTAGATGAGTCTGGCTGCTGCGTTCATGATGGATTTTAGGGGGGCGATGCGGTTTTGAGGAAGGCCTGACAAGAGGGAGTTGCAGTAGTCCAGGCGGGAGATGATGAGGGCATGGACAAGGAGTTTGGTAGTGTCTGGGGTCAGGAAAGGCCGGATCTTGGAGATGTTGCGTAAGTGGAAATAGCAGGCTCTAGCTACGGTTTGGATGTGGGAGGTGAAGGAGAGGGCCGAGTCTAGGGTGACACCCAGGCAGCGGGCTTGTGTGGTTGGATGAATGATTGTGCCATTGACAGTGACATAGAGGTCAGTGGGGGGTGAAGCAGCACGGGGCGGGAAGATTAGGCGCTCAGTCTTATCCAGGTTTAATTTTAGGAACCTGGCAGACATCCACGATGAAATAGCTGAGAGACCAGAGGATACCTTCTCCATGGTGGTGGTGGAGAGGTCAGTGGTATGGAGGTAAATCTGGGTGTCATCTGCATATAGGTGATAGTTGAAACCCAGAGAGGAGATGAGTTTTCCTATGGAGGCGGTGTAAATGGAGAACAGCAGGGGACCAAGAACAGAGCCTTGGGGGACCCCAACTGAAAGTGGGAAGGAGGTTGAGGAGGAACCATTGAAGGAGGTCTTGAAGGAGCGATTTGAGAGGTAGGAGGAAAACCATGCTAGGGCACGGTCTTGGATACCCACAGATTGCAGTGACTGGAGTAGCAGGGAGTGATCAACAGTGTCGAATGCTGATGAGAGGTCTAGGAGGAGAAGGATAGTGTATTTTCCTTCGGCCTTGGCAAGCGTGAGGTCATTGACGACCTTGGTGAGGGCAGTCTCGGTGGAGTGACCTGGCCGAAATCCTGATTGTAGGGGATCAAATAGGGAGTTGATCCTTGTCCCATGACTTTCATGATGAGTACAATCCAGCTTGTAACTTAGCCATCCATAAACTTCCACGTTTCCCAGAAGGTTCCAGTTGTAGCCAGAGATTTCATGGTGCAGAATCTGTAAGTATTTTTGTTCCTTCTGTGCATATATGTGATTAATGTGATATAGAGGGGTATCTTAGCGCCTATGATAAGTCACATCAATATATTGGGAAAAGCCTTCTTTATTGATTAAAACACTGTTGACAAAGCATTTCACGGGTCCTTGCCTACTTCCTCAGCACAATGACACAGATAAGCCCTATCTATAGACTGTGTGAAGCGTGGGCGGCTGCATGGCACCTCCTTTAAACTTAAAGGGAACCAGAGCTTGTGAAAAGAAAAAGTTTTATACATACATGGGGCTTCCTCCAGCCCCATAAGCTCGGATCCCTCCCACACCGCCGTCCTCCAATGTCTGCAGCTTCGGGAACTGGATTCCATCACTTCAGTCAGTCGGGGGCAGTCTGACGTACAAGAAGTGCGCTGTTTGCGTAGAGGGCGCACTTTAATACAGTCTAAAAGACACCCAGAGACACAACTTGTCCATCTGAAAAGTGTAGCTGTTGGCGTACAACTAAACATCTAATATACTCTAAACAGGGCCGAAGCTACCATAGGAAAAAATAGGCAGTTGCCCCAGGGCCCCAGAGCCTCTAGGGGCCCCCAAGTTGTCCCTCCTCCATCTGAACTGTTGCTCCCCAGGGACACTGCAGAGTCTGTTAAGTTGGGGGATGATTGGGGGAGGGTCAGCAGCCAGCTCAGGGGCCCAGGAGGGAAATTGGGCTGCAACAAAGGGCCTCTGATGTCGCTTTTTGGTCAGGGTGATGTCTGTTGGGGGGCCCCAGGCTAATCTTGCCCTAGGGCCCCATTGTTACTGGAACCGGCCCTGACTCTAAACTGAATGCATAGCTACAAAATTATCTCAGACAAACAAAACTTTTTTTTTAAAGCAACGCTTCTTAATATGACTTAATATATTGATCATGCCAACTTCTTAAGCTTGCACAGTTCTTGCAATACTTCCTTGGTTGACTTTGAGATGTTACCAACTTCAAATATTGGGCGGTATGATCAGTATTCTCCAATACAAAATGCTCTAATCCCCAAGATTTATGCTGAGTCATTGGAATAGAAAGTAAAGCCTCATACTCACTGCAATGACCCAGGAAGATGGATCTAGCGACATCTCATTCACAACGGGTGTCCAGCGATTCATCTTCCTTCTGGTGGGTATTCACGATGTCATGACGTTACACAACAGGTGCCAATGGGCAGTCAAGCGTTTGCGGTACTTTGTGTGGTGGCGTTGGAGATCTTAAAGATCCGATCAGCCTTGACAGCAGTTTATCGCCACACAATGCTAAGCGATGTATGCGGGATTGTGTGCCTGTACCCATGTTGCGAAGTTGCGTAAATAATCGCTCATCGGTTGTCTGGAAAATTGTTGGTAAAATTGCGACGAGTACATAGCTTAAGGGGAAAGTTCCCTAACACAGATGAAATAAAGACAGCAATAAATACCTGGAAGTTATTCTAAGTATTATTTAGCAAAGACAAAAAAAAATCCCAAACAAGCCACGTTCTCCCTTAATCATTTTCTACCTCATTCTGCTGACAGTTTGCTCCATCAGAACAAATGTTCCCTTTGATCAGTATCATTAGCCAATTGTATTAATTTTGGGAAGGGAGAGGAGAAGTGTCACATGACTGGAGATCACACTAGTTGATCTTGGGTCAGACTCTGAGTGCTGATGCTGTGAGTGCCCCTTCTGAGATTAGTACCTGCACAAAAGCTTACAGGCAGAAGCAGTATGGTCAACAAACTAAAATCCCTACAGGATGTGATGTGTGCTGCAGAAAAGTAAATTACAGTGGTGGGAAGGGGTTCAAGGGCTGGTGTCTGTGCATGGGGTTGCTTTCTTACCTACAGTAAAATATGATGTTTAAATTGTTTGATTTTAGGTAATGTAAAGTGTTTTTTTTCATTGTATTTATTAGATGCAGTATTTTCTGTCAGGAAAATATAAAATATTACTAATTATAATTGATATGTGTCTATCATGCCAATTTAACTGGCCAATTGTTTTCTAGTCTATGGTGGGACCATGGTACGTGTGTGAGTTTCCTTGCTGAAATTATAGCATTGGTGGGAAACTTTAGACTACAATAAATCATAAGACAATGACTGACTATGGCACGGAATAGATTGTGAGCTCTTCTGAGTGACAGTTGGTGATATGACTATACACACTATGTA